>NC_091161.1:6239539-6474539 GCF_040958095.1 Procambarus clarkii | reverse complement strand
CAACGGGCATCCCTTGATCGCCCGAAAAAACGGCTCCTGAAAGACGATATACAGGAGCATCGAAAGCGGACAACCCTGCCGCACCGAGCGACGCACAGGGAAAGAATCACTCAAAAACCCATTTACACAGACCCGACTACAACATTGAGCGTACAACATACGCACCCAACGAACAAACAAGGGCGGAAATCCCAGCCTCCCCAACACGCGAAACACAAAATTGAGCGACACACGGTCGAAAGCCTTCGACCAATCCAGACAAAGCATCGCTGCTGACAAGCGAGCGTCGGACACGTACAAGAGCACATCTCGAAACAATGCATTGCAATGCAACAAGGAACGACCCGGAACACCACAAAACTGCTCCACAGAGACAACAGACGCAACAACACTGCGACACTGACCAGCCAAGACCTTAGACAGGATCTTGTAGTCGACATTCAACAAAGTAATGGGCCGCCAGTTTGAGAAGAACCGTAGATCGCCCGACTTCGGGAGAAGCCGCACAATCCCAACGCACTGAGACATAGGCAGAACACACTCCCGAAGACAAGACTGGACCACCTCCAGCAGAACATCCCCCAACACATCCCAAAAGGCGACATAGAACTCAATAGGAAGACCATCCGAACCCGGCACCTTCCCAGAACGAAACGACCGCACCACCACAAGCAGCTCCACCAAGGAGACCTCCTTCACCAGACCAGCATACTCCGCAACCGACAACCCAGGAAGGCACCGACCCAAGAAATCCTCCGCAAGTGCGGCGTCCCCAGCCACCTCTGCATACAGCGCAGCCAACTCCTGCCGAACATAGTGCAACACCCCACCAGTGTCCGAAACAACCGTCCCATCTGGCCGTTGCAAGGCCGTAAAAAGAACAGAGTCCTGCGCGGCCCGTACCTTACTTAAAAGAAATGGAGAAATCCGTTCCCCGTCGACCCTCTCACTTACACGAGCCCTCACACGCACACCCTCCGCCCACTCACTCCGCAACCCGCATATACGCGCCTTGCAGTCCACAATCTTATCAAAACAATCAACACCAGCATCGTATCGTACATACAACCTCGACAGCTGCGCCTGCAACAACCGCAGCAACCCAAAGCGCCCAGCAGCCTCGCGCTTAGCAACCACGCGAAAAAACAAACGACACTGCTCTTTACACCACTCCAAGACAGAGAAACTCGCAACGCCGGGCTCGAATCCCGACCCACCAACACCGAAACTGACGACAAACACGCGGAGAACGCAACAACCCACAGTTTAGCTTCCACCACCCCGCACCGACCCGCACCTGACTGGGTACCCCAACCCGGACCACCACCAAACTGTGGTCGGAGAATGCAACCGGGACAGTGCGAAAATCATACACCGTACATTCCCCACCATTGACATACACCCTATCGATGCGCGAACGCACCCCACGTGCAGCAAAAGTAAACGACAACCCTCCACCAAAGAGCACGGCAGCGTCCCGGAAACCACATGAACGCACCACCTCCAGCAGCGCACCCGAGACATTCTGCGGACGGGCGCTACAACAATCCAGCGCACTCGTCACACAATTGAAGTCGCCTCCAAAAATCATGCCCCGCGTATCATGGCGCAAGAAAGGAAGAAGCCCCACCCGAAAAAACTCCTCCCTCTCCCGACGACGCGCTGCACCCGAGGGGGCGTACACCGTCAAAAACGGAATCACGACCCCCAAAAACTCCACCCGCACAAACAACACCCGCAACACCATCGCAACACCGCCCTCCGCCCACAACCGACGAGGCGATGTATCCTGAGCCGAACGACGGCGCTTCACATGAGGCTGCTGATCGTCGGTACAACGACCCCCAGCAAGGGGTGCTCCAGAAGAACCCGACGCGGGCGGGCCCAAAGCCGAAGCAGCACGGACACACACAGCAGCAACCTCCACAGCATGGGGCCACAGCTTACCACCACGCCCGGAGACCGGAGCAGAAGGAGCAGGTCCAGAAAGCGGGAGAGCACACTCCAGCTCACAGGGGGCATCCACCACGGACGCCGAGGCAATCGCAGCTGACGAACCACTGGATAAGGCGACCTTCGTAGACGACGAGGGAGTCGACGCAGAGTCAGAGGGCAGGGAGGAGGACACACACCCCACCACCCCAGCATCCCCGGGCAGCAGACAATCTTCAGCAGGGGAAGCAGGCACCACACCAACAGCAGCAGCCGAGGACCGCACAGAAGCCTCCAGCCGCAGATGCACCTCCGCCACCACGGAATGAGGAACCCCCGAGGTAGGAGCTCCCGTTCCCACAGAGCACACTGGGGAAGCAGACGTACTATGTCCCGACCAAACAGGGACCGAGGGAGCACTTGCTGAACCCGCCGCAGGAACCACCCCAGGCACCTCGCCAGGGCGAGAAAGCGATGAGGAAGCCCCCCGCGTCACCAAAGGGGGGAAGTCACCCTCCAAGAAAACGGAGGGAGCCTCAGCCCGAGGAGCATCACAGCTCGCTGCCACATGGCCCTCAGCACCACACCGGAAACAAGTGCGAGTCTGTCCCTGATAGAATACTCTGAGCGAGAGCCCACGATACAGAAGACGAGACGGTACCGGTGACGTAATCTTCATACCTAGCGTACGAATGCCCGTACGCAGCCCGCTCAGCCGACCTGTACGCAGATGGTTGAAACGATGAAACTGCACCTCTCCATATTTTCCAAACACAACCCGCAGCTCATCCTCAGAGAACGTCACCGGTACACCATGCACACTCACGTACTGCACGGCCCCCCAGGGATCCGAAACGGCCACAGACACAGCCGTGTCGGTGACTGGAACCGAGTGGCCGGCCCAACGCGCCACAAACTCCTTGTACAGCGAGCTCCTGCAGAAGGTCATCGCCACTCGCGTAGGGGAAAGCTTTTCCAGCCCTATCAAATCCTGGACATCCGCTTGAAGCACATCGACGACAGCAACTTCCACAATCGCCCAGTCCACATCCCCTGAGAAGTCAAGGCACGCCGTGTCCACCCGCCGTACGCGGGACACACCACCAACCACCATACCACCAGTCGGGCCCTCCGGCCAGCGGGCGCACCACACCACAATCCACACTCGCCTCCACTCAGCACCAGGCGACAACTGGCAGGTCAAACGAGCACGTCCTGGCCCTCTGGCGGCCAGTGAGCGAAACTAAAGACCTAATGAAATACATAGACGCTGAAACAGCCTGTGATCAACACATCCAGTCTTGGTAGTTTGCTTATAATGAACTTAATAATAAAACACTAACATACACTTGAATCACTTCAGCAGTCACACACCGGTTACATCAGCCCGTCCTCTAGAGTGGCCACCACGGACATGAAATGAACTAAATTGCTGTTAGGAATTTTGACGTTAAAATGGGATGCATTATTCGAGAGGACACTTTGGTTGCTAACCAACATTGCCCTGAATTTGTATCATTAATATACAACCTAATTCACAAATCATAATTTATTATTTTATCTAGTTCGAAAATGGCTTAATTTGGTTCCATTATTTCATGATTATTATTATTATTTACTTCTGCCATTATTATTCTCTCTAGCATCAGAACAGCAGACAACATATTTGGACATTAAGGGCAGCTCCTGTTAACGGTTGAAACGCTTGGTAAAACAATCCACGTCTGCTTTAAGAACATAAAAATCAAGGATGTTGGCCCCCGCATTGCAGCTTCTAATTATATTCAGTCATTCATATACGTCTAACTTACGCTTGAAACAATCAAGGGACCCTACATCTATTATGTTACCCGGTAATTTGTTCCACAAATCAACAACCCTGTTATCAAACCAATATTTATCCAGGTCTTTCCTAAATCTAAACTTGTCTAATTTTCATCCATTGTTTCGTATTCTATTATGTGTTGATGTATTGTATACCTTAACCTTGTTATGCCCGTTCTTCAGTTTGTACACTTGGGGGGGGGGGGGGGGGGGTAGTAATAGCCTAAGCAACTTATCCCTGCGAGATGTACTTTGTCTCTAACGTAATTTAACTTGTATACTTCAATCAGGGCCAGCCCCTAACTCTTCGCCTTTCTAGATAATGAATTAAGCTTTAACAATCTTTTTCCACATGGAAGGTTCCTAATTCGTGGTGTTAACATTGTCATTCTATGCATGACGCGTTCTATAGTATGGATACCAAAACTGAACATCATAATCTAAATGAGGCCTAACTAGCTAGTTACAGCTGCAGAAAAACACAAGGTGTTTTATTGCTAACGTTTCTAGAAATATTCCCAGGGTCCTATTTGCCTTATTTCGAACAGTTATGCATATATATTTTTTTGCTTACAGTTCTAACTAATTATGACCAAGATTCCTTTCGCAATCTCATCACCTTCCCTCTGATATCCTGTGACTATCATCATTACCTAGCCTCATAACCTTACTTTTGTCAGTATTAAACTATCTGCCGGTGTTTTTGATAATTTCGGAAGCCTATCTACATCACCTTGAAGTGATTTTGATCCATGATATTAATACATTCTTGAATATATACATGATACAGTTACTTCATACCTATACACGTAGTTTATTATATATATGGCTCAAATGTAAATTATTGAGTTATAAACTATTTAGTTCAAGGGTAATTCCCCCATGGATTTTTTTTTTTTTAGTTCAGGGTGGTGGTGGGGGTTAAGTTTTAGAGTTTGCTGGCTTAGCAAAATCAAGTCGAAAATAATACAAACTTGCTTCCAGCGCCACAGCTGACTGTCCGATAACAACAATTTCACTGGTGCTCTTCACTGAGCCATGACATTTAAAGTTTAAACCAATGGTTCTCAACCTTGTATAATAATGTCAGAATAACCCCCTCCTCCCTCTCATATTTTATATAGAGCAAAGAAAATGGCACTTACTAATATCACACAACCCCGTTCCCATTTTTGCCCCCATGTGGGTCATATGCTCCATGTTGAGAAGCTGGTTTTAATCTATTCATATACATACTTGACATAAAAAAAAATTGACGCACTGTCAATCAATCTATGAATAAGCGAGTTTGTATATATTAGTCATCGTATGTTTAAGAATGAAGGTAACTGCAGAGGCCTATTGGCCCATACTAGTGTAATACACAACAATACCAGCTTAGATGTGCGATCCCTGTTGGTAGAAACCTTACGGCACTCAAACGGCCGTCTAACTCCATATACTTCTACACATTTTCCACAAAACTTGGTGGCACTACAGCCAAGGCCATGGCAGGCCCTCACTCACCCCAACCACCTGACTACTTCCCTAACCCGGTGCACTTATTGCCTACCTGACAACGCTCTGGCAAGGTGGCTAGCACTACCTGTCAATGTTGCTTGAAACCAATATCGAAATCAGTTGACTGCGTTTGTCGTAATACTACCAATGTAGCCGTATAATTCCTTACTTAGAGGACGTCCCTTAATTTGGTTGGCTGATAGTTTGACCCAGGTCTCTTTTGGATAGCAGTGTACAAAGTCCACCTCGCTGTTTGCACGGAAAACTTCTTTATATTATAAAATTAATAATACAGTCTGAATTATTCTTGTGTTTTAGATACAGAATTTGAAGTATATCATGTGTGTCAGAGAAAGAGCGTACGACGCCTCATATGTTTAATGTGAATTCACGTCCGTCATCATTAATGAAGAAAGAAGACGTCAATATGTTATTTGTATCAAAGCTTTGCCAAATGATTCTCTGAAACCAAGAAAGTTGAAGACAACATTTGCAAAATGGTCAAGCACAACACAAGAACAAGAACAAACATTTTTTGAACGTCGTGAGAATGATCTAAAAATAATTAAACCTAATTCAACAGGGGAGTTCCAAGAAAAAATATGGAAGATAATTGAAGCTTCTTATGTTGTATGACTAGAGATAGTAGAGCAGAAACGCACGTAATTGGGGAAACTTTGTTTAAACTGTGCGTTCTCAAAATGGTTTAAGTATGTTTATAGAAACAATAAAATACACCTCAAAGGGATAAAGAAGCTTAGGCTATTTCTACCCTCTACTTCAAGTTCCTCAAAAGGCACATAAATTCACGAATCAAAGTAAAAGAATTACATTTTACATTGCAGGTTAATACAGTAAACACAGCATATAAGTCTTTGAGCAGTGTTACTGAATCCAAAGTATTCTGTATCACACCATTATCACACATCTAAACAATTTGATGTGGTATGCTACTTATTTCCTTATTTATTTAGTTATCATTAAGTTGACAATAATACATAATGATCTAAGGTGTGGGCGTGCGGCATACTACATAATTTACACTCCTTATCTATTTCACTGACAACACCGTAATACCAAAAACATTTGTATCCTACTCTTAATTTCATGTAAATTAAATTTTTCCAAATAGTCTTTCCTCTACCATAAATGAAGGACGCATAATGTTTGTGTGTGTTACTATTGTGCGCAATAGGCGTTTCCTTTACCTTTTATTTATCCTCTTTGATCATCTTGATTTATGACCGTTTCAAAGTTTTATGACATACAACATCGAGAAGAATTTTTCTAAGGCTCTTTTCGCTATCACATCAACTGCCTCATTCACCAATATTCCAATATGTGAAGGGAGCCATATAAATCTTAAATTATGCCCATTTTTTCTAAAGACTTTACATTCTCTATACACTATTACTATATTTTGTTATACTGCTCGTCTGCTATTTAAAGACTCCAACGCTCCTCTACTGTCTACATATAAAAAATTTTTTTTTTACTACATTTGACTACTTCCTGTCATCCTGCTAATTAAGTTTTAAGTTCAGCCTGCATTGAAGAGACATTGTCAGTTAAGCAGTGTCCAATAACAGTATATACAGTGCCGATGTGTACTCCCTAATAAAAACTGCATCCTGCCTTTCCACATCCTTAGCTGTTATTGCCGTTGTTTTAGATTTAGCTACTCAGAACTAAATGTCCATGTAGCACAGGCTATAGTGAGCCCGTAATTGAGATTGGTTATTCACAATAACCTTGTTACTGTGATGTGTGTGTCAAAGTTTTAAATGGAGGTGTGGTTTCCTCCTTTTCAATTTTTTTACTGCTTATGTTTTAGTGCACTGGTTTTAGTCGTGTTTTGATAACATTACCTTGGTGGCAGATATAGATAACAATACCTTGGTGGCAGATATAGATGTACAGTGTTCACTAGTGTCCCATTATTCAACTGCATTGTAGTCGCTGTGAATTTTGAATCTAATGCAGCTGCTCTCATTGGATTAATGTTAAATTTGGTGCACAGGGCTTGCGTTGCTTCGCATTTCAATAAGTAATGCAATAGTGGTGTCCCTGCATATGTTCCACAGATATGTCACGCTTTAACTATTGTGTTTAGTACCTTTCACCAGCACTTGTAACCAAGTCAGTCTGTGTATGGCTACTGCAATTTCTGTATCTCTTTGCCAGGTTTGAAAGAGGGGGATACACAGTGTCTTGTTCGTATTATATCACAGCGAGTCTTCCTTCTGCTACTTTGGCTCTGTGGTGACTTGTGATGGGAGTATTTTTCTTTATTTGCTCCTTAATCTGTGCAAAACTGAGGTATGTTAACCTTTACAACAGGTAGAGCCGTGGCAGTTTTTGCTAGTGATCCCTAGCTGCTAATCCATCACAATATATATATGTGTTTTCTGTAGGTAATTCTCTAATTATACAGTTATATGTTGCTCTCAGCTCTGCTATCTCATACATATTTTGTTTTAAAAGATTTAAGAGTGATTTGGTTCTCCGTGAGATTGACTCAGCAAAGTTTAAGAAGCCATTTCTAGGTCGAGGAATCGTCATAGGTCCTCCGAATAATGTTGTCAGTTTCTTGAGGATCCTGGTTTTGGTGCTGTGGCGATGTCAATCTTCAAGAATGTCGAGGTTTCGGTCGATTCGAGTACGGAGGTCTTCACCGATGTTGGTGTGTCTCCATTGGTCTGTAGCATGAAGTAGTTGCGCTTTGTTATCGTTAATCTCTGCCTTGTGTATCTGATTTAGAATCAGATATTGACGATATTTTATCGTGAAAGCTTGATTTCTTGCTGCTGGGTCGTGCATTCTAATATTGGCATATTTTGGTAGCAGTTTTTCTTGTGAACGTATGTTGTTGAAAATGACCGAAAGGGAAAGATTAATCATTCTAACACGAATCTTCTCAATGTTTCTTTTATTTCTTCACTGTCAAGGGAAGTTGAAAAATTAACTCTCCATAGTTTATTTTCACACTATATTTATGGACAGACACCTAGAGAAGCGTTTCGCAAGGCACTCCTTACATTTTCAAAGACAAATTTTCCGTACTCTTCCAAAGCTTATATTCGCTTTGGGTGAGGTGATACAGGACATGATTGAGATGAACAAGGGGGATCAGTGGCATAATGGGTATTAATAGACCAGTGCATGTTCTATGTTCTTGCTTCTACTGTTTCTGTGTTGGGTCAAACACCGAAAGAACTGGGTTTTAGGTTAATTGAAACAAGAGACCCCCTAGAGCTACCAGCTTCCTTTTCCAGGGCCTTAGTGTGGCGATACAGACGGGAAATGCACACTGCATTCAGGGATCCTGCTCGCCATCTGAGGTACTGGAGAAACTCAACAACATATGACAATCATCTTTGTACCCTATATGTAATTATTTTTTTGTAAAAAAGTTTAAATAAAACGAATATATATGTGTGTGTATATATATATATATATATATATATATATATATATATATATATATATATATATATATATATATTGTGACGATAATCTCCTTCAAGAGATTGAGCCTGCTCTTCCCTCCACAAATACGTCGTCACCTCTATATAAAACTACTATGGAAGAAATGTCCAACAACGACAACAACACCAGCAAGGTTTGCCAGAGCGCAAAACGTATGCAGCCAGGAACACCTGCTCAGACTCAAACCGCCAAACTACCCGTCTTGCTGCCGGCTCCTCTGATTGGTCACCGGTCTGGCTGCAACTGCACTCGCCCCCCCCCCATACTACTTGATGTCTGGGGCCGCCACGACCTCAGTCCTCAGAATATTCCGTGCTTTCACAGTTAACACTTCTCCCTGCTAGACGTAAGCTTTAGCGTACGTATACTGAGAGAGGTGATAGCTTAAAGCTAATATTCCAGCACCTTTCATATACTTGTATATTGCACTTCTTGTTATTTTGTCTTAACGTAACTTTTCATTGTGTCATTTAATTATTCTTATTATTTTGATTGATTGATTTTATTATACGAATTTGTTTGTCCATTTTATTCATGCTTTATTTCTTTAACATAATTAAAATTCCATTGTTAAAGTTTACTTGTGTTTTGTGTGTCTTCTCCTTACCTTACCACAGACGAAGTTCCAGATTTTCTATTTTTTTTTAATACTATGTGACGAGGCCATACCCCTAGCTTTGAACAGCCGAACACCAACGCGTTACCGTCACATATTATATGGGGGCCTGTCCTAGGAGCTTCACTCAGGTACTGGTGCCAAGTGGTAATTTATGGTAAGCGTATTTAACTTTGTTAACGTAGCTTTACTATTTTTCATATTCAATTTCATTTTTTATAAGGTGCGGTGTATTGTGCATTACGAGAGTAACATATGGTGAAGGTGAGACAACTTTGGATTACGTGGTGACTGTAGGCCTCAGTCATACTCTTAATTGGTCATCTCTCCCTCCGTGTTATTACTCGTGTTTACCATCTTTGTCCCTTGGATATTTCTCATTTTGACAGATCATCATATTGGTACCCTGGTACTGTGGTCTGCCCCGGGTCAAGAGTACCCAATCTTCTGCAATCTGACTGTAGGAGGACAAAGAGGGCCATAGTTCCTCTAGCTCGAACTTTAGTTGCTGAATTGGGACCTCAGCAGCAGTTCTCGTCACCAGTTGACACCTCGCACCCCTACACGTCAGTCAGAGATGATGATACATACAACGGTAGGGAATTGGCTTACTTTTCAGAGGACAAAAGTTCGCTAATTCTGTAAGTATCATATTAAATTCAGTAGGAAAAACTTGCTTTATGTCCTATAGAGACTTGGCAAGGTATGCCTACATCCTTGGACTACCAATTTTACTTTTGAGGCATTTAACGGTTTCATTTGTTTTCGAAACTCTGTTTCATTTGTTAGTAGGATTTTCTTGCCCTTATCCTCTTACATGAGTACAGGGTACAAGATTTCCTGCGCCCTTGATTTAATTTAATCATTTAACATCTTTTACTTAATTTTAATTGTTAAAGATCTCACAGGATAGGTACCAGTTGCCACGTTGTCCTGTTTCTGACATTCACTATTGAATATTCGTGTACCTTTATTTGCTAATTTCACCATGTTTCGTCTCCAAGCTTTCCGTGCAAATCCAGCAGGTGAAATAGGGACTTTAAGTCGTGCCAAGAAGACTGAATTACAAACTCTTGCACATGAGTATCAACTAGAAGTTCCCTACCAAGCCAACAAAAATGACCTACACAACCTGTTGCTGGATTACTATTTAGAGCAAGGTAAGATTTTACTATTTTACTATTAATAGATTACTATTTTAAGCAAGGTTTCAGAGCAAGACTCTGAAACTCATGAAACTTACTATATTGCAGAAAAAACTGATTTGGCAACGCTGAAACTCAAACTAGAGCTGGCCAAGATTGAAGAACGAACAGCTGCCATACGGAGGGAAGAACAAGAACGCGAGGCCGCCTTGAGGAGAGACGAACAAGAACGCGAAGCTGCCTTGAGGAGAGAAGAACACGAACGTGAGGTCGCATTACTCCGTGAACGTGAACGAGTACAGCTTGAAACCAAACAACGCGAGTTGGAAATACAACGCGAACATGACAAGCAACAAGCGACTCTGGCTCTAGAGTGTCGTCAACGCGAAATCGCCTTGGAAACTTCACACTTCACTCAACGCCAGCAAGCTACTGCCAATCTTCCCGTCAGTTTTAATATATCACATGCAAGTAAGTTAATGCCATCCTTTGTAGAAGCAGAAGTTGATGTGTTCTTTACCACCTTTGAAACCCTTGCTAATCAACTCAGTTGGCCTGTCGACCAATGGGCCACACTTCTCAGAGTCCATCTTACAGGTAGAGCTGCAGTCACACTCAGTACTCTGGCATCTGAGAATGACTACCCGACTCTGAAACAAGCAGTGTTGGACGCCTACCTCCTCTCTACTGAAAGTTATAGAAGGAAATTCCGTGACCACCTGAAGGCAAGTACCACTACCTTCCTCGAGTTTGCTAACACGAAACGGAGGTATTTCATGAAATGGCTGGAAGCAGCACATGTCTCTACTTTTGCAGAACTCGTCAACCTGATGCTTGTTGAAGAATTCTTGAGACGTGTGCCGCCTCCTGTCCGCCTCTACTTAGCAGATAAAGAAGAAACCGACTACCTGAAGTGTGCTAAGTCGGCTGACACTTACAGCCTCATCCACCGGCTGACACCCGAACCATCCTCCAGTAAGAAGTCGTGGTACAGTTACGAGAAAGTGAGCCCCGATCAAGCTGGTTCACAACTGTACTGCAAGTATTGTAGACTCTATGGACATACCATAGACAAGTGGGTAAGTCTCAATACAAGGGAACCACTGACCAACAAAAACCCAAACCAACTCCTCCTAAGTCCGGTAAGCCTGTGATGAATGTTGGTGTTAATGTTAATGATCTTTCTCTTTTCAGTAACCACCTGTATACTGGAACTGTCTCTGCCAACGGGTCAAATCCGGAGGGACGTTTCAAATTGAAGATCTTGAGGGACACAGCGGCTCTTCAATCGATCATCTTGAAGTCGGCTGTGCCCAACATCACCTACACCGGAGAAACTGTCTTCATCACTGACCTCACTGCTACCACTCCATACCCTCTCGCCAGAGTCCACCTGGATTGTCCCTACGTGAACGGGGAAGTCCAAGTCGCCGTCAGGGAAAAGCCTTTTCCCATGCCTGGAGTGCAACTTCTCCTAGGCAACGACTTGGCAGAAGACCTGCAACCGACCAACCTCATCGTCATGGACAAACCCCAGGTGTGTAACTCTGTGCCAAGTAACCCTATTCTAGAGTATGTTCCAGCAGAGGTTCAAGAGAGTGATGAAGTTTCTCCTCCGGTTCTCGTGACCACCCGTGCACAAGCCGCACGTCCACAGCCAGCTGACTCTACTGCTACCGCTGTCCCTCAAGACCCTCAGAAACTCCCCCCGCATCTGACCAAGTTGGAGTTCCGTAAGTTGCAGAGGGAAGATCTTACTTTAACACCATTGTTTTTCCAGGCTGAGACTCGACCCGACAGTATTCCTGGGTTCTTCCTAGAGAACGACTTGCTCTACCGCAGATATAGACCCAGTAAACTGAAGGAGGAGGACGATTGGGCCAACATCGAACAACTTGTGATTCCTACCAGCCTGCGGCCCACTATTCTACACCTGGCCCACGGAGCACTCTCCCACTACGGCTTCAACAAAACTTACCATGGAATTCGGCAAGACTACTACAGGCCAGGTATGGTAAATAACGTTAAACAGTACGTAAAACAGTGTCATACATGTCAGATGGCAGGCAAACCGAACATCTCCATTCCCAGAGCGCCACTGATTCCCATACAGGTGCCTGCGGAACCTTTCCACAGACTCATAATAGACTGTGTTGGTCCTTTACCTCGGACCAGTTCAGGTAACGCCTACATCCTAACCATCCTGTGTCCTACCACCAGATTTCCCATAGCAGTTCCAGTGAAGAACATCACGGCTGCTACGGTTATAAAACATCTATTGAAGATCTTCACTCAATACGGATTTCCCAGGGAGATTCAGAGCGACTGTGGTACCAACTTCACCAGTGATCTCTTCAAAAGGACACTGGAGGAGTTCAACATCAAACAGGTATTGTCCAGCCCCTATCATCCTGCTTCACAGGGTTCTCTTGAACGTAGTCATCAGACAATCAAAGCACTCTTGAAAAAGTTTTGTAGTGAAACCTCGAAGGATTGGGATAAGCAGATTGACCTTATAATGTGTATTTTCAGAAGTCTCCCCAATGAGTCCCTAGGAGTATCTCCTTATGAGATGCTCTACGGCCGTAAGTGCCGTACTCCCCTTAAGGCTTTCAAAGACTCTCTCAGAGATGCCACCTTCATTGAGCATCAGAATGTGCCCCAGTTTCTTCAAAACCTTCAACACATTCTAGAGAGAGTCCACCGCTTTGCCCATGATAATCTATTGAAAGCCCAGGAGAAGATGAAAACTCATTACAACCAGACCAGCAAAGTACGAAAATTTAAGCCGGGAGACTTCGTCCTTGCATATTTCCCTATCCCAGGTTCACCTTTACAAAACACGTTTTCAGGACCCTACTGCGTCAAAGAGTGCAGGAATAATAACAACTACGTAATAGAGACTCCAGATAGGCGGCGGAAGACCCAGCTGTGCCACGTCAACCTCCTGAAGCAATATAATGGTACTCCTCCCACTGTCCTGACTAACTGTTCTACCTTCACAGAACCCTACATCCACAGTGAGACCTTCCCAGCTTCTCCTCCCGAAAGCACTGACAAGGAGTCAGCGCTTTCTAATTCCAAAATCCTTAATGATCTTCCCAAATACTTTCAGGATAATAATAGTGTTCCTTTGCCATATTCTAATTCCACTCTCACCTCGTCAGATAAGCCCTTCATCCTCCATGTCGACGCCAATGGTACCGACGTTGGTGGTGTCGTGATGCAGCAACGAGGCGAGAAGAATACACCTGTCAGCGACTACTGCTACAAGGAACTACGGAACAATTGGCAAGGAGCTACTCTTCCTCATCCTGAAGCTCCAGCACTTCATTCCACACCTGAAAAGTGCTCGGTCCACCATCAACACGGACCACACCACCCTACACCTCCTGCAGCACGCCCACTTCTCATCTCAACGTCTTCTACTATGGGCTTGCTAACTGCAGAAATTCAACCTGGAGACACGCTATACCAAGAGTCTGACAACACCATAGCCGATGCCCTCTCCAGAGTTTATGAAGTAGAAGCGACTCCATCTATTAATCCACCACATAACGACGTACTTCTTCCAGAACCGCAGGCTTCGGGGGAGAGTTGTGACGATAATCTCCTTCAAGAGATTGAGCCTGCTCTTCCCTCCACAAATACGTCGTCACCTCTATATAAAACTACTATGGAAGAAATGTTCAACAACGACAACAACACCAGCAAGGTTTGCCAGAGCGCAAAACGTATGCAGCCAGGAACACCTGCTCAGACTCAAACCGCCAAACTACCCGTCTTGCTGCCGGCTCCTCTGATTGGTCGCCGGTCTGGCTGCAACTGCACTCGCCCCCCCCATACTACTTGATGTCTGGGGCCGCCACGACCTCAGTCCTCAGAATATTCCGTGCTTTCACAGTTAACACTTCTCCCTGCTAGACGTAAGCTTTAGCGTACGTATACTGAGAGAGGTGATAGCTTAAAGCCAATATTCCAGCACCTTTCATATACTTGTCTATTGCACTTCTTGTTATTTTGTCTTAACGTAACTTTTCATTGTGTCATTTAATTATTCTTATTATTTTGATTGATGGATTTTCTTATACGAATTTGTTTGACCATTTTATTCATGTTTTATTTCTTTAACGTAATTAAAATTCCATTGTTAAAATTTACTTGTGTTTTGTGTGTCTTCTCCTTACCTTACCACAGACGAAGTTCCAGATTTTCTATTTTTTTTTAATACTATGTGACGAGGCCATACCCCTAGGTTTTGAACAGCCGAACACCAACGCGTTACCGTCACAATATATATATATATATATATATATATATATATATATATATATATATATATATATATATATGTCGTACCTAGTAGCCAGAACTCACTTCTCAGCCTACTATGCAAGGCCCGATTTGCCTAATAAGCCAAGTTTTCCTGAATTAATATATTTTCTATAATTTTTTTTCTTATGAAATGATAAATCTGCCCTTTTCACGATGTATGAGGTCAATTTTTTTTTAAATTGTTAACGTAGATATATGACCGAGTTAAAATTAACGTAGATATATGACCGAACCTAACCAACCCTGTTACCTAGCAGTAAAATAGGTACCTGGGTGTTAGTCAGCTGTCACGGGCTGCTTCCTGGGGGTGGAGGCCTGGTCGAGGACCGGGCCGCGGGGACACTAAAAAGCCCCGAAATCATCTCAAGATAACCTCAAGATAACCCTACCTAACCTATCTTTATAGGTAATGTTAGGTTAGGTAGCCAAAAAAAGCTAGGTTAGGTTAGGTTAGGTAGGTTAGGTAGACGAAAAAACATTAATTCATGAAAACTTGGCTTATTAGGCAAATCGGGCCTTGCATAGTAGGCTGAGAAGTGAGTTCTGGCTACTAGGTACGACATATATATATATATATATATATATATATATATATATATATATATATATATATATATATATATATATATATATATATATACATATATGTTGTACCTAGTAGCCAGAACGTCGTACTCGGCCTGCTATGCAAGGCCCGATTTGCCTAATAAGCCAAGTTTTCCTGAATTAATATATTTTCTCTATTTTTTTTCTTATGAAATGATAAAGCTACCCATTTCATTATGTATGAGGACAATTTTTTTTATTGGAGTTAAAATTAACATAGATATATGACCGAACCTAACCAACCCTACCTAACCTAACCTAACCTATCTATATAGGTTAGGTTAGGTTAGGTTAGGTAGCCGAAAAAGTTAGGTTAGGTTAGGTTAGGTAGGTTAGGTAGTCGAAAAACAATTAATTCATGAAAACTTGGCTTATTAGGCAAATCGGGCCTTGCATAGTAGGCTGAGAAGTGCGTTCTGGCTACTAGGTACGACATATATATATATATATATATATATATGTATATATATATATATGTCGTACCTAGTAGCCATAACGCACTTCTCAGCCTACTATGCAAGGCCCGATTTGCCTAATAAGCCAAGTTTTCCTGAATTAATATATTTTCTCTAATTTTTTTCTTATGAAATGATAAAGCTACCCATTTCATTATGTATGATGTTAATTTTATTTTATTGGAGTTAAAATTAACGTAGATATATGACCGAACCTAACCAACCCTACCTAACCTAACCTAACCTATCTTTATAAGTTAGGTTAGGTTAGGTAGCCGAAAAAGGTAGGTTAGGTTAGGTTAGGTAGGTTAGGTTGTCGAAAAACAATTAATTCATGAAAACTTGGCTTATTAGGCAAATCGGGCCTTGAATAGTAGGCTGAGAAGTGCGTTCTGGCTACTAGGTACGACATATATATATATATATATATATATATATATATATATATATATATATATATATAAATATATATATATATATATATATATATATATATATATATATATATATATATATATATATATATATATTTTTTTTTTTTTTCTTTATTGTGTATTTAAAGGTTACAAAACATACAAGACAAATGCCTAAAGGTTATGGATCTCTTGAAGCTCCTCCGCTTCTGGACAGGAACCGAGGACGCAGCAAGCATTTCCCCTCTGGATCGCCACACTGAGACGCTGAAATAAAAAACTGGAAGCCCTTGGGTCTCTGGTGACGTCAATGAGCTTGGAACCCAATTCCTTGAAAAATCCCAAGGCACTCTTGCCCCAGGGGCCATGCGTCTCAGACGCTATGGGAACGAAGAGGTATTGACCTTCCAGTCGCCTGTACTTGAGTGATTATATATATATATATATATATATATATATATATATATATATATATATATATATATATATATATATATATATATAATGTCGTACCTAGTAGCCAGAACGCACTTCTCCGCCTACTATGGCCTGATTTGCCTAATAGGCCGAGTGATTTTCTTTATTTTCAATAAATTGTTTCCAGTTAGTTTATATAAATTATTATTACTATATTATATTAAGAACATAAATTATTTACGTAGTTGAGATTGTTTAGTAACCTAAACAAACTAAGATAGGTTAGGTTAGGTTAGGTTAGGTTAAGATAGGGGCCTCGTAGCCTGGTGGATAGCGCGCAGGACTCGTAATTCTGTGGCGCGGGTTCGATTCCCGCACGAGGCAGAAACAAATGGGCAAAGTTTCTTTCACCCTGAATGCCCCTGTTACCTAGCAGTAAAATAGGTACCTGGGTGTTAGTCAGCTGTCACGGGCTGCTTCCTGGGGGTGGAGGCCTGGTCGAGGACCGGGCCGCGGGGACACTAAAAGCCCCGAAATCATCTCAAGATAACTTCAAGAAGGTTAAGTCACATCCCACCCAGACAGCTAACCCAAGGTCAGCAGTCACATCCCACCCAGACAGTTAAGTCTAGGTCAGCAGTCACATCCCACCCAGATAGTTAAGTCAGGGTCAGCAGTCACATCCTACCCAGACAGTTAAGCCAAGGTCAGCAGTCACATCCCACCCAGGCAGCTAAGCTAAGGTCAGCACACACGCACATCGCACACGGACTGCTAAGGTCAGCAGTCACATCCCTCCCAGGCAGTTAAGCTAAGGTCAGCAGTCACATCCCACCCAGACAGTTAAGTCAAGGTCAGCACACACGCACATCGCATACGGACTGCTAAGGTCAGCAGTCACATCCCACCCAGACAGTTAAGCCAAGGTCAGCAGTCACATCCCACCCAGACAGTTAAGCCAAGGTCAGCAGTCACATCCCACCCAGACAGTTAAGTCAAGGTCAGCAGTCACATCCCACCCAGGCAGTTAAGCCAAGGTCAGCAGTCACATCCCACCCAGGCAGTTAAGCCAAGGTTAGCAGTCACAGCCCACCCAGGCAGTTAAGCCAAGGTCAGCAGTCACATCCCACCCAGGCAGTTAAGTCAGGGTCAGCAGTCACATCCCACCCAGACAGTTAAGCCAAGGTTAGCAGTCACATCCCACCCAGACAGTTAAGCCAAGGTTAGCAGTCACATCCCACCCAGACAGTTAAGCCAAGGTCAGCAGTCACATCCCACCCAGAAAATTAAGCCAAGGTCAGCAGCAAGGTCATCCCACACAGACAACACTGGGACTGTCTGGGGCGGGGTTTGACCCGGCCGCCTCAGAGCCAGACTGACAACTAAGACAATCAGACCACCGAGGAACGGCCAGTTGTGTTAGATTTGGAAGTTTTATTTATATTCAACATGTTAAAAGTTTTTGTATAATTTTTTCCGCATTAGTTTTGTTTTTAAGTTATTAATAAATAAATAAATAAATAAATAAATATATATATATATATATATATATATATATATATATATATATATATATATATATATATATATATATATATATATATATATATATATATATATATATATATGCATAACTACCCTATTCCAGTAGCTGAAGTTTATAACTTTTTAGACACTCAACCCACCAGGGGACTCGAACACTGGCCAAAAAGGTGGCAGTTGCATGCTGTATCCACTACACCATACTTCAAAGCCATAAAGAGAGGTAGGAATTCTGGGGTATTTAACCAACCAGAACTCCAATCCTCTCCCAGGCAATGAGATAGTGTGGGACCATCGATGCTCTTTCATCGAGCCCTGTTATATGGGAAAAGA
The DNA here is from genome assembly GCF_040958095.1 of Procambarus clarkii. Taxonomy (NCBI): domain Eukaryota; kingdom Metazoa; phylum Arthropoda; class Malacostraca; order Decapoda; family Cambaridae; genus Procambarus; species Procambarus clarkii. The sequence goes on along the minus strand of NC_091161.1, from coordinate 6,455,932 downwards.
TTACAGAGAACACACACACACACACACAAATATATAACAATTAAACAATCAGCGTTCGAAAACCTCGTCCAGCTCCTCGGAGGTTGGGTGCGTACCCAGGATACAGCACGCACTTCCCCTTTGAACTGCGACACTGAGGCGCTGGACAGGAAACTGGCTGCTCGTGGGTCTCTAGTTTTCCCAGTGAGTTCCTCACCAACCTCCTTTAAAAACTTGAGTGCACATTTACTCCAGGCGCCCAGAGTCTCGGAGCCTATCGGCACGAACCTGTAACAACGTTCTAGGTCTCTGTACTTGTGGATTTTCTGGGTCTCCCTGAAGGTGGCTGCCCCACCTCCCTCCGCTGAGCTGTAACGTAAATAGGTATCAGCCAATGTAGAAGCACAGGTGTAATCCCATACGGCCTGTTTACCTTCCCTCCATGGCTGCAGGATGACTCCATCTGGGCGTTTTTGGCTGTTGTCAGGTCTGCACAACTGGGGTTCCCTTTGTGCTGGACACCCAGCTGTAGCCAAACTTCTCTTGATGATGTCATTGACTGCTTCGTGTCTGGCAATCTTTCCCTGTGTCTTACGACAGATGAGACCATGGCTGCCATATTGATCTGCCCGTGCATGGCCGCAAACACACCGGTGTTCGGTGGAGATAAGGGCAGCAAGGCGCAGAGCAACACCAATACTTAGGGCCCGATGGTCCAGGCGGGTTTCCCAAGGCAGAATTAGGGACTGCCAACAGGAAGTCCCTGGCATGGGGGGCTTGCACAGCTAGGAGACGGCTCTGTCCTTTTGAGAAGCTACGTCCAGCAATGCTTTGGCGACGTTCTCCATTATGGGGCTATCCTTTTTGGCCTGTTTACCGGCGTTTGGAAAAGTTGGTCGGGTATGTGAATTGGCAGTAGTGTCCCACTGACCAGCTCCTTCCACAAATTTGGGATCACGAATCCCAATGGAGTTTCTTAGGTATTCTGGTAGTATTTCATTCACTAATTCACTTGTAGCACTGGTCGAGGATAAGAATGCCGGCAATGCTAACTGTGTCGCCTTGCGAATACCTATACCCCGGAGTCTAACTGGGAGCGTTGCTTGGTCCCACTGGTCATCTTGCAGGGAGAGGTTTAACACTTTCATAGTTATTGTCTTTAGGAGTGAGTCGTATTCATTAATTTTGGGCTGTCAAAGGAAGGAGCACACCTGAGGAAATGGGTAAGTCTGGGCAAGGCCAGGCACCTTGTAAGAAGGTACAAAGCATGGTGAGCATCCAAAGCCTCTATTCGCGCCTCCATCCTCCTCAGGTCTTTAAGCTTTTCTTCGAGGACTACCTCAATGGCGTTCGAGCCCAGAGGTGCTCCTAGCAGCACACTGTCGGTGGGAGCGATCACTTGGGCTCCTGGCAATATGATTCGTACTGCATCTATGATTGGTTGGCTGGATGAGATGATTTCACAATTTGATGGATTTAGTGTAAGACCCAACTCCTCTCCCCTAGATATCAATAGCTGAAGATCTCCTAGCAGGGATTCCTGTGTCCCTGCCAGGGTGCCATCGTCCAGGAACCAGATGTTGAATTCAATGGACAACCTGCTTGTGACCTGCATGTTGTTGCAGGTCACAATGATATATATGATATATATATATATATATATATCATATATATGGTCAAGCGGATTAAGGCGTCCCTGTACATACCAGTTGCGTTGCTCCTGGCAGTATGGGTTCGAGTCACTTCTGGGGTGTGAGTTTTCAGTTGTATATAGCCCTGGGGACCATTCAGGCTTGTTTGCATTTGTGTTCCTCACGTGTGCCCCAAAGAATGAGGTGATTTGATAAAATGCTATGCCCAAGATTACCATCCGAGTGCCGGCGGGGAAGTGGTTCAAATAGCTTTGGCTATCACTTCCTTATGTCCGGTCGTGATGGTCAAGCGGATTAAGGCATCCCTGTACATATCAGTTGCGTTGCTCCTGGCAGTATGGGTTCGAGTCACTTCTGGGGTGTGAGTTTTCAGTTGTATATAGTCCTGGGGACCATTCAGGCTTGTTTGCATTTGTGTTCCTCACGTGTGCCCCAAAGAATGAGGTGATTTGATAAAATGCTATGCCCAAGATTACCATCCGAGTGCCGGCGGGGAAGTGGTTCAAATTGCTTCGGCTATCACTTCCTTATGTCCGGTCGTGATGGTCAAGCGGATTAAGGCGTCCCTGTACATACCAGTTGCGTTGCTCCTGGCAGTATGGGTCCGAGTCACTTCTGGGGTGTGAGTTTTCAGTTGTATATAGTCCTGGGGACCATTCAGGCTTGTTTGCATATATATATATATATATATATATATATATATATATATATATATATAACAACTGAATAGAACTTACTTGCATAGTAGGCTAAGAAGTGCGTTCTGGCTACTAGGCCCAATTTGCCTAATAAGCCAAGTTTTCATGAATTAATTGTTTTTGGACTACCAAACCTACCTAACCTAACCTAAATTAACTTTTTCGGCCACGTAACCTAACGTAACCTATAAAGATTGGTTAGGTTAGGTGAGGTAGGGTTGGTTAGGTTCGGTCATATATCTACGTTAATTTTAACTCCAATAAAAAAAAATTGACCTCATACATAATGAAATGGGTAGCTTTATCATTTCATAAGAAAAAAATTCGAGAAAATATATTAATTCAGGAAAGCTTGGCTTATTAGGCAAATCGGGCCTTGCATAGTAGGCTGAGAAGTGCGTTCTGGCTACTAGGTACGACATATATATATATATATATATATATATATATATATATATATATATATATATATATATATATATATATATATATATATATTGTGACGATAATCTCCTTCAAGAGATTGAGCCTGCTCTTCCCTCCACAATTACGTCGTTGAAATTATATAAAACTACTATGGAAGAAATGTCCAACAACGACAACAACACCAGCAAGGTTTGCCAGAGCGCAAAACGTTGCAGCCAGAGACACCTGTTCAGACTCAAACTGCCAAACTACCTGTTGATCGCTACCGGCTCCGCTGATTGGTCGCCGGTCTGGCTGCAACTGCACTCGCCCCCCCATACTACTTGATGTCTGGGGTCGCCACGACCTCAGACCTCAGAATATTCAGTGCTTTCGTGGTTACCACTCCTCCCGGCTAGACGTTAGCGTGTACTGAGAGAGGTGGTAGCTTAAAGCCAATATTCCAGCACCTTCTCTTTATTTTGTGTTGCACTTCTTGTTATTTTGCCTTAACGTAACTTTTCATTGTGTCATTTAATTATTCTTATTATTTTGATTGATTGATTTTATTATAAGAATTTGTTTGTCCATTTTTTCATGTTTTGATTTATTTAACGTAATTAAAATTTCATTGTTAAAATTTACTTGTGTTTTGTGTGTCTTCTCCTTACCTTACCACAGACGAAGTTCCAGTTTTTCTATTTTTTTTTATAACTATGTGACGAGGCCATACCCCTAGCCTTAAACAGCCGAACACCAACGCGTTACCGTCACAATATATATATATATATATATATATATATATATATATATATATATATATATATATATGCAGAATAACCACATATGAAAAATAGAAAATGTTTAACGCGTTTTTGGCTAATTCGCCTTCATCAGAGCAAAGTAGAATCAATTTAGTAGAATCAAAGTAGATTCTACTTTGCTCTGATGAAGGCGAATTAGCCGAAAACGCGTTAAGCATTTTCTATTTTTCATATGTGGTTATTCTGCATACTTGGATCAGTGTTTTTGTGATCATTGTTGCATATATATATATATATATATATATATATATATATATATATATATATATATATATATATATATATATATATATATATATATATATATATATATTAGTATATTTTGGTAGCAGTCTTTCCTGTAGACATATATTATTAAATATGACCGAAAAAGTAAGATTAATAATTCTAACACGAATTTTCTCAATCTTTCGTACATTACGCTTCACTGTTGGAGGTAAATCAAAAATCACTTCTCCAAAATTCATTTTTATTTCTAGTCTGACGCGACATGGGCGCGTTTCGTAAAACTTATTACATTTTCAAAGACTTCACAAATACACAACTGATTAGAACTTGCGTTTCCCTGATTTTATATCTACATTTGAGTGAGGTGGGAAGGGTGATGTGGCATTACATTTGAGTGAGGTGGGAAGGGTGATGTGGCATTAACACAAGACAGAACACTAGGGGATATTAATAGGGTATTAAAAGTATCAACACAAGACAGAACAGAAACAATGGGTATTGAATAGAAGTGTTTGTAGAAAGCCTATTGGTCCATATTTCTTGATGCTTCTATATTGGAGCGGAGTCTTGAGGTGGGTAGAATATAGTTGTGCAATAATTGGCTGTTGATTGCTGGTGTTGACTTCTTGATGTGTAGTGCCTCGCAAACGTCAAGCCGCCTGCTATCGCTGTATCTATCGATGATTTCTGTGTTGTTTACTAGGATTTCTCTGGCGATGGTTTGGTTATGGGAAGAGATTATATGTTCCTTAATGGAGCCCTGTTGTTTATGCATCGTTAAACGCCTAGAAAGAGATGTTGTTGTCTTGCCTATATACTGGTTTTTTTGGAGCTTACAGTCCCCAAGTGGGCATTTGAAGGCATAGACGACGTTAGTCTCTTTTAAAACGTTCTGTTTTGTGTCTGGAGAGTTTCTCATGAGTAGGCTGGCCGTTTTTCTGGTTTTATAGTAAAACTATATAAAATTTACTATAAAACCAGAAAAACGGCCAGCCTACTCATGAGAAACTCTCCAGACACAAAACAGAACGCTTTAAAAGAGACTAACGTCGTCTATGCCTTCAAATGCCCACTTGGGGACTGTAAGCTCCAAAAAAAACAGTATATAGGCAAGACAACAACATCTCTTTCTAGGCGTTTAACGATGCATAAACAACAGGGCTCCATTAAGGAACATATAATCTCTTCCCATAACCAAACCATCGCCAGAGAAATCCTAGTAAACAACACAGAAATCATCGATAGATACAGCGATAGCAGGCGGCTTGACGTTTGCGAGGCACTACACATCAAGAAGTCAACACCAGCAATCAACAGCCAATTATTGCACAACTATATTCTACCCACCTCAAGACTCCGCTCCAATATAGAAGCATCAAGAAATATGGACCAATAGGCTTTCTACAAACACTTCTATTCAATACCCATTGTTTCTGTTCTGTCTTGTGTTGATACTTTTAATACCCTATTAATATCCCCTAGTGTTCTGTCTTGTGTTAATGCCACATCACCCTTCCCACCTCACTCAAATGTAATGCCACATCACCCTTCCCACCTCACTCAAATGTAGATATAAAATCAGGGAAACGCAAGTTCTAATCAGTTGTGTATTTGTGAAGTCTTTGAAAATGTAATAAGTTTTACGAAACGCGCCCGTGTCGCGTCAGACTAGAAATAAAAATGAATTTTGGAGAAGTGATTTTTGATTTACCTCCAACAGTGAAGAGTAATGTACGAAAGATTGAGAAAATTCGTGTTAGAATTATTAATCTTACTTTTTCGGTCATATTTAATAATATATGTCTACAGGAAAGACTGCTACCAAAATATACTAATAAATATATATATATATGTCGTACCTAGTAGCCAGAACGCACTTTTTGGCCTACTATTCAAGGCCCGATTTGCCTAATAAGCCAAGTTTTCCTGAATTAATATATTTTCTCTAATTTTTTTCTTATGAAATGATAAATCTACCCTTTTCATTATGTATGAGGTCAAATTTTCTTTATTGGAGTTAAAATTAACGTAGATATATGACCGAACCTAACCAACCCTACCTAACCTAACCTAACCTATCTTTATAGGTTAGGTTAGGTTAGGTAGCCGAAAAAGTTAGGTTAGGTTAGGTTAGGTAGGTTAGGTAGTCGAAAAACAATTAATTCATGAAAACTTGGCTTATTAGGCAAATCGGGCCTTGTATAGTAGGCTGAGAAGTGCGTTCTGGCTACTAGGTACGACATATATATATATATATATATATATATATATATATATATATATATATATATATATATATATATATATATATATATATATATGTATATATATATATATATATATATATATATATATATATATATATATATATATATATATATATATATATATATATATATATATATATATATATATATATATATATATATATATATATATATGCAAACAAGCCTGAATGGTCCCCAGGACTATATGCGAATGAAAACTCACACCCCAGAAGTGACTCGAACCCATACTCCCAGAAGCAACGCAACTGGTAACTACAGGGCGCCTTAATCCGCTTGACCATCACGGCCGTCAAAAGGAAGTGATAGCCGAGGCTATTTGAGCCACTTCCCCGACGGCAACTCGGATGGTAATCTTGGGCATAGCATTTCACCAAATCACCTCATTCTTTGGGGCACACGTGAGGAACACAAATGCAAACAAGCCTGAATGGTCCCCAGGACTATATGCGAATGAAAACTCACACCCCAGAAGTGACTCGAACCCATACTCCCAGAAGCAACGCAACTGGTAACTACAGGGCGCCTTAATCCGCTTGACCATCACGGCCGTCAAAAGGAAGTGATAGCCGAGGCTATTTGAGCCACTTCCCCGACGGCAACTCGGATGGTAATCTTGGGCATAGCATTTCACCAAATCACCTCATTCTTTGGGGCACACGTGAGGAACACAAATGCAAACAAGCCTGAATGGTCCCCAGGACTATATGCGAATGAAAACTCACACCCCAGAAGTGACTCGAACCCATACTCCCAGAAGCAACGCAACTGGTAACTACAGGGCGCCTTAATCCGCTTGACCATCACGGCCGTCAAAAGGAAGTGATAGCCGAGGCTATTTGAGCCACTTCCCCGACGGCAACTCGGATGGTAATCTTGGGCATAGCATTTCACCAAATCACCTCATTCTTTGGGGCACACGTGAGGAACACAAATGCAAACAAGCCTGAATGGTCCCCAGGACTATATGCGAATGAAAACTCACACCCCAGAAGTGACTCGAACCCATACTCCCAGAAGCAACGCAACTGGTAACTACAGGGCGCCTTAATCCGCTTGACCATCACGGCCGTCAAAAGGAAGTGATAGCCGAGGCTATTTGAGCCACTTCCCCGACGGCAACTCGGATGGTAATCTTGGGCATAGCATTTCACCAAATCACCTCATTCTTTGGGGCACACGTGAGGAACACAAATGCAAACAAGCCTGAATGGTCCCCAGGACTATATGCGAATGAAAACTCACACCCCAGAAGTGACTCGAACCCATACTCCCAGAAGCAACGCAACTGGTAACTACAGGGCGCCTTAATCCGCTTGACCATCACGCTTAATTCAAGCGGATTAAGGCGCCCTGTAGTTACCAGTTGCGTTGCTTCAGGGAGTATGGGTTCGAGTCACTTTAGGGGTGTGAGTTTTCATTCGCATATAGTCCTGGGGACCATTCAGGCTTGTTTGCATTTGTGTTCCTCACGTGTGCCCCAAAGAATGAGGTGATTTGGTGAAATGCTATGCCCAAGATTACCATCCGAGTTGCCGTCGGGGAAGTGGCTCAAATAGCCTCGGCTATCACTTCCTTTTGACGGCCGTGATGGTCAAGCGGATTAAGGCGCCCTGTAGTTACCAGTTGCGTTGCTTCTGGGAGTATGGGTTCGAGTCACTTCTGGGGTGTGAGTTTTCATTCGCATATAGTCCTGGGGACCATTCAGGCTTGTTTGCATTTGTGTTCCTCACGTGTGCCCCAAAGAATGAGGTGATTTGGTGAAATGCTATGCCCAAGATTACCATCCGAGTTGCCGTCGGGGAAGTGGCTCAAATAGCCTCGGCTATCACTTCCTTTTGACGGCCGTGATGGTCAAGCGGATTAAGGCGCCCTGTAGTTACCAGTTGCGTTGCTTCTGGGAGTATGGGTTCGAGTCACTTCTGGGGTGTGAGTTTTCATTCGCATATAGTCCTGGGGACCATTCAGGCTTGTTTGCATTTGTGTTCCTCACGTGTGCCCCAAAGAATGAGGTGATTTGGTGAAATGCTATGCCCAAGATTACCATCCGAGTTGCCGTCGGGGAAGTGGCTCAAATAGCCTCGGCTATCACTTCCTTTTGACGGCCGTGATGGTCAAGCGGATTTAGGCGCCCTGTAGTTACCAGTTGCGTTGCTTCTGGGAGTATGGGTTCGAGTCACTTCTGGGGTGTGAGTTTTCATTCGCATATAGTCCTGGGGACCATTCAGGCTTGTTTGCATTTGTGTTCCTCACGTGTGCCCCAAAGAATGAGGTGATTTGGTGAAATGCTATGCCCAAGATTACCATCCGAGTTGCCGTCGGGGAAGTGGCTCAAATAGCCTCGGCTATCACTTCCTTTTGACGGCCGTGATGGTCAAGCGGATTAAGGCGCCCTGTAGTTACCAGTTGCGTTGCTTCTGGGAGTATGGGTTCGAGTCACTTCTGGGGTGTGAGTTTTCATTCATATATATATATATATATATATTGTGACGGTAACGCGTTGGTGTTCGGCTGTTTAAGGCTAGGGGTATGGCCTCGTCACATAGTTATAAAAAAAAATAGAAAAAACTGGAACTTCGTCTGTGGTAAGGTAAGGAGAAGACACACAAAACACAAGTAAACTTTAACAATGAAATTTTAATTACGTTAATTAAATCAAAACATGAATAAAATGCACCAACAAATTCTTATAATAAAATCAATCAAAATAATAAGAATAATTAGATGACACAATGAAAAGTTACGTTAAGGCAAAATAACAAGAAGTGCAATACAAAGTAAATGGGAGGTGCTGGAATATTGGCTTTAAGCCACCACTTCTCTCAGTACTCGCTAGCGTCTAGCCGGGAGGAGTGGTGACAACGAGAGCACTGAACATTCTGAGGTAGGAGGTTGGGGCGACCCCAGACATCAAGTAGTATGGGGGGGCGAGTGCAGGTGCAGCCAGACCGGCGACCAATCAGCGGAGCCGGTAGCGATCAACATGTAGTTTGGTGGTTTGAGTCCGAACAGGTGGCTGGCTGCATCCGTTTTGCTCACCCTGGCAAGCCTTGCTGGTGTTGTTGTTGTTGTTGGACATGTCTTCCATAGTCGTTTTATATAATTTCAACGACGTGTTTGTGGAGGGAAGAGCAGGCTCAATCTCTTGAAGGAGATTATTGTCACAACTCTCCCCCGAAGCCTGCGGTTCTGGAAGAAGTACGTCGTTATGTGGTGGAGTAATGGATGGAGTCGCTTCTACTTCATAAACTCTGGAGAGGGCATCGGCTATGGTGTTGTCAGAACCCTTGATATAGCGGATCTCCAGGTTGAAGTCTTGTAAATACAGAGCCCATCGTAGAAGACGCTGGTTGGTGAATTGGGCTTGATGTAGGAAGCGGAGAGGGTTGTGGTCCGAGAAGATGGTGGTAGACCTGGCGCCTTGTAGGTACGGAGCGAAGTGTTGGAGGTTCAGGACGATGGATAGTAGCTCCTTTTCAATAGTGCTGTAGTTCCTCTGGTGTGGTTTCAGTTTGTAGCTGTAGTAGCTGACAGGTAGAACCTCCTCGCCTCGTTGTTGCATCAGGACACCACCAACGCCGGTACCACTGGCGTCGACATGAAGGACGAAAGGCTTGGTGATATCTGGAGAGGCGAGAATGGGGTTAGAACAGAGGAGGAATTTGAGTTGTTCAAAAGCAACGGTTTGCTGTATGGTCCAATTATACCGTTGCTTGGGACTGGTTAATAGAATTAGAGGTGTGGCGACTGTACTGAAATTCCTCACAAACCTACGGTAGTAAGAGGCAAGACCAAGGAAGCGCAGGAGCTGCTTCCTGGTGGTAGGCTGTGGATACTGTTGGATGGCTTGAGTGTGTGAGTCTAACGGAGCTATGCTGCCACTCCCAATAACATGACCCAGATAACGCACTTTACCTTTCGCGAAAGTGGACTTGCCCAGGTTGATGGTGAGGCCGGCTGTCAGGAGCTTTGAGAACAGACGTCGCAGCTGGAGCAGGTGTTCACTCCAGGAGTTGGAGGCTACGACGATATCGTCCAGGTAGGCGTATGTGTTATCCAAGCCCTGGATGACACGGTTGACAGCTCTTTGAAAAGTGGCCGGGGCATTACATAGTCCGAAAGGAAGGCGTTCATATCTGAAAAGTCCAAAAGGAGTGATGAAGGCAGATATCTCTTTAGCGCGCTCCGTTAGACACACTTGATAGTACCCCTTAAGCAAGTCCACTTGGGACAAGTACTGGGCACTACCAATGGCATCAAGGATGTCATCTATCCTTGGCAAGGGGTAAGCATCCTTGACAGTGACAGAGTTCAGTTTACGATAGTCAGTGCACAACCGCACCTTACCTTGGGGTTTGGGCACCAAGATACAGGGTGAGGCCCAGGGGGACTCACAAGGTGTAGCCAGTCCATGATCCAAGAGGTATTGCACCTCAGCACGCATGACTTCCTTCTTGCTCGGGCTGATTCGGTAGAAGGGTTGACGAATCGGCCGGGTGTCGGGGAGCAGTTGGATGTCGTGCTGGGTAACATTACACTCTTGGGGATCATCTCTGAACAACTCTTGATGTTCTCTGAAGATCTTGACGAGAGGTGCACTATGATTATCCTGAAAGTATTTGGAAAGATCATTAAGGATTTCGGAATTAGAAAGCGCTGACTCCTTGTCAGTGCTTTCGGGAGGAGAAGCTGGGAAGGTCTCACTGTGGATGTAGGGTTCTGTGAATGTGGAATAGTTAGTCAAGACAGTGGGAGGAGTACCATTATATTGCTTCAGGAGGTTGACGTGGCACAGCTGGGTCTTCCGCCGCCTATCTGGAGTTTCTATGACGTAGTTGTTGTTGTTTCTGCACTCTTTGACGCAGTAGGGTCCTGAAAATCTGTTTTGTAAAGGTGAACCTGGGATAGGGAAATAGGCAAGGACGAAGTCTCCCGGCTTGAATTTTCTTACTTTGCTGGTCTGGTCGTAATGAGTCTTCATTCTCACCTGGGCTTTCAATAGATTATCATGGGCAAAGCGGTGGACTCTCTCTAGAATGTGTTGAAGGTTTTGAAGAAACTGGGGCACATTCTGATGCTCACTGAAGGTGGCATCTCTGAGAGAGTCTTTGAAAGCCTTAAGGGGAGTACGGCACTTACGGCCGTAGAGCATCTCATAAGGAGATACTCCTAGGGACTCATTGGGGAGACTTCTGAAAATACACATTATTAGGTCAATCTGCTTATCCCAATCCTTTGAGGTTTCACTACAAAACTTTTTCAAGAGTGCTTTGATGGTCTGATGACTACGTTCAAGAGAACCCAGTGAAGCAGGATGATAGGGGCTGGACAATACCTGTTTGATGTTGAACTCCTCCAGTGTCCTTTTGAAGAGATCACTGGTGAAGTTGGTGCCACAGTCACTTTGAATCTCCCTGGGAAATCCGTATTGAGTGAAGATCTTCAATAGATGTTTTATAACCGTAGCAGCCGTGATGTTCTTCACTGGAACTGCTATGGGAAATCTGGTGGTAGGACACAGGATGGTTAGGATGTAGGCGTTACCTGAACTGGTCCGAGGTAAAGGACCAACACAGTCTATTATGAGTCTGTGGAAAGGTTCCGCAGGCACCTGTATGGGAATCAGTGGTGCTCTGGGAATGGAGACGTTCGGTTTGCCTGCCATCTGACATGTATGACACTGTTTTACGTACTGTTTGACGTTATTTACCATACCTGGCCAGTAGTAGTCTTGACGAATCCCATGGTAAGTCTTGTTGAAGCCGTAGTGGGAGAATGCTCCGTGGGCCAGGTGTAGAATAGTGGGCCGCAGGCTGGTGGGAATCACTAGTTGTTCGATGTTGGCCCAATCGTCCTCCTCCTTCAGTTTACTGGGTCTATATCTGCGGTAGAGCAAGTCGTTCTCTAGGAAGAACCCAGGAATACTGTCGGGTTGAGTCTCAGCCTGGAAAAACAATGGTGTTAAAGTAAGATCTTCCCTCTGTAACTTACGGAACTCCAACTTGGTCAGATGCGGGGGGAGTTTCTGAGGGTCCTTGAGGGACAGCGGTAGCAGTAGAGTCAGCTGGCTGTGGACGTGCGGCTTGTGCACGGGTGGTCACGAGAACCGGAGGAGAAACTTCATCACTCTCTTGAACCTCTGCTGGAACATACTCAAGAATAGGGTTTATTGGCACAGAGTTACACACCTGGGGTTTGTCCATGACGATCAGGTTGGTCGGTTGCAGGTCTTCTGCCAAGTCGTTGCCTAGGAGAAGTTGCACTCCAGGCATGGGAAAAGGCTTTTCCCTGACGGCGACTTGGACTTCCCCGTTCACGTAGGGACAATCCAGGTGGACTCTGGCGAGAGGGTATGGAGTGGTAGCAGTGAGGTCAGTGATGAAGACTGTTTCCCCGGTGTAGACTATGTTGGGCACAGCCGACTTCAAGATGATCGATTGTAGAGCCGCTGTGTCCCTCAAGATCTTCAATTTGAAACGTCCCTCCGGATTTGAACCGTTGGCAGAGACAGTTCCAGTATACAGGTGGTTACTGAAAAGAGAAAGATCATTAACATCAACACCAACATTCATCACAGGCTTACCGGACTTAGGAGGAGTTGGTTTGGGTCGTTGTTGGTCAGTGGTTCCCTTGTATTGAGACTTACCACACTTGTCTATGGTATGTCCATAGAGTCTACAATACTTGCAGTACAGTTGTGAACCAGCTTGATCGGGGCTCACCTTCTCGTAACTGTACCACGACTTCTTACTGGAGGATGGTTCGGGTGTCAGCCGGTGGATGAGGCTGTAAGTGTCAGCCGACTTAGCACACTTCAGGTAGTCGGTTTCTTCTTTATCTGCTAAGTAGAGGCGGACAGGAGGTGGCACACGTCTCAAGAATTCTTCAACAAGCATCAGGTTGACGAGTTCTGTAAAAGTAGAGACATGTGCTGCTTCCAGCCATTTCATGAAATACCTCCGTTTCGTGTTAGCAAACTCGAGGAAGGTAGTGGTACTTGCCTTCAGGTGGTCACGGAATTTCCTTCTATAACTTTCTGTGGAAAGTAGGTAGGCGTCCAACACTGCTTGTTTCAGAGTGTAGTAGTCATTCTCAGACGCCAAAGTACTGAGTGTGACTGCAGCTCTACCTGTAAGATGGACTCTGAGAAGTGTGGCCCATTGGTCGACAGGCCAACTGAGTTGATTAGCAAGGGTTTCAAAGGTGGTGAAAAACACATCAACTTCTGCTTCTACAAAGGATGGCATTAACTTACTTGCATGTGATATATTAAAACTGACGGGAAGATTGGCAGTAGCTTGCTGGCGTTGAGTGAAGTGTGAAGTTTCCAAGGCGATTTCGCGTTGACGACACTCTAGAGCCAGAGTCGCTTGTTGCTTGTCATGTTCGCGTTGTATTTCCAACTCGCGTTGTTTTGGTTTCAAGCTGTACTCGTTCACGTTCACGGAGTAATGCGACCTCACGTTCGTGTTCTTCTCTCCTCAAAGCAGCTTCGCGTTCTTGTTCGTCTCTCCTCAAAGCAGCTTCGCGTTCTTGTTCGTCCCTTCGTATGGCAGCTGTTCGTTCTTCAATTTTTGCCAGTTCTAGTTTGAGTTTCAGCGTTGCCAAGTCAGGTTTATCTGCAATATAGTAAGTTTCATGAGTTTCAGAGTCTATCTTACCTTGCTCTAAATAGTAATCCAGCAACAGGTTGTGTAGGTCATTTTTGTTGGCTTGGTAGGGCACTTCTAGTTGATACTCATGTGCAAGAGTTTGTAATTCAGTCCTCTTGGCACGACTTAAAGTCCCTATTTCACCTGCTGGATTTGCACGGAAAGTTTGGAGACGAAACATGGTGAAATTAGCAAATAAAGGTACACGAATATTCAATAGTGAAATGTCAGAAACAGGACAACGTGGCAACTGGTACCTATCCTGTGTGATCTTTAACAATTAACGTTAAGTGAAAGATATTAAATGATTAAATTAAATCAAGGGCGCAGGAAATCTTGTACCCGGTACTCATGTAAGAGAATAAGGGCAAGAAAATCCTACTAACAAATGAAACAAAGTTTCGAAAACAAATGAAACAGTTAAATGCTTCAAAAGTAAAATTGGTAGTCCAAGGATGTAGGCATACCTTGCCAAGTCTCTATAGGACATAAAGCAAGTTTTTCCTACTGAATTTAATATGATACTTACAGAATTAGCGAACTTTTGTGCTCTGAAAAAATAAGCTAATTCCCTACCGTTGTATGTATCATCATCTCTGACTGACGTGTAGGGGTGCGAGGTGTCAACTTGTGACGAGAACTGCTGCTGAGGTCCCAATTCAGCAACTAAAGTTCGAGCTAGAGGAACTATGGCCCTCTTTGTCCTCCTACAGTCAGATTGCAGAAGATTGGGTACTCTTGACCCGGGGCAGACCACAGTACCAGGGTACCAATATGATGATCTGTCAGAATGAGAAATATTCAAGGGACATAGATGGTAAACACGAGCAATAACACGGAGGGAGAGATGACCAATTAAGAGTATGACTGCGGCCTACAGTCACCACGTAATCCAAAGTTGTCTCACCTTCACTATATGTTACTCTCGTAATGCACAATACACCGCACCTTATAAAAAATGAATTGAATGAAAAATAGTAAAGCTACGTTAACAAAGTTAAATACGCTTACCATAAATTACCACTTGGCACCAGTACCTGAGTGAAGCTCCCGGACAGGCCCCCATATAACTTGTGACGGTAACCCGTTGGTGTTCGGCTGTTTAAGGCTAGGGGTATGGCCTCGTCACATAGTTATAAAAAAAAATAGAAAAAACTGGAACTTCGTCTGTGGTAAGGTAAGGAGAAGACACACAAAACACAAGTAAACTTTAACAATGAAATTTTAATTACGTTAATTAAATCAAAACATGAATAAAATGCACCAACAAATTCTTATAATAAAATCAATCAAAATAATAAGAATAATTAGATGACACAATGAAAAGTTACGTTAAGGCAAAATAACAAGAAGTGCAATACAAAGTAAATGGGAGGTGCTGGAATATTGGCTTTAAGCCACCACTTCTCTCAGTACACGCTAGCGTCTAGCCGGGAGGAGTGGTGACAACGAGAGCACTGAACATTCTGAGGTAGGAGGTTGGGGCGACCCCAGACATCAAGTAGTATGGGGGGCGAGTGCAGGTGCAGCCAGACCGGCGACCAATCAGCGGAGCCGGTAGCGATCAACATGTAGTTTGGTGGTTTGAGTCCGAACAGGTGGCTGGCTGCATCCGTTTTGCTCACCCTGGCAAGCCTTGCTGGTGTTGTTGTTGTTGTTGGACATGTCTTCCATAGTCGTTTTATATAATTTCAACGACGTGTTTGTGGAGGGAAGAGCAGGCTCAATCTCTTGAAGGAGATTATTGTCACAATATATATAGATATATATATATATATATATATATATATATATATGTCGTACCTAGTAGCCAGAACGCACTTCTCAGCCTACTATGCAAGGCCCAACTTGCCTAATAAGCCAAGTTTTCATGAATTAATTGTTTTTCGACTACTTAACCTACCTAACCTAACTTTTTCGGCTACCTAACCTAACCTATCCTATAAGGATAGGTTAGGTTAGGTTAGGTAGGGTTGGTTAGGTTCGGTCATATATCTACGTTAATTTTAACTCCAATAAAAAAAAATTGACCTTATACATAATGAAATGGGTAGCTTTATCATTTCATAAAAAAAAAATTAGAGAAAATATATTAATTCAGTAAAACTTGGCTTATTAGGCAAATCGGGCCTTGCATAGTAGGCCGAGAAGTGCGTTCTGGCTACTAGGTATATATATATATATATATATATATATATATATATATATATATATATATATGTCGTACCTAGTAGCCAGAACTCACTTCTGAGCCTACTATGCAAGGCCCGATTTGCCTAATAAGCCAAGTTTTCATGAATTAATTGCTTTTCGACTACCTAACCTACCTAACCTAACCTAACCTAACTTTTTCGGCTACCTAACCTAACCTAACCTATAAAGATAGGTTAGGTTAGGTTAGGTAGGGTTGGTTAGGTTCGGTCATATATCTTCGTTAATTTTAACTCCAATAAAAAAAAATTGACCTCTTACATAATGAAATGGGCTGCTTTATCATTTCATAAGAAAAAAAATTAGAGAAAATATATTAATTCATGAAAACTTGGCTTATTAGGCAAATCGGGCCTTGCATTGTAGGCTGAAAAGTGAGTTCTGGCTACTAGGTACGACATATATATATATATATATATATATATATATATATATATATATATATATATTTGTATATATATATATGTCGTACCTAGTAGCCAGAACGCACTTCTCGGCCTACTATGCAAGGCCCGATTTGCCTAATAAGCCAAGTTTTCCTGAATTAATATATTATCTCTATTTTTTTTTCTTATGAAATGATAAAGCTACCCATTTCATTATGTATAAGGTCAATTTTTTTTTATTGGAGTTAAAATTAACGTAGATATATGACCGAACCTAACCAACCCTACCTAACCTAACCTATCTTAATACGTTAGGTTAGGTTAGGTAGCCGAAAAAGTTAGGTTAGGTTAGGTTAGGTAGGTTAGGTTGTCGAAAAACAATTAATTCATGAAAACTTGGCTAATTAGGCAAATTGGGCCTTGCATAGTAGGCTGAGAAGTGCGTTCTGGCTACTAGGTACGACATATATATATATATATATATATATATATATATATATATATATATATATATATATATATATATATATATATATATATATGTATATATATATATATATATATATATATATATATATATATATATATATATATATATATATATTATATTTTGGTAGCAATCTTTCCTGCAGACATATATTATTAAATATGACCGAAAAAGATAAAACCTACGATAAAACCAAGAAAACGGCCAACCTACTCATGAGAAACTCTCCAGACACAAAGCAGAACGCTTTAAAAGAGACCAATGTCGTCTATGCCTTCAAATGCCCACTTGGGTACTGTAATCCTCAAAGGATTTCGTATATAGGCAAGACAACAACATCTCTTTCCACGCGATTAACGATGCATAAGTAACAGGGCTCCATTAAGGAACATATAATCTCTTCCACAACCAGACCATCACCAGAGAAGTCTTAACAAAAAACACGGAAATCATCGATAGATACAGCGATAGCAGGCGGCTTGATATCTGCGAGGAACTACACATTAAGAAGTCGACACCAGCAATCAACAGCCAATTAATGCACAACTATATTCTACTCACTTCAAGACTCCGCACCAATATAGAAGCATCAAGAAATATGTGCCACTAGGCCCTTTGCAGTTACTTCCATTCTTCCCTTTAACTTACAAAATATTATATCTATTGTTTCGTGTTCTGTCTTGTGTTGAAAGTTTGTTTTCACCTCATATAAAACTGTTGTAACATATCACCTCACCCAAATGCAGGTATAAAATCGAAGCTGTTTAAACTCTGTTCAGTTATAGTTGTGCGTGTGTGTAAACTAAAGTCTTTGAAAATGTAATAAGTTTTACGAAACGCGTTCAAGTGTCGCGTCAGACTAGAAATAAAAATGAATTTTGGAGAATTGATTTTTCAGTTACCATCAACAGTGAAAAGAAATATAAGAAAGATAGAGAAAATTCGTGTTAGAATTATTAATCTTACTTTTTCGGTCATATTTAATAATATATGTCTACAGGAAAGACTGCTACTAAAATATACTAATATTAAAATGCACGACCCAGCAGCATGGAATCAAGCCTTCACGATAAAATATCGCCAAGCTCTGATTCGTAATCAGATACATAAGGCAGAAAATGAAATCAAAGAAAACAAAACGCAACTACTTCATGCTACAAACCAATGGAGAAACAGCAACATCAACGAAAGTCTCCGTACTCGCATCGAGCAACACCTCGACATCCTCACAGATCGACATCACCTCAGCACCGAAACCAGGATAATCAAGAAACTAACAACGTTATATGGAGGACCTATAGCAATTCCACGACCAAGAGACGGCTTCCTGAACCTTGCAGGAATCAACCTCACTGACGACCAAGTCACTCTCCTAAATCTGGGTATAAACTATCACTATCCAGACGAAGTGAGATGGCCCGGAAAGTGGAGTTGGAGATCCTGTTGGACGACATATTCGACCTTGAGACACAAAAGAAGGTCACCACCAAAGACACCTTACAAGCAGAACTTATTGCGGAAGGAGGAAAGAATCGAGGCAATTACAGAAGCACCATACTGTCCCCCGAGCTCAAAGCGGCAGCTAAGAGCCTTTGTGAGAACAAGGAGATAGTCGTCAGAAGAGGTGACAAGTCGCCAATATACGTCATTCCTAAAAAAGACGAATATCTGGCGAAAATGAACCTCATTCTCTCTGACCAAACTAAATTCCAAAGGGTAACGAAGGACACTACAGCCGAATTGAAGGCGAAAGTCAACAAATTGATCGAAACTGTGAACGCCAAGAAATCCGGACTCCACCTGCCAAAGACTATTGGGAAATATAAGCCTGGATACGCGTATGGAAATGTCAAGACACTTGGAGACACAGACACAAGACACAGCCTGGAAACCCACTTCGGCCAATCATTAGCCAGATACCCACACCCACGTACAGACTGGCGAAGCGACTCAATGGCTTGCTAACTCATAATGTCCCTTGCACCTTCAGCCTGATGTCTCCAAAAGAATTTGTTGACTTACTGCGGGAACACGGGCCACAGGAATAAGAGCCTCGTTGGACGTAGAATCACTGTTTACCAACGTACCTGTGGATGAAACAATCGGGATGATAGGGGACAGAGTGTATCGTGATCCGGCCTGTACTCCTCTTAACATACTAGAAAACATTCTAAGGAAACTACTCCAAGCTTGTACTAAAGAGGCACCCTTCTTGAGCCCGGATGGGCACATGTATAAGCAAGTAGATGGGGTCGCCACGGGTTCTCCCCTAGGTGTCCTGTTTGCGAACTTCTACATGGTTACCATTGAACAAAAGGTCTTAGTCGACATGAACTTGAAACCGGCCATATACTGCAGGTATATTGACGACATTTTTACACAGGTACCTGATGTCAGACATCTGCAGGAGCTGAAGGATGAATTTGAGCGGAATTCTGTGTTGCGTTTCACTTACGAGATGGAGAAGGATGGGAAGCTGCCCTTTCTAGATGTAACAGTCATGGAAAGGAGTGGAGGTTTCCACACTGCAGTCTACACTAAGGAAACAAACATAGGAATGTGCCTCAATACCAACAGTGACTGCCCAGACAGGTACAAGAGGAGTGTCGTTAACGCTTATGTCGACCGTGCTCTCAGCCACAGCTCAGGATGGAAGCAAGTCGATGAAGAACTCATATATTATTAAATATGATGGAAAAAGTAAGATTAATAATCTAACACGAATTTTGTCAATGTTTCTTATATTTTTTTCACTGTTGATGGTAACTGAAAAATCAATTCTCTAAAATTCATTTTTATTTCTAGTCTGACGCGACACTTGAGCGCGTTTCGTAAAGCTTATTACATTTTCAAAGACTTTAGTTTACACACACACAACTATAACTGAACAGAGTTTAACAGCTTCGATTTTTTATACCTGCATTTGGGTGATATGATATGTTACAACAGTTTTGGATGAAGTGAAAACAAACTTTCAACACAAGACATAACACGAAACAATGGGTATAATATTGGGTAAATTAAAGGGAAGAATGGAAGTAACTACATTGGCCCATATTTCTTGGTGCTTCTATATTTGTGCGGAGTCTTGAAGTGGGTAGAATATAGTTGTGCATTAATTGGCTGTTTATTGCTGGTGTTGACTTCTTAATGTGTAGTGCCTAGCAGATATCAAGCAGCCTGCTATCGCTGTATCTATCGATGATTTACGTGTTTTTTGTTAAGACTTCTCTGGTGGTGGTCTGGTTGTGGGAAGAGATTATATGTTCCTTAATGGAGCCCTGTTGCTTATGCATCGTTAATCGCCTGGAGATGTTGTTGTCTTGCCTATATACTGAGTTCTTTGAGGCTTACAGTCCCCAAGTGGGCATTTGAAGGCATTGACGACATTGGTCTCTTTTAAAGCGTTCTGCTTTGTGTCTGGAGAGTTTCTCATGAGTAGGTTAGCCGTTTTCTTGGTTTTATAGTAAATCGTCAATTGTATCTTCTGATTTTTGTCTGTAGGGATAACGTTTCTATTAACAATATCTTTCAGGACCCTTTCCTCCGTTTTATGAGCTGTGGAAAAGATGTTCCTTAAAATAGTCTAATAGTGGGTACAGGTGTTGTGTTAGTTGTCTTTTCAGACGTTGCATGGCGTTTCACCTTCCTTCTTATGATGTCTTCAACGAAACCATTGGAGAAGTCATTGTTGACTAGGACCAGCCTTACCCTACAGAGTTCTTCATCGACTTGCTTCCATCCTGAGCTGTGGCTGAGAGCACGGTCGACATAAGCGTTAACAACACTCCTCTTGTACCTGTCTGGGCAGTCACTGTTGGCATTGAGGCACATTCCTATGTTTGTTTCCTTAGTGTAGACTACAGTGTGGAAACCTCCGCTCCTTTCCATGACTGTTACATCTAGAATGGGCAGCTTGCCATCCTTCTCCATCTCCAGACATCATAAGAAGGTGAAACGCTATGCAATATATATTTATATATATATATATATATATATATATATATATATATATATATATATATATATATATATATAAATATATATATATATATATATATATATATATATATATATATATATATATATATATATATATATATATATATATATATATATGTCGTACCTAGTAGCCAGAACGCACTTCTCAGCCTAATATGCAAGGACCGATTTGCCTAATAAGCCAAGTTTTCATGAATTAATGTTTTTTCGACGACCTAACCTACCTAACCTAACCTAACCTAACTTTTTCGGCTACCTAACCGAACCTAACCTATAAAGATAGGTTAGATTAGGTTAGGTAGGGTTGGTTAGGTTCGATCATATATCTACGTTAATTTTAACTCCAATCAAAAAAATTGACCTCATACATAATGAAATGGGTAGCTTTATCATTTCATAAGAAAAAAAATAGAGAAAATATATTAATTCAGGAAAACTTGGCTTATTAGGCAAATCGGGCCTTGCATAGTAGGCTGAGAAGTGCGTTCTGGCTACTAGGTACGACATATATATATATATATATATATATATATATATATATATATATATATATATATATATATATATATATATATATATATATATATATATATATCCGAAAAATCACACCCCAAAAGTGACTCAAGCCTATACTGCCAGGAACACTATGCAACTGGTGTACAGGGCACCTTAACCACTCAACCATCACGACTGGACAAAAGATGATGGTAGCCGAGGCTATTTCCCCATCATCCTGTAGGCGCTCTGATAGTAATCTTGGGCATAGTATTTTATCAAATCACCTCATTCTTTGGGTCACACATGAGGAACACAAATGCGAACAAGCCTGAATGGTCCCCATTTTAGGTTCAAATCATTTTTGGGGTGTGAGTTTTCGGTTGCATATATGCCTGGGGACCATTCAGGCTATATCCAAAGATATAAAAACAGTAACTGAATTAAAGAGCTGCAGTCTGTAGCTATTGTAGAATACTCTGCCAAACAAACAGGAGATACGATACGAGATGCAATGTAATTAGCATGATATACTAATAATTACGTACAGGAGATGTGGGACATTTGGGGCTTGACTCTATTTATTTAAATATTAATGTAATGAAAATCAATTACGAAGGACCACCCGCTTTTATAGTAAAGAGGGAAACTAAGAAAATATGATCATTAGAAAATTCCTAGATGAACCAGTAACTATGGATAAAATACTAGAGAATATGATCACTGAGATAATTAATGGGCTGTATAATTAAATGAATCAAAGCCTCAAACACCTACATTGGGGGGTTATTACTGGAACTCAATACGTCCAGGAACTAGTGTGGTTCGTTCACCAGTCCAATGTATAATAATCTAATCCTATGAACATTTATAGAATCATTATCTTTATCATCAATGAGAACATAAATCACGAACATAAGAATTAATGGCTATAATAAACACATGTCAATCCAATGAACAGAGTTCTGCATGTAAAGGAATACAGATAATAGAAATCAAGGAATACGAAAAGAATCTTAGCTTAAAGACGATTTCCAAGAAGTTAGTTACGACTCATCCTCTGATTCTCCTGGACTCGTCATAGAACACTGGGAGTTGATTAACATGGGAAATGACAGCTCGGAGAATTCTTCACACACGCTGTAAATCAAATTGTTTTCAGTAGCAACAGATTAAGCTACTAGATATCTATGTTCAAGAAATTGAGATTAATAATAAGAGGAAATAATGACCTGTAGTTTTTTATTGTCGCACGGCGTCACGACAAGCTACCCAGCTATAAACCCACCCCCTATATGATGCATCAAATAAGGATAAAGGTACTTAGCTAACATGGGCACTGTGTAAGTTAAGGCTTGCCGAAGTTCGCGTCCTAGGTTCCGGTCCAGCCTATCCTAGATACAGACGCGCTTCACTGGACGGTCACGTGGTATTACATAGAACCAAATTTAACAGGTTTTGGCCGAATGTCAAATTAATCTCTTGACCATTCGACTTGTTATGTAAATGACACTGACACCAGTGAAGTTTAATGTCTGCAAAGGTTCTTCACACCTCACAGTGGCGACTTTCTTCTAGAGATCTTGATGGCGTCTACCCTGGTGGCTGGGGTAATGGCGTCTCGTCGTGAGCGTGTTGCCTCGTGTACTGGCGTCTCCTCTGCCCCGCTTTGCGTCCCGCGTTTGTTACTCAAATTATTTATTACGGATATTATAATTTCTCGCAGTTGTGATTGAAATGCTCGGATAAGGATGGGTTTATTATTTAGAGGAGTTAAATATTATTATTTGCCCGTTTTATGATAGTAAACGAACAATGGAGATGAATTAAAGTCTCTCCAGGGCATTCACGCGTGACGTTAAATTTATTACTAGATAACAGTTATAACTATAAACGCTCTATTGGCTTTAGTTTGGGATCAGTTTATCTGTAATTAATTATCACACAGAACACCGTTGTTTATAGAGAATCATATTCAATTCTCAGACACACTGGATATAAATGTGTTTATTACAATGGAATCTGATGCAATACTGGCGTCGGGTGACGTAAGAATTCTAGCCTTATTGTACAGATGTAATCATTAGTACATGTGAACTCTACGCTTGGTTAATTTTAATTACTACAATGATTAGTAGAATTAGTAATAATTAATGAGAATACAACAGTGTTGTATTTAGTGTTGGAAATTTCCAACATAACTCCGGGGGGAGGATTCTAGGGGCGTAGTGTAATGTGGAGTACTGACACCTATCCCGAAGTTGAGATTAATATTAGTATATTAGTATGTTAGTATGTTAGTACACACATAACGAATGTCCCATATTTGTCAGGTTAAATGGAACATGTTATTATGAATTACCTAAAGCTAATAATTAAGAAAGCCTACAATAACTCTGAGATTGGTGTCGCTATGACATGTAATGTGTATGTTACAAATCTCTAAGTCTGCAAACTCTCAGGTACTCTAGATAAATAATGTTATTTATAGCCTACACAATAATTAAAGATTTAAATCACACAATTTAAACAACTGAGAATCTACTGTGATGAGAATGTCTTGGGTCATAGTGACTTGTAATGGTTTGTTACTTGACACCACACCACAGTATCATCATGGTTGCTTAAATTGGATGTAAAGTTATTTGCTCTTAGTTAAGAACTATAATAGGCTTGTAGTTTCCTTTTGTGTGGTTGAAGAACTGCTCCAGTGGAAACATGTAATAAATATTGAAACATTAGATGATTAAGTTATCGGTAATCAGGAACCCTCTAAAGCTCACAATAAACTCAACAACTAGGGTCGCAGTGACATGTAATGGTGTATTACGTAGCTGCTGAATCGTAGGTAAACTCAGAATAAGTTTCTAAGAACTGATAACACTATTGTATAAGTTGTACAGTAAAGTATTATTGGGTCATTTAAGATCAAGGAGACTATGACACTACAGTAAGGTCACTGTCTAGGGTCGTTGTGACTGTAACTATTGAGTTACTAGACAATAACATCACGCAGCATCATGATCACCCCAAATTCAAATGAGGAAATTGAATTTAATGTGCACTGCTGTGCAGTAGTCATTCTGACTGATGGTACAACTAATTTGCTAACTAGCTAAAATAATAGAAAAGTAGAGAACTGAAAAGTTTATTCATTAAAATCAAGAAAATTCTGAGTCGACAGTGAGATTAGTAGCCTAGTCATTCTGACTTATGAGCTAATTGAATGGTAGCTCATAGGCTTGACACTGTAAACTTGTTAATACGAAATCAACCTTTACATGAAATTGAGTTTATTAAATCAGTCTCTATAAGTATAGTCAACTGTAATTAATGGTGAGTACAGATTAGGCTAGTACTCAGTTGACACTAACTAAAGTCCCTAAACCTACCTAAATAAATGGTTTAAATTTCTAACCTACCTAAGTAAGGGACGAAGCTAATTGTGAGCAAAAAGTACTCGAATTAACATTGGGAGCTATATTGAGCTCATTAAGCATGTTAACAAGGTGAGTTATAGGAACTCGTCAACAGTGTTGACAGGGTGAGCTGCAGTGAGCTCGTTAACAGTGTTAACAGGATGAGTTATATTGAACTCGTCAACAGTGTTGACAGGGTGAGCTGCAGTGAGCTCGTTAACAGTGTTAACAGGGGTGAGTTATATTGAACTCGTCAACAGTGTTGACTGGGTGAGCTGCAGTGAGCTCGAATTAACGAGGTGGAGTATTGCATCATTCAATTATCATGGCGAGCAGTGCTCGTGGCATGGGGAACATTAAAGCGTTCGATTGTCATGGCGAGCAATATTAAGCTCGTATGCGCATGGGGAACAAGAAGCACTCAATTATTACGTTAATTCTAAGGTGAGCTATATTAAGCTCATGAAAGAGAGAAACCTAGATTGCTGGAAATTAAATTACTGCTACGATTAATCCTATTCAAGATAATTTGTAACATTTTCCCAACCTAAACGTTTTCACGGGTTATTAGTTCTCTGTAAATTCACTTACGTATTGGTAAGTTTGCAAGTTTGTTCGTGCTGTGCTCCTACACTAATTAAGCAGAAACGAAAGAAAAACAACTCAAACAAATTGATGCAAGTATTTATCACTAACTCTTAGTGCAGAAAACATGGTATTAAGAAGGTTTTCTTGGCAAACCTTTAAGCGCAAGTATTGTGGACCAGTGGTCCTAATGAATTTATAATTACAGAAGTTGCTTGATGACTTCATAGTATTACTAAATCAGGAAATGCCAGTGGCATTGAGTGCTAGATTCTCTAGCCTAACATTATTAATACCCAGGGAGTACTAGATTCTCTAGCCTAACATTATAATTTACCTAGGAAGACTGAGTGTGGTCAATTACTACTTGTCGAGAATATTCTAGGTCTGCAGTGAATTCAATGGCTTGGTCGTTGTGACTTGTACTTGTTTGAGTACGGACCACTGGTTTTCACTGAGAGCTATGAAACATCTCGGCGAGTATCAATTGCACTACATTCAATCTGAGTTTATTACTCAGCTGTGTTTTCTCCTTTTAGCTTGCTGCTGGAGAATTGATTTACTGCTGACTAATTATTATTGTTGGCAGGCTTAGGCTTGTTCACATTCAGAACTTTACCAATAAGTAAGTAGCCACCTGCAGATTGGAGCATATTCATGCCCAATCGTTTAACATGTCCAGTTATGAACTGATAATAGTAGTCGGCTCCTACTAGTACATCTACATTGTTAAGGCGGTCAGACGTTAACTTGTTGTCAGCCAAATTAATTTCACGTTCTTGCAGGAAGTGGGCTGTGTACCCCAGACCCTTAATGTTTAAGTCTAAAGGTATTTGATCTACAACAATGGCTTGGACAGCCTTGGCATGACTACCTAGTCGTACAAGTGGTTGAACTACTGAGTATTCATGGGTTTCCTCGATTTATCATGAACCCTGACAAGTTTAATTTTACCTGCCCTATTGGTTGTAAATTTAGTGCCTCTGCTGCCCTTTGAGTAATGAAAGTTCTCTGGGAACCTTGGTCAAATAGTCCACGTGTGGTGATCTTGGTTCCTCTGTTCTTCACTTGAAGTTGGGCAGTAGGCAAAGCAGCATCCACTTGAGATGCTTGTGAAGTTACGCTGTACACATCTCGCACCTTGCAACACTGTACTGGTGTAGATTCTCTACGTCCTATTCTAGGATTGACATAATTTGTCCTAACTAATTTGCACAGTGCAGCATGATGCTTGCCCCCTCTACACCTATTGCAGGTGTTCAGTGGGGTTTCACAGCTATTAACATTATGTTGATTTGAGACACCTAGTACATTTATGTAACTGTTTGAGTCGTCTGACTCTTGTGTCTCTATTAGGATAATTGGTACATTTGTACAGAGAATGGTTTTGATTGCAAAACAAGCATATTCCCCATCCTACAGCTCGTTTAGAGGTTACCGGTAGTAGTGAAAATATGTGACTAGAGCGACCGCGCGCGCCAGCTGCCAGGTGGCACTCCTTGGAGTGCCAGCCGACAGGTGGCGCGCGTCGCTCTAGTCACACCGTGTTTTGGGGGAATTTCCCGGAAGTTTTGTTTCGGACGCTCTCACCTGACAGGTGGGCGCGCGCGGGTGTCTAGTCACACAGGCCTTTTGGGGGAATTTCCGGAAGTTTTGGCGTGTGTGAGGGTGTAGTGTTTGGGTATGTGGACAGGAAAGAGGGGAGGTCCTGTTGGGCAGCTGACAGGTGGCACGCGTCGCTCTAGTCACACCGGGTTTTGGGGGAATTTCCCGGAAGTTATGGCGCGTGTCGGAGGTAATTGGAGCGCGTCGCTCCAGTCCTCAGGGGTTAAGGTAAGTGCTCAGGAAAGATGAGAGTAAGTGGTAGAGTAAGTGATAGAGTAAGAAAATAGAAGGAAGATGTAGGAAGGAATAAAAGAGTTGATCGTGAGTTAGTGTGTAGATGAGAGGAGAAGGCAGCACGGTCTGTTACGTTGTTGTTTTTGGGAGTTGGATGGAGTTTCCCCTTCGTCTGGAGAGAGTGCTCTGGGCCATTATGTGGTTAGACAAACCCATTGACTCCCTACAGGAAGGTCTTAAGTGATGTTTGTAAGAAATGCATGGAAAAGACACGGGGCTGCACCTGGCTTTTTCTGTGTGTTCGGGTCAAGAAAGAGGGAAGTCACTCTCGTTGTGAGACTGCAGCGGGCCATTATGTGGTTAGACAAACCATTAACGTCCCCTACAGGAAGAGCTAAGTGTGTGTGAGGATGAGGCAAAGTCTCCTGCAGGAGGGGAGTGTACCATTACCTAAAGCGTTTTTCAATGTCGCGACGGGTAAGCGTACTGGTCGCAGGTTGGAGCCTGACTGGTCATCTTTCCAACTAGTCTGGGTATTTCTCCTACGACACCGGAAGTGGTGGGACAACCCATTACCATTGCGTTTCGCCAGGGTCTGCGACTCTCTCTCTCTCTATCTGTCTCTGTCTCCCTGTCTCTCTCTCTATCTGTCTCAGTCTCTCTGTCTCCATGTCTCTCTCTCTCTCTCTCTCTCTCTCTCTCTCTCTCTCTCTCTCTCCAGATCATTTAATAGTTGGGGAAAGTAACATCATTTTCCTTTCTCCTGCTGCCGCTGTTCACATATCTTTTCTCCATTTCACTTAGACTGACAACGCATCAGAGGATGATCACCATGTCATTTTCAAGCCCGCCTTCACTCTCACCCTTACATCCTTGTAAGGTAACACGACCAATATGCTAACTTCGTTCTTTACCCAATATCATTAATGTAACGTGGAGAATATACCAACTTCATTCGTTCTTTGCCCAAATAACATTTTAAGAGTAACGATCTGTCTCTCTGTCTGTCTCTGTCTCTGTCCCTGCTCGCTCAGTCTCTCTCTCTCTCTCTCTCTCTCACCCTCTCTAAAGTCCACCACACGACCCTTCACTTAGTAAACTCAGTCAAGTCAGTAGGTTAGCGTTTACTAAAAGAGAGAAACATTCCATATCGTCACGAAGACGCGATCTCTACCTACAAATTGTTTATGTTAACTGTGATCATTGAAATGTATGCATGTTTACTCAATCTCCATCACCTCTCCGTCCTACATCCATCCATTACAGCTGTGCGGGGCTATCTTGTCAAGGTCTCACCTTCGCGACGGATTGAGGTGTACTGAGATAGTCAATGTAAAGGGATGACCCTTTACCCTCCCCCCGTCCACCCCCACTTACCCTTACCCCTACCACCCCCTCCATGGCCGAACCATCACTGCCCCCTTCCCAGACCGGATGTTCAACTAAGCTTTAGTATCACCATTCTTTGCTGAAATAGCATTTTTTTAAAGATTATCCAGTCATAAGCTGGTCTTCAGTCTTATTATTATAACAAATCTTAATTTGATGTAAACACAACTGCGTGGGATATACATAGCACTCAGTGGACTCTCTCTCTCTCTCTCTCTCTCTCTCTCTCTCTCTCTCTCTCTCTCTCTCTCTCTCTCTCTCTCTCTCTCTCTCTCTGCAGATCATTTAATAGTTGGGGAAAGTAACATCATTTCCTTTCTCCTGCTGCCGCTGTTCACGTATCTTTCTCCATTTCACTTAGACTAATGGCAATTTTCGAGACCCATCGCTCACACCCTTATAACCTTGTAAGGTAACACGACCAACATGATGACAGCATTCTTTGCTCAAATATCATTAATGTAACGTGGACAATATACTAACTTCGTTCTTTGCCCAAATAACATTTTAAGAGTAACGAGCAACTTTCCGTCGATGTCTGAATAATGAAATGTAAAACCATGTTTAGCCATTACTGTACATCCAAACAATAAAATATTTTTTTGTTCCACACATACAAATTCCAAGCAAGTAAGCGTATATACGATAATATGGAAAAACACAGCCTTGATACTATTATTAAATTGACTTGTTCATTATCCCTGAGTTCAAGGCTGTCTCTCTTAAGACCTACATCATCCAATGTAAACACCAATCGATGAGAATAAGACCGGTGAGTCGATAGTGAAATAGCTCTGGGTTAAGTCTGTTTTTCAGTTCTTGTAACACTGTCAATGTAGCGTAATGGGAAACCAGTCTTTCTACTGCCTACATAAATAGCGTTTGAAAATGTATGCAAGTCTAGACAAACTCCTATAGCCCTTACATTCTAACAAATAAAATATTAGCACATGATTGCATCGCATTATATCATCATTAAGTAACGTGGAGATCAACTTTCTGGCTGTTGTCCGAATATCATTATTGAAATGTGAACTCCATTTAGCCAAACACTATATCTCCATTACATCTCATAGCTTATGAATATTGCGGTATACCAGTTTTTAACCCTCTATAACACAATGTAACGTAACTTTCTACAGACCAAATATCGTTTTTAAATGAAAGTATGACTTAGTCCTTATTCATTACATCTCTCACCATATAAAATATTGGCGTCTACCCCTTTTAGCCCTCTGTAACACAATGTAACGCAACGTAACGTAACGCAAATCAACTTTTGCAGACCAAAATGTCATTTTGAAACGGAAAGTGAGGGATTAGTCCTTATTCATTACATCTCTCACCATATAAAATATTGACCTCGACCCCTTTTAGCCCTCTGTAACACAATGTAACGCAACGTAACGTAACGCAAACAACTTTTTGCAGTCCAAAATGTCATTTTGAAACGGAAAGTGAGGGTTAGACCATCTCCATTACATCTCTTACCATATAAATAATTGATAGCTACCCCTTTTAGCCCTCTGTAACACAATGTAACACAAAGTAACATATCGCAAATCGACTTTTGCAGTCCAAAATGTCATTTTTAAATGAAAGTATGACTTAGTCCATCTTCATTACATCTCTCACCATATAAAATATTGGCGTCTACCCCTTTTAGCCCTCTGTAACACAATGTAACGCAACGTCGCGTAACGCAAATCAACTTTTTGCAGTCCAAAAGGTCATTTTGAAACGGAAAGTGAGGGTTAGCCCATCTCCATTACATCTCTACCATATAATTAATTGTTGACTACCCCTTTTAGCCCTCTGTAACACAATGTAACACACCGTAACGTATCGCAAATCAACTTTTTGCAGTCCAAAATGTCATTTTTTAAATGAAAGTATGACTTAGCACATCTCTTACCATATAATATTGACCTCTACCAGTTTTAGCCCTCTAACACAATGTAACGTAACGCAATCAACTTTTACAGCCCAAAATGACATTTTTAAATAAAGTAGGACTTAGTCCATCTCCATTACATCTCCTTCCATAAGAATATTACGGTCTACCAGTTTTAGCCCTCTGTAACACAATGTAACGTAACGGGGAAAATCATCTTTGTCGGATGAGCAATAACATTATTGAAAATGACATCCGTGTTTAGCCATTACATCCAAACACACAAGAAAAATATTACCGCTTTTCTTGAGAAACTTATATGTGGAGATCATATCTCCAGAGTCCACACAATAAGCCACACATCACACATCTTCTGTTTTCAAATCGCAGCTCGCATCTAATTTAATGTTATTTTTTTTTTTTGCAGAAACTATGTTTTTGAGATTATGCTCAATGTCGGCAATTACTATTCGTATCATCAAACTCCTTTCAGTCAACAAATTCTCATTTCATATCGCGTGTGTAGATTAGAGAGAGAAGGCAAACATAGCGTGCAGCTAGTCAAAACTTATCATAACAGATATGATTTCACAGAGTTTTTCAACCCTTGCCAGTTTTTTTTCAACGTTGTCTCTTCACTCGTGCTAAGTGAGTCAGACAAAAATGTGACATTTCATTTCATTATTAGCCATGCAATATGCTATTAGCTAGGTAGTCAAAACATATAACAAGCGTTATTTCACAGGAATTTTTTCTAGCAAATATGCTTCCTTTAAACAGTTCAACACATCAAACACCAGCAGTCTGCGAAATTCCCTTAAGTCAATAATCATCCTTTACAGTATTTCTTGACTAGAATAGCACTCCAAAACATAAGTGGTCATTTTTATTCTCACTGTCGCACTATAGTCAATAATTTGTTTCGCAGAGTGACAAGTTATGCATAGTGACGAGATTTCACGGTGTGCATAGTTTAAGAGAGTTCACACTGTATTAATTACGGTCATGGATATCTTATGTTATGTTTATGAAGACCATCTCTTCTTATTTTTTATCATTTTCGCGCCACACAGCTTTACAGTCTTCTCATATTCTTTTTCAAATAAAGTTTGCTTACTGTTTTCCAGTAGATCGGCCTCACATTACATATATTAATCAATTTTCAAATTCAGTTCAGTTCTTTTCAATATCGCAGCTTTGGTGCCCCCACAGCCTGTATCTAGTTCAAGACCTCTTATTATCAATGTCATTAATACGGATATCATCAACCACGTATTGGATGTCTCTGTCATTCAGTCATCAACGTAGTATGTGTTTAATGAACGTGAGAATCACTTCATGTGCACTCATTTTAGTTTAGTTTTAAGTTTTACATCTTGAATTAATACTGCTATTGGATAGCTCAGACATTCAGTTAACATCTCAGTAAGTTAAAATCTTTTCATGTGAGCTCATTTTTAGTTTAGGATAAGGTTTTTCCATCGTGAAATGCTATTATCAGTAACAAGGTATTGGATGTCACTACCATTCAGTTTACATCTCAGTAACTGTTTACTGAACATTGTTATCCATCCATGCAACCTCATTTTTTAGTTTTAAGTTTCTACGTCGTAAAAATAAAATATTACTATCACCAGCCGTGTATCGGATAGCTCAACCATTCAGTTAACATCTCAGTAAGTGAAAATCTTTTCATGTGAGCTCATTTTTAGTTTAGGATAAGGTTTTCCATCGTGAAATGCTATTATCAGTAGCCAGGTATTGGGTGGGTGGACCATCCAGTTTACATCTCAGTAACAGTTTACTGAACATAGTTATCCCTCCATGTGACCTCATTTTTAGTTTAAACTTTCTCAATCGTAAATAAAAATAAAATATTACTATCACAAACCTTGTATTGGCCTGCTCCGGCATTCAGTTTACATCTCAGTAAGTGTTTACTGAATGCAAAATCGCTATATGTGTGGTCATAAGGTTTTCTCATCGTGAAATGCTATTATCAGTAACCAGGTATTGGATGACACTACCATTCAGTTTACATCTCAGTAACTGTTTACTGAACATTGTTATCCATCCATGCAACCTCATTTTTTTTTAGTTTTAAGTTTCTACATCGTAAAAAATAAATATTACTATCACCACCCATGTAACGGTAGCTCAACCATTCAGTTTACAGCTCAGTAACTGTTTACTGAACATAGTCATCCCTCCATGCGAGCTCATTTTTTAGTTTAAAGTTTCTCCATCGTAAAAAATAAAATATTACTATCACAAACCATGTATTGGGTGGGTCAACCATCCAGTTTACATCTCAGTAACAGTTTACTGAACATAGATATCCCTCTATGTGACCCCATTTTTAGTTTAAAGTTTCTCCATCCTAAATAAAAAATAAAATATTACTATCACAAACTTTGTATTGTCCAGCTCTGGCATTCAGTTTACAACTCAGTAAGTGTTTACTGAATGCAAATCGCTACATGTGTGGTCATTTAGTTTAAAGTTTCTCAATCTTAAAATATTACTATCAACATCAACCATGCATTGGCTGGCTTAGTCTTTCAGTTTACATCTCAGTAAGTGTTTACTGAATGCAAAATCGTTACATGTGTGGTCATTTAGTTTAAAGTTTCTCAATCTTTAAATATTACTATCATCATCAACCATGCATTGCCTGGCTAGTCTTTCAGTTTACATCTCAGTGAGTGTTAACTGAATGTGGAAATTATCACGTGTTAGCATTTAGTTTAGTTTCAAGTTTCAATTAAATACTAACACCATCCCCGTATTGGGCTGTCGGGCATTCAGTTACACACTCGGAGAGTGTTTACTGAACGTCGAAATCATTTCCTGTAGGCCCGTTTTTTACTTAAACCCGTCTCCACTCCAAACCAGTCAGGACCAGCGGTCCTGACCTGGACCGGAGGTCCGGTTTGGTTTTTTATTTTTCAAATAAAGTAAGCAAACTTTATTTGAAAAAGAATATGAGAAGACTGTAAAGCTGTGTGGCGCGAAAATGATAAAAAATAAGAAGAGATGGTCTTCATAAACATAACATAAGATATCCATGACCGTAATTAATACAGTGTGAACTCTCTTAAACTATGCACACCGTGAAATCTCGTCACTATGCATAACTTGTCACTCTGCGAAACAAATTATTGACTATAGTGCGACAGTGAGAATAAAAATGACCACTTATGTTTTGGAGTGCTATTCTAGTCAAGAAATACTGTAAAGGATGATTATTGACTAAAGGGAATTTCGCAGACTGCTGGTGTTTGATGTGTTGAACTGTTTAAAGGAAGCATATTTGCTAGAAAAAATTCCTGTGAAATAACGCTTGTTATATGTTTTGACTACCTAGCTAATAGCATATTGCATGGCTAATAATGAAATGAAATGTCACATTTTTGTCTGACTCACTTAGCACGAGTGAAGAGACAACGTTGAAAAAAAACTGGCAAGGGTTGAAAAACTCTGTGAAATCATATCTGTTATGATAAGTTTTGACTAGCTGCACGCTATGTTTGCCTTCTCTCTCTAATCTACACACGCGATATGAAATGAGAATTTGTTGACTGAAAGGAGTTTGATGATACGAATAGTAATTGCCGACATTGAGCATAATCTCAAAAACATAGTTTCTGCAAAAAAAAAAATAACATTAAATTAGATGCGAGCTGCGATTTGAAAACAGAAGATGTGTGATGTGTGGCTTATTGTGTGGACTCTGGAGATATGATCTCCACATATAAGTTTCTCAAGAAAAGCGGTAATATTTTTCTTGTGTGTTTGGATGTAATGGCTAAACACGGATGTCATTTTCAATAATGTTATTGCTCATCCGACAAAGATGATTTTCCCCGTTACGTTACATTGTGTTACAGAGGGCTAAAACTGGTAGACCGTAATATTCTTATGGAAGGAGATGTAATGGAGATGGACTAAGTCCTACTTTATTTAAAAATGTCATTTTGGGCTGTAAAAGTTGATTGCGTTACGTTACATTGTGTTAGAGGGCTAAAACTGGTAGAGGTCAATATTATATGGTAAGAGATGTGCTAAGTCATACTTTCATTTAAAAAATGACATTTTGGACTGCAAAAAAGTTGATTTGCGATACGTTACGGTGTGTTACATTGTGTTACAGAGGGCTAAAAGGGGTAGTCAACAATTAATTATATGGTAGAGATGTAATGGAGATGGGCTAACCCTCACTTTCCGTTTCAAAATGACCTTTTGGACTGCAAAAAGTTGATTTGCGTTACGCGACGTTGCGTTACATTGTGTTACAGAGGGCTAAAAGGGGTAGACGCCAATATTTTATATGGTGAGAGATGTAATGAAGATGGACTAAGTCATACTTTCATTTAAAAATGACATTTTGGACTGCAAAAGTCGATTTGCGATATGTTACGTTGTGTTACATTGTGTTACAGAGGGCTAAAAGGGGTAGCTATCAATTATTTATATGGTAAGAGATGTAATGGAGATGGTCTAACCCTCACTTTCCGTTTCAAAATGTCATTTTGGACTGCAAAAAGTTGTTTGCGTTACGTTACGTTGCGTTACATTGTGTTACAGAGGGCTAAAAGGGGTCGAGGTCAATATTTTATATGGTGAGAGATGTAATGAATAAGGACTAATCCCTCACTTTCCGTTTCAAAATGACATTTTGGTCTGCAAAAGTTGATTTGCGTTACGTTACGTTGCGTTACATTGTGTTACAGAGGGCTAAAAGGGGTAGACGCCAATATTTTATATGGTGAGAGATGTAATGAATAAGGACTAAGTCATACTTTCATTTAAAAACGATATTTGGTCTGTAGAAAGTTACGTTACATTGTGTTATAGAGGGTTAAAACTGGTATACCGCAATATTCATAAGCTATGAGATGTAATGGAGATATAGTGTTTGGCTAAATGGAGTTCACATTTCAATAATGATATTCGGACAACAGCCAGAAAGTTGATCTCCACGTTACTTAATGATGATATAATGCGATGCAATCATGTGCTAATATTTTATTTGTTAGAATGTAAGGGCTATAGGAGTTTGTCTAGACTTGCATACATTTTCAAACGCTATTTATGTAGGCAGTAGAAAGACTGGTTTCCCATTACGCTACATTGACAGTGTTACAAGAACTGAAAAACAGACTTAACCCAGAGCTATTTCACTATCGACTCACCGGTCTTATTCTCATCGATTGGTGTTTACATTGGATGATGTAGGTCTTAAGAGAGACAGCCTTGAACTCAGGGATAATGAACAAGTCAATTTAATAATAGTATCAAGGCTGTGTTTTTCCATATTATCGTATATACGCTTACTTGCTTGGAATTTGTATGTGTGGAACAAAAAAATATTTTATTGTTTGGATGTACAGTAATGGCTAAACATGGTTTTACATTTCATTATTCAGACATCGACGGAAAGTTGCTCGTTACTCTTAAAATGTTATTTGGGCAAAGAACGAAGTTAGTATATTGTCCACGTTACATTAATGATATTTGAGCAAAGAATGCTGTCATCATGTTGGTCGTGTTACCTTACAAGGTTATAAGGGTGTGAGCGATGGGTCTCGAAAATTGCCATTAGTCTAAGTGAAATGGAGAAAGATACGTGAACAGCGGCAGCAGGAGAAAGGAAATGATGTTACTTTCCCCAACTATTAAATGATCTGCAGAGAGAGAGAGAGAGAGAGAGAGAGAGAGAGAGAGAGAGAGAGAGAGAGAGAGAGAGAGAGAGAGAGAGAGAGAGAGAGAGAGAGAGAGAGAGAGAGAGAGTCCACTGAGTGCTATGTATATCCCACGCAGTTGTGTTTACATCAAATTAAGATTTGTTATAATAATAAGACTGAAGACCAGCTTATGACTGGATAATCTTTAAAAAAATGCTATTTCAGCAAAGAATGGTGATACTAAAGCTTAGTTGAACATCCGGTCTGGGAAGGGGGCAGTGATGGTTCGGCCATGGAGGGGGTGGTAGGGGTAAGGGTAAGTGGGGGTGGACGGGGGGAGGGTAAAGGGTCATCCCTTTACATTGACTATCTCAGTACACCTCAATCCGTCGCGAAGGTGAGACCTTGACAAGATAGCCCCGCACAGCTGTAATGGATGGATGTAGGACGGAGAGGTGATGGAGATTGAGTAAACATGCATACATTTCAATGATCACAGTTAACATAAACAATTTGTAGGTAGAGATCGCGTCTTCGTGACGATATGGAATGTTTCTCTCTTTTAGTAAACGCTAACCTACTGACTTTGACTGAGTTTACTAAGTGAAGGGTCGTGTGGTGGACTTTAGAGAGGGTGAGAGAGAGAGAGAGAGAGAGAGAGACTGAGCGAGCAGGGACAGAGACAGAGACAGACAGAGAGACAGATCGTTACTCTTAAAATGTTATTTGGGCAAAGAACGAATGAAGTTGGTATATTCTCCACGTTACATTAATGATATTGGGTAAAGAACGAAGTTAGCATATTGGTCGTGTTACCTTACAAGGATGTAAGGGTGAGAGTGAAGGCGGGCTTGAAAACTGACATGGTGATCATCCTCTGATGCGTTGTCAGTCTAAGTGAAATGGAGAAAGATATGTGAACAGCGGCAGCAGGAGAAAGGAAAATGATGTTACTTTCCCCAACTATTAAATGATCTGGAGAGAGAGAGAGAGAGAGAAAGAGAGAGAGAGAGACATGGAGACAGAGAGACTGAGACAGATAGAGAGAGAGACAGGGAGACAGAGACAGATAGAGAGAGAGAGAGTCGCAGACCCTGGCGAAACGCAATGGTAATGGGTGTCCCACCACTTCCGGTGTCGTAGGAGAAATACCCAGACTAGTTGGAAAGATGACCAGTCAGGCTCCAACCTGCGACCAGTACGCTTACCCCGTCGCGACATTGAAAAACGCTTTAGGTAATGGTACACTCCCCTCCTGCAGGAGACTTTGCCCTCATCCTCACACACACTTAGCTCTTCCTGTAGGGGACGTTAATGGTTTGTCTAACCACATAATGGCCCGCTGCAGTCTCACAACGAGAGTGACTTCCCTCTTTCTTGACCCGAACACACAGAAAAAGCCAGGTGCAGCCCCGTGTCTTTTCCATGCATTTCTTACAAACATCACTTAAGACCTTCCTGTAGGGGAGTCAATGGGTTTGTCTAACCACATAATGGCCCAGAGCACTCTCTCCAGACGAAGGGGAAACTCCATCCAACTCCCAAAAACAACAACGTAACAGACCGTGCTGCC
The DNA here is from genome assembly GCF_040958095.1 of Procambarus clarkii. Taxonomy (NCBI): domain Eukaryota; kingdom Metazoa; phylum Arthropoda; class Malacostraca; order Decapoda; family Cambaridae; genus Procambarus; species Procambarus clarkii. The sequence goes on along the minus strand of NC_091161.1, from coordinate 6,418,242 downwards.
TTCTCCTCTCATCTACACACTAACTCACGATCAACTCTTTTATTCCTTCCTACATCTTCCTTCTATTTTCTTACTCTATCACTTACTCTACCACTTACTCTCATCTTTCCTGAGCACTTACCTTAACCCCTGAGGACTGGAGCGACGCGCTCCAATTACCTCCGACACGCGCCATAACTTCCGGGAAATTCCCCCAAAACCCGGTGTGACTAGAGCGACGCGTGCCACCTGTCAGCTGCCCAACAGGACCTCCCCTCTTTCCTGTCCACATACCCAAACACTACACCCTCACACACGCCAAAACTTCCGGGAAATTCCCCCAAAAGCCTGTGTGACTAGACACCCGCGCGCGCCACCTGTCAGGTGAGAGCGTCCGAAACAAAACTTCCGGGAAATTCCCCCAAAACACGGTGTGACTAGAGCGACGCGCGCCACCTGTCGGCTGGCACTCCAAGGAGTGCCACCTGGCAGCTGGCGCGCGCGTCGCTCTAGTCACATATTTCACTACTACCGGTTTAGGTAAAACAGTACTTGCAGGTTGTGATGGTTTTGCTGCTTGCATTTGCTTGTTATTTATTCTCTTGTGAGTACATGGTGTATTCTGGGGAACCATTAATAGGCTCTTGGGAGTGCTCTTTGGACTATTAGGTCTCTTAGGAGCACCTGTAGGGCTCTTAGGCCTCACTGATGAATCAGTGTTTGACTGATTGTTGTTACATTGATTATTAGCACCTTTGTTACCTAGTGACAGTGTCACTTTAGGAGTTTCAGGTAAGGAAACTGATGTAGGTACAGTTTTGGTGCATTCAGATTTAGCATTAATTGCTTGGTCTGCTGTATGATTGCTCATATTGCGCAAACCTGTAAATATATCCTGCATTGACATGGTATTACCATTCTGGTATACATATAATTTATTAAGTGTGTCACCAGACAATTTTCTCTGGATGATAATTTTAGTCATCCACTCAGTAGTTGGGTGATCCACCTCTTTACTGAAAGAATTTATCAGTGACTCAAGCTGGAAACTAAAGGCTTGTAAAGAGTCAACTGATTGTTCTGGTGAAGATAAATTTAATAATTGGTGCACAAGGTTTATAATAGTCTTCTCATTGTTAGCACTTACTTTAGAAGGCTGTTGGGAGTAATTGTGACCATTACTTGTGTGGCTTAAGGCTTCTTGCTTAGCCTCAGCTTTGATTACAGCTTCGACTGCTGCTGCAGCATTAGCTTTATCATTTTCTGGTTCAGATTCACTGATTATTGCAGCTTCACTTGTTTCATCTGCAACTTCACTTGTTTCTCTGGGTTCTTGTGATAAGCTAGTTAATTCAGTAGCCTTATGTATTGAACTTATAGAATCCAGGGAACATGGAGAAGAGTGGTCTGAAAATTGGTCAGACTCTGTAAACAAATCATCACATGAAGCTGTATTAGATGAGAGGTTAGAAAATGAAGGTTGAACTTCAGTTGTGGATCCTGTGTAGTGATCAGTATTGATTAGAGGATTCTCCTCATCTTGAGGTAGCTCAAGTATTTCATCTGAGCTGAGTGCTGACTCGGGTGTAGGTCTATTAATGATCTGATCTATCCACTCGGGAATATCTTGTCTCGCAAGCACCTCCTTATATTGGTCTAACCTGGTTTGAACGCTACGTTCATAGTTATCAAGATCAGATTCTGTCAGACGTAAGTGGTCTGAGACAGTATGACCGACCTGGAGTAAATTCCTGTGGGACTCGATTACAGTCTTTATATGATCATATTTTTGGTTAGCGTTCCTTATGGAACTTGCTAGTCTGTAGACGTAATCTGGGTCAGTTTCTACACAGTTGTCATATCTGATAAGTAGTTCTCCTAGGCGAATTTGAAGAGCTGTCAAGAATCTTGCATTCCTTTCTAAAGGATTCATTCTTGCGGTAAATTGAGCCTGATAGGGCTTATGTAGCTATATGTATAGCTATGGTGTCTGCTCCTTGATGTAGAGCAGGTATAATTATTGACAGCCTGATATTTCTTGAGGCTGGTTGTAATTTACCTCATTTAGAGGTTAGCTACCTACCTAATAATAAGCAACTAAGATTTGAGTGGTACCTTGGTCTCACTACAAGTGTTCCTCAGCTTAGCTCTTCAAAATCAGCCTCGGATGGGTAGTGGACTTACAGTAACACTCAAAGACATACATAGAAATATGCAATAAAATATAATTACACAATAAATGGTTAATCCCACCCTTGATAGGGTCAGCACAAAAATGAATAATATATATGCCACTAACTAGCTCAAGCCTAGTCGTGAGAATTTCTACTTAAGAAACTACAACTATATTTAGTCTATGCTTGTGCCAAATTCAACACAATCACAGCCTAAATTGCTACCTAATAAAGGTTGACAAAGATTATATTGTGGTGCAATAATGTGCAAATAATTGTGCTGTGTTTTTGGGTTTTTTGGATTTTATATAATATACACTTGTATAATTAGGTGTATAAGAAATTAAATGAACACAAGAGAATTAATTGTGTTTGGCAAGTATTCTACTGCCGTAAATATTATCTAACTCCTAAATGTACTCCTAATGGTGGAATAAAATGTTATCAGGGTTAGTAATGATTAACTAGTATGAGATCAGTAATTTATATTAGTATACTGGATCCCTAAATGTTAATGATCCACTGACTTGAGTGAATCAGTAACTATAACATGGATTCAGGCTATAATGGACAGTCTGCTGACAGCCATATATTGAAACATTTGTATAGCCCAAATGGTTAACACATAATTGGTGTTAGTGATTAATATAAAGTTATGAGCTGTTGCTCCTGGTGACCTAAAGATAAAGTATGAAGTGTAGGCCTAAGTGTTGTGGGCAATAAACTGCGTCCCGCGAGTGCTACCTTATACATAAGAAATAAGTAGCAATGAATTGGTGTGACTTAGGCTAACCTATGTGTTACGTTGTTAGTAGACACAATTAATTAAAATGGTTAGTCTTGATTACATCACACAAGGATTAGTTATTAAAAATTAGTATTTATAATTATAATTTATGTTTATCCGGTTCGATCAGGACCATAATGTGGGACATTTGGGGCTTAACTCTATTTATTTAAATATTAATATAATGAAAATCAATTACGAAGGACCACCCGCTTTTATAGTAAAGAGGGAAACTAAGAAAATATGATCATTAGAAAATTCCTAGATGAACCAGTAACTATGGATAAAATACTAGAGAATATGATCACTGAAATAATTAATGGGCTGTATAATTAAATGAATCAAAGCCTCAAACACCTACATTGGGGGGTTATTACTGGAACTCAATATGTCCAGGAACTAGTGTGGTTCGTTCACCAGTCCAATGTATAATAATCTAATCCTATGAACATTTATAGAATCATTATCTTTATCATCAATGAGAACATAAATCACGAACATAAGAATTAATGGTTATAATAAACACATGTCAATCCAATGAACAGAGTTTTGCATGTAAAGGAATACAGATAATAGAAATCAAGGAATACGAAAAGAATCTTAGCTTAAAGACGATTTCCAAGAAGTTAGTTACGACTCATCCTCTGATTCTCCTGGACTCGTCATAGAACACTGGGAGTTGATTAACATGGGAAATGACAGCTCGGAGAATTCTTCACACACGCTGTAAATCAAATTGTTTTCAGTAGCAACAGATTAAGCTACTAGATATCTATGTTCAAGAAATTGAGATTAATAATAAGAGGAAATAATGACCTGTAGTTTTTTATTGTCGCACGGCGTCACGACAAGCTACCCAGCTATAAACCCACCCCCTATATGATGCATCAAATAAGGATAAAGGTACTTAGCTAATATGGGCACTGTGTAAGTTAAGGCTTGCCGAAGTTCGCGTCCTAGGTTCCGGTCCAGCCTATCCTAGATACTGACGCGCTTCACTGACCAGTCACGTGGTATTACATAGAACCAAATTTAACAGGTTCTGGCCGAATGTCAAATTAATCTCTTGACCATTCGACTTGTTATGTAAATGACACTGACACCAGTGAAGTTTAATGTCTGCAAAGGTTCTTCACACCTCACAGTGGCGACTTTCTTCTAGAGATCTTGATGGCATCTACCCTGGTGGCTGGGGTAATGGCGTCTCGTCGTGAGCGCGTTGCCTCGTGTACTGGCGTCTCCTCTGCCCCGCTTTGCGTCCCGCGTTTGTTACTCAAATTATTTATTACGGATATTATCATTTCTCGCAATTGTGATTGAAATGCTCGGATAAGGACGGGTTTATTATTTAGAGGAGTTAAATATTATTATTTGCCCGTTTTATGATAGTAAACGAACAATGGAGATGAATTAATGTCTCTCCAGGGCATTCACGCGTGACGTTAAATTTATTACTAGATAACAGTTATAACTATAAACGCTCTATTTGGCTTTAGTTGGGGATCAGTTTATCTGTAATTAATTATCACACAGAACACCGTTGTTTATAGAGAATCAAATTCAATTCTCAGACACACTGGATATAAATGTGTTTATTACAATGGAATCTGACGCAATACTGGCGTCGGGTGACGTAAGAATTCTAGCCTTATTGTACGGATGTAATCATTAGTACATGTGAACTCTACGTTTGGTTAATTTTAATTACTACAATGATTAGTAGAATTAGTAATAATTAATGAGAATACAACAGTGTTGTATTTAGTGTTGGAAATTTCCAACAGGAGATAATTTATGAAAGAACAAAGTCCCCCTGTGTGATATTGTATTCTAAGGAACAATTTGAAGATTTCAAGCAACATTTGTGTGTCCAAATGTATCCAGAAGTACCGACTACACCGCCCGCAGTGTGTGGTGTAGCCAGCAGCCAGCGTCTGCTAGCGCGTCTCCTGAGATGGTGATGGTAGGAGTGTTGCGAGCTGGTAGGTGGGCCGCGATGAGTTGGGAGTTCTTCCTCACATGAAAAGAAGAGCGTGATATAATTACCATCCTGATTAATGTCAGTGGGTATGATGCCGCTGTCAGCCACATCCTTCAGGACCTACAGCATGTCGCTTTTCCCGAAAGAATGACCGTTAAAGGGGAGGGGGGGGGGGAGAGAGGGGTAGTAGTAACCTTTAGACGTTTGGATCACATTGTGTCCACACGCTCAACGGGTCGTAGTGTGTGTCTCCCTTCTTATTTTGATTGACTTGAAGTGGAAGTGACAGTTTAGAAAGGTTGGTAGCGTAAGGGCGACGGAAAGGATTAAGTGGGAGAGGGTAATAATTATTTGAAGTCCGAATAGACAATGAAACAAATCGATCACAGGAAGTGAAATGTATTGCATATTATGATATGGTGTTACGTAGTCTTCCCGGCTTGGTGCCTTCTTTTTTAGAGCTGCAAGGAACTCTAGTGTGAATTGCTAACCATGTCAACAGGCTGTTAATAGACAGTAAGATTGTCCCTTCCTAATAGCACGCCCATCACCTCACCCCAAAAAATACTCCCCCCCCCCCCCCCCAAACACAGCCTAACAAAAGGATCCCCCCCCCCTCACCACTGGGGTCTGGGGTACCTCAGATGACAGCCCGCATGTGGCCACCATCACGCACCTCCCAAAGTCTGCACAAGTGCAGCCTTCCCACTCTCACACTGCCGCTCTCCTTATGAAGTACATACACATTATTTCACAACGACCATAATCTCAGAAACGTACCAAGGATTCTTCTCTGTTACGAGCCAGAATTCTGGTATTATATTTAATATTTGAGCCTATCTCTCTCTAAAGGAAAGTGGCGGCAACTGCTTTGTTTAAGGCGGCCCAGGTGAAAATTAGAAGCCACAGAGGACCCCGGGAAGAAAGATGTATATTGAAAAAGGAGAGCTGCTTGTATAGCTATATTTTATGTTAAATACTGTAACTAGCTTGTTAATTATTAGGAACTTTGTGTGTAATAATTTATACGAGTCATTACAATAATAGCTGGACTAAAAAGGTGTAAATCAGGTGAAATTAGCATTAATAATAATTATAATAATATTACACTGTGTCGCGGGACAAGCAGCCAGTGTATTTATACATGTTAGGCTTGTATTGAGGTCCTCCAAGGTCGAAATACTGATCCCCTAGGATGCAACCCAACAACCCCTACTTACTGCTAGATGAACAGAGCCATTAGGTGATAGGAAATGCGGCCAACTATTTCTATCACACCCGACATTCTCGATTATGAGTTGAGAACGATCCCCACTGTACTACGGGGACCCTAGTACTACAAGGGTCCCGGTAGTACAGCAATATTAGTATTATATTATAACTATTATGTTAAAATAGTCAGCAATATTATAACTATTATAAATATGGTGTTGCATGACATATTTTGACATTATAAACTATAGTTCTCAAATATACTCTCTCATTATACCTTAAAATATATTGTTCATTTCATCTCACTTTTTGAATCGTGTGTATTACATCATTAGCTCCCGGCGAAGTTACTAGTGAAGTTTATTGAGATAATAAATTATATCGCAGAAGGACAGTTTTTGTCTTCATTAAATAATATTCAATATAAAGATCCTATAAAGAGTAGCTTAATTAGGCTATTTTTACTCTCCTCTATTTAAGGTCCCTCAAGGGGCTCATAAATCCATAAAGTTCACATATTACTAATATTTTGCATTTCACATTCCAATAGTAATCACATGGATCTGTGAGATTTCTTATTTATTATACTGCACCTGTCATATCTTGTTCTGGTAAATGCAAACTAAACCAGTTGGAGAAGGTGCAAAATGAAGCCACGAAAATAATCTTTGGATGCCCAATAAATGATATGATTGAGATAATGAGGATGGGATTGAGCTTACAGAGTCTTGGGGGATGGAATTTCAGTGATAAATGAAGCTTCGCTGCTTAGATTAATGAGAGGCGAGGGAACTAATCATCTTCCTTCGAAAGGTGGGAAGAAATGAACGATGCATGATAGAGTATAATAAAAGAGAATATATGAGAACATTATGTTCTATTATTACAGAGTATAATGTCTTTCAAGAATATATTGGTAAGGTGAGGTAAGGTAACTGCCACCAATCCTGCCTGACAGGGTATATCACTGGAGGATAACCGTTACCTTCAACTGAGAATTATAACAAAGCGTGGTGGCCACCTATCTGGGCCCCGGCGCCCCCCCCCCCTCCCCGGGTGGCGGGCCCTAACAAAAGAGGGACAACCATCAAGTCCCTATAAACGGTTGGTGGAATGCATGGGGCCCCCCATGTTTGTTGACGGCATGGGAAGCTTGCCAGGTGCGGGAGGTGTGAGTGAGGCAGCCTTGGGAGAGATGAGGGGTGAGTGGGCAGCTTGGGAAGGGATAAGGGGCAAAGAAGCAGCATTGGGAGGGATGATGGGTAGGGGGAAGGGAGGAAGAAAGAAATTGTGAGGGATGGGCCGGTTTTGGTCGAGGGGGGAAGGGGGAAGGGTAGGTAGAAGTGGATGGTGGGGCGGGAGGTAAGGCATGTGGGACCCACAACAGCTGCTGGTCACCACGCATTACCTCCCACCAAACTCCTTCTCCAAGCCGATACTTGTGCCACATCTGGAGATATGGAGATTTACCTGAATTTACTTGAGGACCATTAACACTAGTGGTCTCGACGGGGACAGGAAACCGGCAGCTTGTCGAAGGTCCCCGGAAGTCTGGATACTTGTGCCACCTTTGACAAGCCACCGGCTTCCTGTCCTCCTCGAGGCCACTAGAGTGTTAGCGCCCCTCAGGTAAATTCAGGTAAACTCCCCATGGTGTCCATCTTTCTCATTTACACACATCTCCCAAAGCAGTACATGCACAATAAATATCTCTGTAACTTTTTGTAGCACCTGAAGCTAGAGAATGCCTCCATATAAGGCCGGATTGAGACGTTCGTAAGCCTAGGCACCTGAAAAATATGGGGCCAGACTTGACAATGACAATGACAAGACTAGGGAACTACAGCAAGACTAGGGGACTACAGAAAGACTTGTGAGCTATAGCAAGACTAAGGGACTACAGCAAGACTAGACAACTGCAGTTAGACTAGGGAACTACAACAAGACTAGGGGATTACAACAAGACTAGACAACTACAGCTTGACGAGGGAACTACAGCAAGGCTAGGGGACTACGGCAAGACTAGGGGACTACAGCAAAACAAGGAATTTCAGCAAGACTTGGGAACTACAGCTAGATTAGGGGACTACAGCAAGACTAGGAACTACAGCAAGACTTCGGAACAACAGCTAAACTAGGGGACCACAACAAGACTAGGGGACCACAACAAAACTAGGGGACCACAACAAGAATAGGGGACTACAGCAAGACTAGGGTACCACAACGGAACTAAGGGACCATAAAAAGACTAGGAATTTCAGCAAGACTAGGGAACTACAGCTTGATTAAAGAACTATAGAAAGACTAGGGGACTACAGCAAGACTTGGAAACTACAGCAAGACTAGGGAACTACAGCAAGGCCTAGGGGACTACAACAAGACTAGTGGACTACAGCTACACTAGAAACCTCAACAAGACTAGGATACTACAGCAAGGCTACGGGGACTACAGTAAGACTTGGCAACTACAGATAGACTAGGGAACTACAGTAAGACTAGGGAACTACAGCAAGACTTGAGAACTATATATAGACTAGGGAACTACAGCAATACTAGGGAACTACAGCAAGACTACAGGACTACAGCAAGATTAGGAACTTCAGCAAGACGAGAGAACCGCAAACAATACTAGGGAACTACAGCCAGACTAGGGAGCTACAGTAAGACTAGGGAACTACGACAAGACTAGGAACTTCAGCAAGACCAGGGAACTTCAACAAGACTAGGGGGACTACAGCTAGACTAGGGAACTACAGCAAGACTAGGAACTTCAGCAAGACGAGGGCACTACAGCTAGACTAGGGAACTACCGTAAGACTAGGGAACTACAGCAAGACTATGGGACAACAGCTAGACTAGCAACTTCAGCAAGACTAGAGGACTACAGCTAGACTATGAAACTACAGCAAGACTAAGGGACCACAAAAGACTATGGAACTACAACAAGACGAGAAGACTACAGAGAGACTATGGAACTACAGCAAGACTAGGGGGACAACAGCTAGACTAGGCACTTCAGCAAGACTAGGGAACTACAGTAAGACGAGGGAGCTAGAGCAAGACTAGGAACATCAACAATACTAGGGGACTACAGCTAAAGTATGGGACTACAACAAGACTATGTAACTACAGCAAGACTTTGGAACTACAACAAGACTAGGGGACAACAGCTAGACTAGGGACTATAGCTAGCCTAGGGGACTACAACAAGACATAGGGACTACAGCAGGATTTGGAACTTCAGCAAGACTTGGATTCTACAGCTAGACTAGGGAATTACAGCAAGACTAGGGGACTACAGCTAGACTAAGGAACTACATCAAGTCTCAGGGAACTACAGCAAGACTTGGGGATAAGAACAAGACTAGGGGACTACATCAAAACAATGGAACTACAGCAAGACTAGGGAACTACAGCAAGACTAGGGAACTACAGCAAGACTAATGAACCACAACAAGACTAGGGAACGACAGCAAGACTAGGAACATCAGCAAGTCTTGGAAACTACAACTAGTCTAGGAGACTACAACAAGACTAAGGAACTACAGAAAGACTGTAGGACCACAACAAGACTAGAGGACTATGCTTGACTAGGAACTTCAGCAAGACTAGACAACTACGTCAATACTAGGGGACTACAGCTAGACTTAGGATCTACAGCAAGACTAGTGGACTTCAGCAAGTCTAGGGAACTACAGCAAGACTTGGGGACTATTGCAAAACTAAAAACTTCTGCAAGACTAGGGTACCACAACAAGACTAGAAAACTACAGCAAAACTAGAGAACTACAGCACGACTAAAGGGCTACAGATATACGAGGGGACTACAGCAAGACTAGGAACTTCAGCAAGACTAGGGGACAACAACAAGACTAGAGAACTACAGCCAGACTAGGGGACTACAGCAAGTCTAGAGAACTACAGCAAGACTAGAGGACTACAGCTAGTCTTGGGAACTACAGCAAGACTACGGGACTACAGCTAGACTAGGGAACTACAGAAAGACTTGGGGACTACAGTTAGACCTGGAAACAACAGCAAGACTAGGGGACTACAGCAAGATTAGGGAACTAAAGTAAAGTCAGTACTCTATGTGCACGAGGCTGGAGATGTGCGCTGTTATGTAGTTTAAAAACTCCGTAGATGAATTATTGAGGCCCCTTTGGTTGATCGTCTCACTCACCCAGTTACTGGCCACACCTTACAGGGTTTAACCTGATTGACCAGAAGATGGGCACATTATACACTTGGCAAATATACCCGCATAATAGCTACGTTAAATACCAAACATATCTGTATAGGGGCTGGAGGGCGGCATGTGGTAGGCGTCTAACCTCTACCTTGAGGTTAGACGCAATGTTGATGAACATTCTGAGTTGTTATAATTTTCTCATAATACATTTACTTATATATTATAGTAAGACTATAAAGAAGAAGACAGTCTAATATGAACACTTCAAATATATGAGGATGAGGTGAATAATACCGAGATGAATTATTTGACAAAATATTGATCGGTGAAGACTCTAGGATGCACGATGTTACATCTACCCCCCCCCCCCCGCCCCCCCCTCACCCAGCACCCACTCTGGCCGCAGCACCACACTTAGTCATCCCTTCACATGTGGCTGCTCTCACAACTTATACAAATATTAGTTACTGCTCTTCTCTATATGAACATCCTGAACAACATCACTTTAATTGTTTAGTACTAATCAACACTTTAATTGTTTATTATTAATCATCACTTTAATCGTTTAGTATTAATCATCATTTTAGTTGTTTAGAATTAAGCATCACTTAACAGTGATGCAAAGTGATTACAACGTCATTTAAATTGTTAAGTGCATTTCTGGGTCTAATAGGAAATGTACAATAGGGTCTAGTTGCCTATCAGTGGCGGAAGAATACACGCGCACCTCGGGCCATGAAGGGCGAGGGTATAAAAGGCCCGACACGCCACGCCATCACACACACGGCAGCTGATCTGACCAGTGGCAACCCCCCGGAGACATCAACCATCAATCGATCACTTCAGAATTTATATATATTCAAACTTGTGATTTTTTCAACGCTCAGTGATACAGTGACGCTAGTATTATGTGCAGCGTATTGTGAATTTACGTCAATACAGTGAAAATCAGTGTATTAGTAAATAATTTCCTCTTCCTGCTGTTGAAGACCTGTAATATTTTCTTGGGGTTCTCCTGTGTCCAGGAAGCGGCCAACATGCACACGACTTGTCCAGTCTGCGTAAGGCTGGTTTCACATACACACACAGGGAGATAGTGGTTTACCAGTGCAATCCTTTTCCTGTATTTGTCGCTAGTGGATATATCGAACGTACCTTATCTTTTGTGATATAATTTTATAGTGATGGAGCGGACGAGGTCACCAGCTCTCTCGCCCGCCTTAATTCCCCGGGGATTTGATATCGAGTACCTCCCACAGACTTCATGTTTCAATAATTTATTTTTGTAGTTACGAATAATAGCGTCATGGACTGACCAGAATCTTTTTACTGTCTTTACCAAACTTAAAGTTTTAACCTGCAAGTGATTTGCTTCTGTAGAACTTTTTGCTGAAGGCAGAAATAAAGCATTAGTGTTAGCTTTACAATTGGTTCCATTTTCATTCCTAGCCAGAATTAATTTGTTATTGAAATCAAGTTATAATGGGTTATATGGGTTGACAATAAGGGTTCTTCTACTCTCTCACTCTATTTTATTCCATGGGCATTATCTGTTCTGCTAGAGCGACTTGTGATAGAGTACTGACTGGCCTGAAGTACAACGTAATCTGCCGCTGGGTTGATTTACGGTCAGTGTCTTAATGAGAGACATGTTGAGTACCCCACTGAGTGCTGTGTAGGTCTGACAAGGTAAGTTACTTAATTTATGAAGATTTACATTTTGTTGGGTTCGATTCCTAATGCTCGTGAAACAAAAATTTTATCAATATAATTTATTTCAAGTTAGGTTTCTGATAACTTAAGAGTAATAAACTCTAATAATAATAAACCTTAGAAAGGTAGATGGTTGGCGATAATATTGTATTCTCTGACTTATCACAATAACCCACTTGCAACATTAAAAGTTAGTGATAAAGTAACAAACTTTGACTTTACTCAGTTACATTTTCCCACTTGTTCACACCAATATGTAAAATTCCTAAATTTTAATTCCACTTGACTTGATTGCTGTCTTTTTGATCTGGTTCTGGCATTGTGTTCCCCAAGAGTGGCATGTCTAGTGACTTATAACTGTACTGTCATGGCACATAAATTCAAGACATCCATTGATAACATTACCTATAAAGCAAGTAGAGAGCCAATATCAATTTGCTGGGAAAGGCACAATTGGTAGTTTTGAGAATAAAGAGTGGCAATGAAATTCTAGTAGTTAGAAACTGATAACTGCAGGGTTAGTGCTGTCATGCAGATGCTCATTCAAGTTTGCTTTGATTTGCAATTTTCCTTATGTAGTATCTAGTAGGTAATAAAGCAATTTAAGAACTGGGTAAAGAGTTTTAATAATGGTGCATTGCTATTTTTCTTATTTCTACAGATTGGTTCAAATTGCAGTAATGTGTGCATTTATTTGGCTTTGTTGGAGAAAATTATCTTAGTTTTTACCAGGCTGGTGTACACAATCTGTTAGTATTCATATTTATTTGCATGACAATATCGTTAAACTTGCGACTTTAATGGCACCAGGTGAAAGGGGGGAGAGGGTCTCTGGAAGCTGATAATGCAGAATTAGTAACAGGTAGCTGTTGTTTGAACACTATCTTTTAGTCCAGAATTATATTGTCTTCGGCTTTTACAATAACCTATATATGGTCTTGATTAACTTAATACATTTAAACTTTTTTATCATATTTGGAGAGTAATAGTTAAAGTCATCACTGTCCTCCTTTTATTGGAAAGTACAGGGGAATAGATCTAATCATTTTAGATTATTGCAGATATTAGGAAGTAGGTTAATGTTTATTTATATAAGGATTACCTGTTTAGGATTTAAATTTTCTGATAACTTAAAAGAAGCTGGTACGGTTCCTAGACCATCAGTTAAAACACGTTTGTGCATGTTTTCCTCAAATGGTTATTAACTTGGTAGTGACGGAACATCAGATGTTAGGATAGGGATTATTATCAGTACTCTCAGTGCTGCTGGTTCTGTCCTGTCTGTGATGCTGTTCCTTGTTGTGGCCAGACGAAACCAAGATCATCGGAGCTCAAGGCGAGATATTCATCGCCGTTGTCCCAATCATCATACTCCAAGCATGGAATAAGTAATTTATTTGCCAACTTCTTCGAGGTATAGCAAATGGACTTTTTTGTTACTAGATTCGAATATTCATTATTGCTGTTAAAATAATCTTAAACGGATTTTTTCACAATTTCATTTGTCTTTTGTTGAGAATAAAGGAAAGGGGGGGGGGGGGGTTGAACCAGATGTGGAGTAATTAGTCATGAAATTTTTGTGGGCGCCAGCTCCAGTTTCCATCGTTCGGCTTATTGTCCACTCCACTTGTAACCCAAGGTGAAGGGTACGAGGATTGCACTGCATAGAAAATGCATATTGGATTTTCAAATAACATGGTTGTCATTGAAAACCTGGACACAGTTGTAGCAAGTTAGCTTTGCTTCATTTTATATATAAAATTGATGGGGGGAAATACGAGATTTGGGGAATTATAGGATTTGCAGATTGGACCAACTTTCCTAATGAAAAGCTGATACTGATTCAAACAAGAGAAAATGAAAGGATATACTCGCACTGAATGAGGTTCTCTGCTAGAATACGTGAGCCAGGGAACGAGTCCACAGATGGTGAAAGAAAATTGCAGGCAAGGGTTCACTAAAGTATGTTCAAAGAAAATGGTGATGTCTAAAGTTGTATTAGCTACACCTACACTGCAAAATAGGTGAAGCAGGTATTTCCATAATGGTTTACACGAATTATTAAACTTCCAGAATACCATTTAACCCTTAAATATTATATACAAATTTAATTTTCAAGATGTGCATATATACATATGTGCATATATGTATATAACCGTAAACATATGACTGCTGAAGGACCCTGGACCCGGTCAGCCAGATTTTCAATCATATGGAGACCCTAGTTGACTGGGTTCGAATCCTTCAAGGGTAAGAGTTGTATACTGGGTTCGAGATGTATGTATTCTGGTATAGATATGTTGATGAATATGGCCGAATAAAGGAAGATTAATAATTCTAACACGAATTTGTTTAATATTTATTTTGTTTTTCTTCACTGTCGGTGGTAATGAAAATATTAATTCTCCAAAAATTTTTTTTATTAATGGTCTGACGCTTAGAAGCGTTTCGTAAGGCTTCTTACATTCTCAAAGACTTCTTCACACTTAACACTACCCTTATGAACAAAATTTATGATACACTCGATGAGTTGTGTATGAAACATTTGACATATGCCTCGCTTCTTATTGGTTTGGGGTAGGTGGGTACATGAGAATGGAAGTAACTGCAGAGGGCCTGTTGGCCTACACGATGCATTGAAGTGGATCCAATATAGTTGTGCATTAATTGGCTGTTGATTGCTGGTGTTGACTTTTTGATGTGTAGTGCCTCGCTGATGTCGAGCTGCCTGCTATCGCTGTACCTATCGATGATTTATGTGTTGTTTGTTAAGATTTTTCTAATGATGGTCTGGTTGCGAGAAGCATTTATATGTTCCTTGAAAGCGCCCTGTTGGTTATGCATTGTTAGTCACCTGGAAAGAGGCGTTGTTGTCTTGCCTATATATTGAGTTCTTTGGGGGCATACAGTTCCCAAGTGGGCATTTAAAGGAATAGACGACGTTGGTCTCCTTCAAAGCGTTCTGCTTTGTGTCTGGGGAGTTTTTCATGAGTAGATTGGCCGTTTTTTTGGTTTTATAATAAATTATCAATTGTATTTTCTGATTTTTGTCTGTAGGTGTGGGACATTTGGGGCTTGAATCTAATTATTTAAATATTAATGTAGTAAAATAAATTACGAAGGACCACCCGCTTTTATAGTAAAGAGGGAAACTGAGAATTTCTGATCATTAGATAATTCGTAGATGAACCAGTAACTATGGATAAAATACTAGAGAATATGATCATAGAAATAATTAATGGGCTGTATAATTAAATGAATCAAACCCTCAAACACCTACATTGGGGGGTTATTACTGGAACTCAGTACGTCCAGGAACTAGTGTGGTTCGTTCACTAATCCAAGATATAATAATCTAATCCTATAAATTATTGAGAAACCAATGTCATTACCATTAATGGGAACATAGATTATGAGTATAATAATGATAATCACAATAAACACATGTTAATCCAAAAGAGTTCTGCATGTAAATAATTCCAAATAATTAATAATGGAAAACAAAGGAATCTTAGTTTAATGACGATTCCCTTGTGTAAGTCACGATGCTTCCTCCGAATCTCCTGGGCTCGGCTAGATGACGAGTGGGATGGATTAACATGGGAGAAGGCAGCAGAGAGAATTCTTCTCAAGTGCTGCAAAACAAATATTTACAGTAGCAACTAATTAAACTACTGAATCTCTATGTTCAAGAAATTAATATTAATAAAAGATAATGGGTAATAACCTGTGGTTTGGTGTTGGTATATGTTGTCACGACTAATCACCCAGCTACTATTCTACACCTTACACGATGCATCAAATAAGGATAAGATACTTAGCTAATATGGGCACTGTATAAGTTTTAAGATTGCCGAAATTCGCGCCCCAGGCTCTGGCTTCACCTATCCCGGATAATGGCGCGCTTCACTGGCCGGTCACGTGTAGTCAAGAACCAGATTAAAAAGGTTCCTTATATTACGCTGACACCAGTTGAAGATATTGTCTGCAAGGTTGTTCACGCCTCACAGTGGCGACTTTCATCTGAGGATGGATAACGTTTACCCTGATGACTGGATAATGGCGTCTCCTCGTGAGCACGACGCGAACAGGTCCGCCCGAGAGCTTATGCACACGTGTACTGGCGTGCCCTCCTCCCCCACGCCGCGTCTCGCGTTCATTAGACAAATTATTGTCATGAATATTAGTATTTCTCGCATTTGTGCTTGAAATGTTGAAGACAGGACGGGTTTATTATTTAGAAGAGGGAAATATTATTATTTGCCAGTTTCGTGGTAGTAAACATATATAGGAGAGGAATTAATGTCTCTCCATGGCATTCACTTGTGACGTTAATTTTTATTACTAGATAACTGCTATGACTCTAACGCTCTATTCGGCTTTTAGTTGGAGGTCAATTTATCTGTAATTAATTATCACACAGAACGCCTTGGTTATAGAGAATCGAATTCAATTCTCAGATACATTGGATATAATGTGTTTATTGTAATGAAATCTGACGCAATACTGGCGTCGGGTGACATGAGAATTCTAGCCTATTGCACAGATGAAATTATTAGTACATGTGAATTCTATGTGGTGTTAATTTTACTTACTACAAAGATTAGTAGCATTAGTAATAATTAATGAGAATACAACAGTGTTGTATTCGGTGTTGGAAATTTCCAACAGTAGGGATGATGTTCCTAACAACAATATCTTTCAGGACTCTTTCCTCCGTTTTATGAGCCGTTGGAAAGAAGTTCCTGTAAAATAGTCTAATAGGGGGTACAGGTGTTGTGTTGGTTGACTCCTCAGAGGTTGCATGGCATTCTACCTTTTTTTATGATGTCTTCAACTAAACCGTTAGAGAAGCCGTTTGTTACGAATCCGGATCCAGCGTCCGAGCCTGGAGCAGTGACAAACACGCCATCTGTGGGTCAGCTCCCGAAACCCCCGCCAAACGAACGACGACACCTAGTGAGGACAGCGTGTACTGGCCTCGAGGACCAGTTTCCAGTCTGGTTCAGCGCTCAACACCGCCGCTCCTGACCCCTGGTGAGGTGGTGCTCCGACGACAGCGCCATCTAGGGAGTGGATATGTCGGGCGTTTGTATCTGAGCCTGTGAGTGTGGTGTATTAGTGTCCCGGTTATTAATGACGTGTCTGCTTACAGAGCCAACCTGGGACCACTGTGTTGAAGGTGTAGGCAGTCTACCCGAGGCAGCCAGTCTCCATACAGTGAAGTTTGCTGCAGCTGTCGTGACGTCGTCCCCCCGGAAGAACACTGTGGTGTGTTAAGCCTGCCAGTGGAGTGGCAGTGGAAGGATTTACCCGGGACCGACGGTCGGAGACGATAATCCACTGGGGTATTGAGGACAGGAGGGTGATTGGTGATATCACACGAGACTCCTGTCTAGGGCGTACCCCTTTTATCGTTCGTGGAGTGGCCGTGCCAGCCTTGGTGGCTCAGTACCTGCCAGCAGACCTGCTGGACGTGTGGTTGACGGCCTCCACGACGGTGCCCCCAGTGGACCTGTGTTGTGGCTGACCTGTGGCCAGGGTAGACTCGGCGTTCTCAGAGGACACGTCTTGAGGCCACGAAGAAAGCACCGCGGACTCAGCACCTAGCTTCGAGGATCCATAGTCTCCAGCAGAAGACTACAGTGTTGATCCCCTTGTAAAGTGTTAATACCCCTCCCCCTTGTGTACTCTATTATTTTATATATTTAAATGGTGATGGTGAAGATTATATTATATTAAGTTCTTAGCTTTCTTTCCCTACTCCCTTTAAGTTACTTGCGTCACGGATCGCATCCCTTGAAAGCCTCTACTGGCTTGGGGTCGGGTATATATCTTCCTCTAACGACATCAGAGTAAGAACCCCGTTGCGTCCCGAGAGGGCCGTAACACCGTTGTTGACTAGGTCTTTCCTTACCCTACAGAGTTCTTCATCGACTTCCTTAACAGTCACGTAAGGAAGCTGAGGCTTCCATACTGCAGTCTAGACCAAGGAAACAATCATAGGAATGGGCCTCAATGCCAATAGTGACTGCCCATACAAGTACAAGAGAAGTGTTGTCAACAATAACGTCGACCATGCTCTCAGCCACAGCTCAGGATGCAAAGAAGTCGATGAAGAACTCTGTAGGGTAAAGCAGGTCCTAGTCACCAACGGCTTCTCTAACGGTTTCGTTAAAGACATCATAAAAAGAAAGGTGGAACGCAGTGCAACCTCTGAAGAGTCAACCAACAACACTTGTACCCCATATTAGACTATTTTACAGGAACTTCTTTTCGACGGCTCATAAAACGGAGGAAAGGGTCCTGAAAGATACTGTTGATAGGAACGTCATCCTTACTGACAAAACTCAGAAAATACAATTGATAATTTGATGCAAAACCAAAAAACCGGCCAATCTACTCATGAAAAACTCCCCAGACACAAAGCAGAAGGCTATGCAGGAAACCAACGTCGTCTATGCCTTTAAATGCCCACTTGGGGACTGGGAGCCCCAAATAACTCAGTATATAAGCAAGACAAAAACGTCTCTTTCCAGGCGACTAACAATGCATAACCAACAGGGCGCCATCAAGGAACATATAATCTCCTCGCACAGCCAGACCATCACCAGAGAAATCTTAATAAACAACACAGAAATCATCAATAGGTACAGCGATAGCAGGCGCCTCGACATCAGTGAGGCACTACATATCAAAAAGTCAACACCAGTAATCAACAGCCAATTAATGCACAACAATACTCTACCCACTTCAACGCATCGTATGGGCCAATAAGACCTCTATGGTTACTTTCATTCTTATGTACCCACCTCAACCAAACCAATAAAAAGCGAGGCATATGTCAAATGTTTCATACACAGTTCATCGAGTGTATCATAAATGTTGTTCATAAGTGTAGTGTTAAGTGTAAAGAAGTCTTTGAGAATGTAAGAAGCCTTACGAAACGCATCTAAGCGTCAGACAATCAATAAAAAATTAATTTTGGAGAATTGATATTTTCATTACCACAGTTAGTTTAGTTCATTTATTATGCACCCCATACCCATCTTGTGGGCGGTAGTAGAATGGGTTACAGAGGCACATAATGGGCTCAGGGACTGAACCCCACAATTCATTTAGCTACGCAAGTTACAATCTTGATGAGATAGTTACAAAATTCAGTACAAATCGTCACATCAACAATGGGTTCGAGATCGACTACAAGTACAGTTTCTAAATTAAGCAACTGACATATGCGGAGAGCTAGTGTCACAATTGATATGTTTGTCCTGCACCCCCCCCCCCCCACCCACCATCCAGTGGGCAGCGGTGGATAGGTTGCAATCACTTACTTACTACCTACAGTTAGCAAACTGAGGATATTTGGCTAAAATTTCTACTAGCAAATCATTTTGAATGAAATATTTACACATCGTAGGAACATTGGTTATAGAATAGTCTCTAAATTCACGTATCTTTTCGCACTCCATCACATAGTGACGGAGGGTGTGCGAATAATTTTGTTGACACAGTTTGCATTTGGTCAGGTCTACATCGGCAGATAATGAAAATTCCCAGAGATATTTGAAAAAGAGTCTAAGCCGAGCAGAAGTAACATCAAGAAGTTTGCTGATGTTATTGGATGGTCCATAGATATGTGGCTCCTCTTGCATGATAGTATGATGATAGATCCAATTACTGGTGTCAAGTTCACTTTCCCTCAGATCTTCAAGATCTTGTTGAAGGTCTCGGTGTACTGCTGCTCTCAGATTGTTCAGTGACAATCCAAGGATACACTCTTAAACATAAAAAATATTGAAAAAATTCGTGTTAGAATTATTAATTCTAATTTTTCGGTCATATTCAACAACATATGTCTACAAGAGTGACTGCTACCAATATATACTGGCAAAGATATATATACTGGTATAATTTGTTTTTGTAATTAAAGAATCTATGCGAAATGCTGCTGTATATCTTTGACGTCGTGCATACCAGTTAAAAGATGTTTGCCAATTAACTGTCATTTAAGCTAATAACTAACTTCTAAAGTTTAATTTGATGCTAAAGTCAGGTGAAACGTATTCAGATATTACTTTTAGGACTTGGGCATTAATTTTAAAGTGAATGCTTTTACCCCTTCTGCCATGAAATGCATTTTTATTTAAAGTGTTCAACATTTCCACTATTTTTATGGAATGATAGTAAGTCTGCTGCTGGTGTAGTACTGCTATATACTCAACGTAGGCCTTGGGTGATTTCTTAAATGCTTGCCTTAATAGTTAGTGTCTTCTTCCTTTCTATCTAATAAAATCAGTATTGGCTACTCATATTTGGCTGGAACATTTTCTTGGCAATACTTTTTAAAGCTAACTGACTGTCCAATGCCCTAGTAACTTGCAAAGGAAACCATTCCTACATATTAATTTCCCAAAACTCCTTATTCAGGATTATATTATGTCATTAATGTTATAATAAACCCTTGGAAAGGTAGATGGTTGGCCATAATATTGCTTTCTCTGACTTATCACAATAACTAACTTGCAACATCATGGTCTTGTTGTTACGAACCCGAATCCAGCGTCCGAGCACGGAGCAGTGACGACCGCGCCATCTGTGGGTCAGCTCCCGAAACCCCCTCCAAATGGACGACGACACCTGGTGAGGACGAGGTGTACTGGCCACGAGGGCCAGTTTCCAGTCCTGTTCAGCTCACAACAGAGCCGCTGCTGACCTCTGGTGAGGTGGTGCTCAGACAACAACGCCATCTTTGGAGTGGATACGTCGGGCGTTTGTGTCTGAGCCTGTAAGTGAGGTGCTTTAGTGTGTCTCTGTTACTGATGACGTGTCTGATTACAGAGTCGACCTGGGACTGCTGTAATGGAAGTTGAGTCAGTCTACCCAAGGCAGCCGTCTCGTCACCAAGTGTTTGCTGCAGCAGCTGTGAGTCGCCCCCTGGATGAACACTGGTGTTACCCTGCCTGTGAAGCGGCAGTTGAAGGATTGTCGTACCCGGGACTGACTGGTGGAGACGCTTAACCACTGGGGTGTTGTGGAAAGGAGAGTGATCTGTGGTATCACACGAGACTCCTGACTAGAGCGCGGCCCTAGTATCGCTCGTGGAGTGGCCTAACCAGCGTCGCTGATTCGGAACCTGCCAGCCATCTGCTGGACTTGTGGTTGACGGCCTCCACGACGGTGCCCCCAGTGGAACTGTGTTTTGGCTGGCCTGTGGCCGGGGTAGACTCATTCTCGAAGGATTCGTCGTGAGGCCTCGAGAGCACCAAGAGCTTAGCACCATGAAGATCCAGTACTCCCCCCCGTGTAATCTTCTTATATATATTTATTGGTGATGGTAATAATTATTATATTAAGTTTTTGACTTTATTTCCCTTCCCCTTTTATTTTCCTTGCATTACGGATCACATCCATTGAAAGCCACTACTAGCTTGGGGCCGGATACCCTACCTCTAACAACATCAGAGTAAAAACCCAGTTGCGACCCGAGAGGGCCGTAACACTTGTGATAAAGTAACAAACTTTTTCTTTTCTGAGTTGCATTTTCCCACTTGTTCATACCAATACATAAAATTTCTAAATTTTAATTCCTCTTGCCTTTATTGATGTCTTTTTGATCTGGTTCCGGCATTGTGTTCCCCCAGGAGTGGATGTCTAGTGACTTATAACTGTTCTGTCATGGCACGTAAATTCAAGACATCCATAGTTAACATTACCTATTAAGCAAATAGAGGGGCCAATATATATTTACTCGGAAAGGCTCATTAGGCAGTTTTGAAAATAAAGAGTGCCAATGAAATTCTAGTAGTTTAAAACTGATTACTGCAGGGTTAGTGCTGTCATGCAGATGCTCATTCAAGTCATTACGTTTCCTATGATGTGAAATTTTCCTTATGTAGTATCTAGTAGGTAATACAGCCTTTTAAGAACTGGGTAGTTTTAATATTGGTGTATAACTATTTTCTTTTTTTTACTGATTGGTTAAAATTGCAGTAATGTGTGCATTTATTTGGCTTTGTTGGAGAAAATTATCTTAGTTTTTAACAGGCTTGTGTACTCAGTCTGTTTGTATTCATATTTATTTGCATGGCAATGTCGTTAAACTTGCGACTTTAATAGCACCAGGTGAAAGGGGGGAGAGGGTCTCTGGAAGCTGATAATGCAGAAATAGTAACAGGTAGTTGTTGTTTAAACATTATCTTTTTAGTCCAAAATGGTTTTGTCTTTGACTTTTAGAATAACCTATATATGGTCTTGATTAACTTAATAAATTTAAATTTTTTTATCATATTTGGAGAGTAATAGTTAAAGTTATCATTGTTCTCCTTTTATTGGAAAGTACAGGGGAATAGATCTAATCATTATAGATCATTGCAAACATTAGGTAGTTGGCTAATGTTTCTTTATATAAGGATTACCTGATTACCTGTTTAGGATTTAGACCTAATAATATCCTAAAAGTAGCTGGTACGGTTCCTAGACCATCAGTTAAAACACGTTTGTGCATGTTTTCCTGAAATAGTTATTAACTTGGTAGTGATGGAACTTCAGATGTTAGGATAGGGACTATTAACAGTACTTTCAGTGCTGCTGGTTCTGTCCTGTCTGTGATGCCGTTCCTTGTTGTGGTGAGACGAAACCAAGATCATCGGAGCTCAGGGCGAGGTATTCATCGCCATTGTCCCAATCATCATACGCCAATCACAGAATAAGTAATTTATTTGTCAACTCCTTTGAAGTATAGCAAATGGTCTTCTTTGTTACTAGATTTGAATATTCATTATTACTGTTAAAATAATCTTAAACGGATTTTTTTTACAGTTATTTTCATTTTGTTGAGAATACAGGGAGGGGGGGGGGGATGTTGAACCAGATGTGGAGTATTTACAATCCTGAAATTTTGTGGGGCACCACCTCCAGTTTCCATTGTTCGCCTTTTAATCCACTCCACTTATAGCCCAAGGTGAAAAGTATGAGGATTGCACTGCATAGAAAATGCATATTGGATTTTTAAATAACATGGTTACCAAGGAAAATCTGGACACAGTTGTAGGAAGTTAGCTTTGCTTCATTTTAAATATATAATTGCTGGGCGGAAATGCGAGATTTGGGGAATTATAGTATATTTCAGATTCGACCAACTTTCCTATGGAAAAGCTGATACTGATTTCATGAAAATGAAAGGATATACTCGCACTGAATGAGGTTCTCTGCTAGAATACGTGAGCCAGGGAACGAGTCCACAGATGGTGAAAGAAAATTGCAGGCAAGGGTTCACTAAAGTATCTTCAAAGAAAATGGTGATGTCCAAAGTTGCATTAGCTACACCTACACTGCAAAATAGATGAAGCAGGTATTTCCATAATGGTTTACACGAATTACTAAACTTCCAGAATACCATTTAACCCTTAAATGTTGTATAGAAATTTTACATTCATGATGTGCACATATATAAATATGTGCATATATGTATTTAAACTAAAACGTATGACTGCTGAAGGACCGTGGACTTGGTCAGCCAGTTTCTCCATGGTTTGGCGACCCTGCTTGACCGGGTTCGAATCCTTCAAGGATCAGAGTTGAATATTGGCTTGGAGATGTATGTATACTGGCATAGTTATATACACTGGCATAATTTGTTTTTGTAATTGAAGAATCTATACGAAATACTGCTGTATATCTTTGACGTTGTGCATACCAATTAATAGATGTTGGCCAATTAACAGTCATTTAAGGTGATAACTAAATTTTACGATTTAATTTGATGCTAAGGTCTGGTAAAATGTATTGAAATAATTTTTTTTGGCCCTGGGCATTAGTTTTAAAATGAATGCTTCTACCCCTACTGTCCTGAAATACATTTTTATTTAAAATGTTCAAAATTTGCACTATTTTTATGGAATGATAGTAAGTCTGTTGCTGGTGTAGTTCTGCTATATACTCTGCGTAGGCATTGGGTGATTTCTTAACTGCTTCCCTTAATGGTTAGTGTCTTCTTCCTTTCTATCTAATAAAATCAGTATTGGCTACTCATATTTGGCTGGAACCTCTATTTTTAATACTTTTTAAAGTTAACTAGCTGTCCAATGCCCTCGTAACTTGCAAAAGAAGCCATTCCTACATTTTAATTTCCCAAAACTCCTTATTCAAAATTCTATTATGCCATTAATGTTATTATAAACCCTTGGAAAGGTAGATGGTTGGCCATAATATTGCTTTCTCTTACTTATCAGAATAACCCACTTGCAACATCATGGGTTAGTGATAAAGTAACAAACTTTTCCTTTTCCTTTTTGTGAGAAGCATTTTCCCACTTTTTCATACCAATACGAAAAATTCATAAATTTTAATTACTCCTGACTTGATTGTTGTCTTTTTTATCTGGTTCCGGCATTGTGTTCCCCCAAGAGTGGAATGTCTAGTGACATATAACTGTTCTGTCATGGCACGTAAATTCCGTACTAGGTTCAAAACATCCATTGTCAACATTACATATAAAGCAAATAGAGGGGCCAATATCTATTTGCTGGGAAAGGCACAATAGGTAGTTTTAAAAATAGAGAGTGGCAATGAAATTCTAGTAGTAAGAAACTGATTACTGAAAGGTTAGTGCTGTCATGCAGATGCTCATTTAAGTCATTACGCTTGCTCTGATTTGAAACTTTCCTTATGTATTATCTAGTAGGTAATACAATCTTTTAAGAACTGGTTACAGAGTTTAAAGAATGGTGAATGGCTATTTTCTCATTTTACAGATTTTTTCATATTGCAGTAATGCGTGCATTTATTTGGCTTTGTTGGAGAAAATTATCTTAGTTTTTAACAGGCTGGTGTACTCAGTCTGTTTGTATTCATATTTATTTGCATGACAATGTCGTTAAACTTGCGACTTTATTAGCACCAGGTGAAAGAGGGGAAGAAGGTCTCTTGAAGCTGATAATGCAGAAATAGTAACAGATAGCTGGTGTTTGAACAATATTTTTTTAGTCCAGAATGGTTTTGTCGTCGACTTTTAGAACAACATATATATAGTCTTGAATAAGTCAATAAATTAAAAAATTTTGATCATATTTGGGGAGTAATGGTTAAAGTTATCACTGTCCTCTTTTTATTGGAAAGTACTGGAGGAATAAACCTTATCATTAAATATTATTGCAAACATTAGGAAGTAGGCTAATGTTTCTCTATAGAAGGATTACCTGATTACCTGTTTAGAATGTAAGTTTTCTAATAACTTAAAAGTAGCTGGTACGGTTCCTAGACCATCAGTAAAACACGTTTGTGCATGTTTTCCTGAAATGGTTATTATCTTGGTAGTGACGGAACATCAGATGTTAGGATAGGGACTATTATCAGTACTTTCAGTGCTGCTGGTTCTGTCCTGTCTGTGATGCTGTTTCTTGTTGTGGCCAGACCAAACCAACATCATCAGAGATCAAGGCGAGATATGCATCGCATTTGTCTCAATCATCATACACCAAGCATGGATTAAGTAATTTATTTGCCAACTCCTTTTAAGTATAGCAAATGAACTTTTTTGTTACTAGATTCGAATATTCATTATTGCTGTTAAAATAATCTTTAACGGATTTTTTTTTCACTTTTTTTTTCTTTTTTTTTGAGAATAACAAGAGGGCCGGGGGGGGGGGGGGGGTTGAACCAGATGTGGAGTATTCATAGTTTTGAAATTTTTGTGGCGCCAGCTCTAATTTCCATCGTTCGCCTTTTAGTCCACTCCATTTGTAGCCCAAGGTGAAAGGTATGACTATTGCACTGCACCGAAAATGCGTATTGGAATTTTAAATAACATGGTTGCCATTCAAAACCTGGACACAGTTGTAGCAAGTTAGCTTTGTTTCATGTTAAATATAAAATTGCTGGGGGAAATACGAGATCTGGGGAATTTCAGTATTTGCAGATTGGACCAACTTTTCTAAGGAAAAGCTGATACTGATTTCATGAAAATGAAAGCAAATACTCGCACTGAATGAGGTTCTCTGCTAGAATACGTGAGCCAGGGAACGAGTTCACAGATGGTGAAAGAAAATTGCAGGCAAGGGTTCAATAAAATATCTTCAAAGAAAATTGTGATGTTTAAAATTACATTAGTTACACCTTCACTGCAAAACAGATGAAGCAGGTATTTACATAACGGGTTTCACGAATTACCAAACTTCCAGAATGCCATTTAACCCCTAAATATTAGATACAAAAATTGTTTTCAAGATGTGCACATATTTACATATGTGCATATATGTATATAAACGAAAACATATGACTGCTGAAGGACCCTGAACCCAGTCAGCTAGGTTCTCCATGGTATGGAGACCCTGGTTTACCGGGTTCGAATCCTTCAGGGATCAGTGTTGTATATTGGCTAGGACTTGTATGTACACTGGCATAGATATATATACTGGCATAAATTATATGTAATTGAAGAATCTATACGAAATGCTGCATTAAAACTTTGACGTTGTGCATATCAATTTTTAGATGTTTGCCAATTAACTGTCATTTAAGTCATCAAATTTTAGGATTTAATTTGATGTTAAGGTCAGGTGAAATGTATTCAAATATTATTTTTAGGCCTTGGGGCATTAATTTTAAAGTGAATTCCTTTACTCCTATTGCCCTGAAATGCATTTTAATTTAAAATGTTCAACATTTGCACTAACATTTTGCAATATTTGTACTATTTTTATGGAATGATAGTCTGTTGCTGGTGTAGTTCTGCTAAATACTCTGCGTAGGCCTTGGGAAATTTCTTAACTGTTTGCCTTAATGGTTAGTGTCTTTTTCCTTTCTATCTAATAAAATCAGTATTATCTACTCATATTTGGCTGAAACATCTTTTTTGCAGTACTTTTTAAAAGTAACTACCTGTCGAATGCCCTAGTAACTTGCAAAGGGAAGCTATCCCTACATTTTAATTTCCCAAAACTCCTTATTCAGAACTCTATTATGTCATTAATGTTAAAATAAACCCTTGGAAAGGTAGATGGTTGGCCATAATATTGCTTTCTCCGACTTATCACATTAACCCACTTGCAACATCATGGGTTAGTGATAAAGTAATAAACTTTTCCTTTTCAAAGTTGCATTTTCCCACTTGTTCATACCAATATGTAAAATTCCTAAATTTTAATTCCTCTTGACTTGATTGCTGTCTTTTTTATCTGGTTCCGGCATAATGTTCCTCCGAGAGTAGAATGTCTAGTGACTTATAACTGTTCTCCCATGGCACGTAAATTCAAGACATTCTTGTGAACATTACCTATAAAGCAAATAGAGGGGCCAATACCTATTTGCTGGGAAAGGCACAAAAGGTAGTTTTGAAAATAGAGAGTGGCAATGAAATTCTAGTAGTTAGAAACTGATTACTGAAGGGTTAGTGCTGTCATGCAGATGCTCATTCAAGTCATTACGTTTGCTATGATTTGAAATTTTCCTTAGGCAGTATCTAGCAGGTAATACAGCCTTATAAGAACTGGGTAAAGAGTTTTAATATTGGTGCATGGCTATTTTCTTATTTTTACAGATTGGTTCAAATTGCAGTAATGCGTGCATTTATTTGGCTTTGTTGGAGAAAATTATCTTAGTTTTTAACAGGATTGTATATTCAATCTGTTTGTATTCATGTTTATTTGCATGACAATGTCGTTAAACTTGCGACTATAATAGCACCAGGTAAAAGGGGGGAGAGGGTCTCTGGAAGCTGAAAATGCAGAAATAGTAACAGGTAGTTGTTGTTTGAACATTATCTTTTTAGTCCAGAATTATTTTGTCTTCGACTTTTAGAATAACCTATATATGGTCTCGATTAACTTAATACATTTAAAATTTTTGATCATATTTGGAGAGTAATAGTTAAAGTTATCAATGTTCACCTTTTATTGGAAAGTACAGGGGAATAGATCTAATCATTATAGATTATTGCAGACATTAGGAAGTAGTCTATTGTTTCTTTATATAAGGATTACCTGTTTAGGATTTAGACTTTCTGATAACCTAAAAGTAGTTGGTTCGGTTCCTAGACCATCAGTTAAAACACGTTTGTGCATGTTTTCCTGAAATGGTTATTAACTTGGTAGTGATGGAACTTCAGATGTTAGATAGGGACTATTAACAGTACTTTCAGTGCAGCTGGTTCTGGCCTGTCTGTGAGGCCGTTCCTTGTTGTGGCCAGACGAAACCAAGATCATCGGAGCTCAAGACGAGGTATTCATCGCCATTGTCCCAATCATCATACTCCACGCATAGATAAAGTAATTTATTTGCCAACTCCTTTGAAGTACAGCAAATGGTCTTTTTTTGTTACTAGATTCGAATATTCATTATTACTGTTAAAATAATCTTAAATGGATTTTTTTTACACTGTTATTTGTATTTTGTTGAGAATAAAGGGAGTGGGGAGGTGGGGAGGTGAGTTTAACCAGATGTGAAGTATTTACAGTCCTGAAATTGTTGTGGGTACCACCTCCAATTTCCATCGTTCGCCCTTTAGTCCACTCCACTTGTAGCCCAAGGTGAAAGGTATGAGTATTGCACTGCATAGAAAATGCACATTGGAATTTTAAATAACATAGTTGCCATTGAAAATCTGGACAGAATTGTAGCAAGTTAGCTTTGCTTCATTTTAAATATAAAATTGCTGGAGGGAAATACGAGATTTGGGGAATTAAAGGATTTGCAGATTGGACCAACTTTCCTAAGGAAAAGCTGATACTGTTGACCAGACCACACACTAGAAGGTGAAGGGATGACGACGTTTCGGTCCGTCCTGGACCATTCTGAAGTCGATTGAAAATGGTCCAGGACAACTCTGAATCGACTTGAGAATGGTCCAGGACGGACCCAAACGTCGTCGTCCTTTCACCTTTTAGTGTGTGGTCTTTTCAACATACTTTAGCCAGGTTATTGTCACTCATCGCCTGCAAACGCTGATACTGATTTCAAGAAAAGAAAATGAAAGGATATACTCGCGCTGAATGAGGTTCTCTGCTAGAATACGTGAGCTAGGGAACCAGTCCACAGATGGCGAAAGGAAATTGCAGGCAAGGGTTCACTAAAGTATCTTCAAAGAAAATGGTGATGTCCAAAGTTGCATTAGCTACACCTACACTGCAAAATAGATGAAGCAGGTATTTACATAATGGTTTACACGAATTACTAAACTTCCAGAATACCATTTAACCCTTCAATATTATATACAAATTTTATTTTCAAGATGTGCACATATATACCCTTGTCCATATATGTATATAACTGAAAACATATGACTGCTGAAGGACCCTGGATCCAGTCAGCAATGTTCTCAATGGTATGCAGACCCCTGGTTGACCGGGTTTGAATCCTTCAGGGGTCAGAGTTGTATACTGGCTTGGAGATATATGTATACTGGCATAAATATATATACTGGCATAATTAGTTTTTGTAAATGAAGAATCTATACGAAATGCTGCTGTATAACATTGGCGTCGTGCATACCAATTAATAGATGTTGGCCAATTAACTGTCATTTAAGGTGATAGCTAATTTTTAAGGCTTAATTTGGTGCTAAGGTCAGGTGAAATGTATTCAAATATTATTTTAAGGCATCGGGCATAAATTTTAAAATGAATGCTTTTACCCCTACTGCCCTGATATGCATTTTTATTTAAAATGTTCAATATTTGTACTATTTTTATGGAATGATTGTCTGTTGCTGGTGTAGTTCTGCTATATACTCTGCGTAGGCCTTGCGTAATTTCTTAACTGTTTGCCTTAATGGTTAGTGTCTTTTTCCTTTCTATCTAATAAAATCAGTATTATCTACTCATATTTGGCTGGAACATCTTTTTTGTAATACTTTTTAAATTTAACTAAATGTCGAATGCCCTAGTAACTCGCAAAGGAAGCTATTCCTACATTTGAATATCCCAAAACTCCTTATTCAGAATTCTCTTTAATATTTTAAAAACCCTAGGGAATATGGAGAGTCGGCCATAATATTGCTTTCTCTGACTTATCACAATAACCCACTTGCAACATCATGAGTTTATGACAAAGCAACAAACTTTTCCTTTTCTGATGTGCATTTTACCACTAGTTCATACCAATATGTAAAATTCCTAATTTTTAATTCCTCTTGACTTGATTGCTGTCTTTTTCATCTGGTTCCAGCATAGTGTTCCCCCGAGAGTAGAATGTCTAGTGACTTATAACTGTTCTCCTATGGCACGTAAATTCAAGACATCCATTGTGAACATTACCTATAAAGCAAATAGAGGGGCAAATACCTATTTGCTGGGAAAGGCACAAAAGGTAGTTTTGAAATAAAAGAGTGGCAATGAAATTCTAGTAGTTAGAAACTGATTACTGAAAGGTTAGTGCTGTCATGCAGATGCTCATTCAAGTCATTATGTTTGCTATGATTTGAAATTTTCCTTAGGCAGTATCTAGCAGGTAATACAGCCTTTAAAGAACTGGGTAAAGAGTTTTAATATGGGTGCATGACTATTTTCTTATTTTTACAGACTGGTTCATATTGCAGTAATGCGTGCATTTATTTGGCTTTGTTGGAGAAAATTATCTTAGTTTTTAACAGGCTGGTGTACTCAGTCTGTTTGTATTCAGATTTATTTGCATGACAATGTCGTTTAACTTGCGACTATAATAGCACGAGGTGAAAGGAGTGGAGAGGGTCTCTGGAAGCTGATAATGCAGAAATAGTAACTGGTAGCTGCTGATTGATTATTATCTTTTTAGTCCAGAATTATTTTGTTTTCGATTTTTAGAATTACCTATATGTGGTCTTTATTAACTTAATAAATTAAAAAAAAATTTGATCATATTTGGAGAGCTTTCTCTCTTTCTCTTTCTTTCTTGATCATGTTTGAAAGTTAAAGTTATCACTGTCCTCCTTTTATTGGAAAGTACAGGAGAATAGATCTAATCATTATAGATTTTTTCAGACATTAGGAATTAGGCTGATGTTTCTTTATATAAGGATTATCTGATTACCCGTTTGGGATTTAAGTTGTCTAATAACATAAAAGTAACTGGAACAGTTCCTACATCATCAGTTAAAACACGTTTGTACATATTTCTTGATATTTTTATTATCTTGGTAGTGATGGAACATCAGGTGTTAGGATAAGGACAATTAACAGTAGTTTCAGTGCTGCTGGGTCAGTCATATCTCTGATGCTGTTCCTTGTTGTGGCCAGACCAAACCTAGATCATCGGAGCTCAGGGCGAGATATGCATCGCCGTTGTCCCAATCATCATACACCAAGTATGGAATAAGTAATTTATTTGCCAACTCCTTTGAGTTACAGGAAATGGACATTTTTGTTACTAGATTCTACTATATTCAATATTGCTGTTAAGATAATCTTCAATGGAATTATTTACAATTTCATTTGTGTTTTGTAGAGAATAAAGGAAGGGGGGGGGGGGGGAGGCAGATGTGGAGTATTTACAGTCTTGAAGTTTTTGTGGTCGCCAGCTACAGTTTCCATCGTTCGCCCTTTAGTCCACTCCACTTGTAGCCCAAGGTGATAGGTATGAGTATTGCACTGCATAGAAAATGCACATTGGAATTTTAAATAACATAGTTGCCATTGAAAATCTGGACAGAATTGTAGCAAGTTAGCTTTGCTTCATTTTAAATATAAAATTGCTGGAGGGAAATACGAGATTTGGGGAATTAAAGGATTTGCAGATTGGACCAACTTTCCTAAGGAAAAGCTGATACTGTTGACCAGACCACACACTAGAAGGTGAAGGGATGACGACGTTACGGTCCGTCCTGGACCATTCTGAAGTCGATTGAGAATGGTCCAGGACAAGTCTGAATCGACTTGAGAATAGTTCAGGACGAACCCAAACGTCGTCGTCCCTTCACCTTTAAGTGTGTGGTCTTTTCAACATACTTTAGCCACGTTATTGTCACTCATCGCCTGCAAACGCTGATACTGATTTCAAGAAAAGAAAATGAAAGGATATACTCGCACTGAATGAGGTTCTCTGCTAGAATACGTGAGCGAGGGTACAAGTCCACAGATGGTATAAGGAAATTGCAGGCAACGGTTCACTAAAGTATCTTCAAAGAAAATGGTGATGTCCAAAGTTGCATTAGCTACACCTACACTGCAAAATAGATGAAGCAGGTATTTACATAATGGTTTACACGAATTACTAAACTTCCAGAATACCATTTAACCCTTCAATATTATATACAAATTTTATTTTCAAGATGTGCACAAATATACACTTGTCCATATATGTATATAACCGAAAACATATGACTGCTGAAGGACCTTGGATCCAGTCAGCAATGTTCTCCATGGTATGCAGACCCCTGGTTGACCGGGTTTGAATCCTTCAGGGGTCAGAGTTGTATATTGGTTTGGAGATATATGTATACTGGCACAGATATATACTCTGGCATAATTAGTTTTTGTAACTGAATAATCTTTACGAAATGCTGCTGTATAACTTTGGCGTTATGCATACCAATTAATAGATGTTGGCCAATTAACTGTCATTTAAGGTGATAACTAATTTTTAAGACTTAATTTGGAGCTAAGGTCAGGTGAAATGTATTCAAATATTATTTTTAGGCCTTGAACATTAATTTTAAAATGAATGCTTTTACCCCTACTGCCATGAAATGCCTTTTTCTTTAAAATGTTCAATATTTGTACTATTTTTATGGAATGATTGTCTGTTGCTGGTGTAGTTCTGCTATACACTCTGCGTAGGCCTTGCGTAATTTCTTAACTGTTTGCCTTAATGGTTAGTGTCTTTTTCCTTTCTATCTAATAAAATCAGTATTACCTACTCATATTTGGCTGAAACATCTTTTTTGTAATACTTTTTAAAATTAACTAGCAGTCAAATGCCCTAGTAACTTGCAAGGGAAGCTATCCCTACATTTTAATTTCCCAAAACTCCTTATTCAGAACTCTATTATGTCATTAATGTTAAAATAAACCTTTGGAAAGGTAGATGGTTGGCCATAATATTGCTTTCTCTGACTTATCACATTAACTCACTTGCAACATTATGGGTTAGTGATAAAGTAATAAACTTTTCCTTTTCTAAGTTGCATTTTCCCACTTGTTCATAACAATATGTAAAATTCCTAAATTTTAATTCCTCTTGACTTGATTGCTGTCTTTTTTATCTGGTTCCGGCATAGTGTTCCCCCGAGAGTAGAATGTCTAGTGACTTTTAACTGTTCTTCCATGGCACGTAAATTCAAGACATCCATTGTGAACATTACCTATAAAGCAAATAGAGAAGCCAATACCTATTTGCTGGGAAAGGTACAAAATGTAGTTTTGAAAATAGAGAGTAGCAATGAAATTCTATTAGTTAGAAACTGATTACTGAAGGGTTAGTGCTGTCATGCAGATGCTCATTCAAGTCATTACGTTTGCTATGATTTGAAATTTTCCTTATGTAGTATCTAATAGGTAATACAGCCTTTTAAGAACTGGGTAAAGAGTTTTAATTTTGGTGCATGGCTATTTTCTTATTTTTACAGATTGGTTCAAATTGCAGTAATGCGTGTATTTATTTTGCTTTGTTGGAGAAAATTATCTTAGTTTTTAACAGGCTTGTGT
Organism: Procambarus clarkii; assembly: GCF_040958095.1. NCBI lineage: Eukaryota > Metazoa > Arthropoda > Malacostraca > Decapoda > Cambaridae > Procambarus > Procambarus clarkii. The sequence goes on along the minus strand of NC_091161.1, from coordinate 6,384,590 downwards.
ACTCAATCTGTTTGTATTCATATTTATTTGCATGACAATGTCGTTAAACTTGCGACTATAATAGCACCAGGTAAAAGGGTGGAGAGGGTCTCTGGAAGCTGAAAATGCAGAAATAGTAACAGGTAGTTGTTGTTTGAACATTATCTTTTTAGTCCAGAATTATTTTGTCTTCGACTTTTAGAATAACCTATATATGGTCTCGATTAACTTAATACATTTAACATTTTTGATCATATTTGGAGAGTAATAGTTAAAGTTATCAATGTTCACCTTTTATTGGAAAGTACAGGGGAATAGATCTAATCATTATAGATTATTGCAGACATTAGGAAGTAGTCTATTGTTTCTTTATATAAGGATTACCTGTTTAGGATTTAGACTTTCTGATAACTTAAAAGTAGCTGGTTCGGTTCCTAGACCATCAGTTAAAACACGTTTGTGCATGTTTTCCTGAAATGGGTATTAACTTGGTAGTGATGGAACTTCAGATGTTAGATAGGGACTATTAACAGTACTTTCAGTGCAGATGGTTCTGGCCTGTCTGTGATGCCGTTCCTTGTTGTGGCCAGACGAAACCAAGATCATCGGAGCTCAAGACGAGGTATTCATCGCCGTTGTCCCAATCATCATACTCCAAGCATAGATAAATAATTTATTTCCCAACTCCTTTGAAGTACAGCAAATGGTCTTTTTTTGTTACTAGATTCAAGTATTCATTATTACTGTTAAAATAATCTTAAATGGATTTTTTTTACTCTGTTATTTGTATTTTGTTGAGAATAGAGGGAGTGGGTGGGGGGGGGGGGGGGGTGAGTTTAATAAGATGTGGAGTATTTACAGTCCTGAAATTTTTTAGGGTTCCACCTCCAATTTCCATTGTTCGCCTTTTATTCTACTCCACTTTTAGCCCAAGGTGAAAGGTATGAGTATTGCACTGCAAAGAAAATGCACATTGGAATTTTAAATAACATAGTTGCCATTGAAAATCTGGACAGAATTGTAGCAAGTTAGCTTTGCTTCATTTTAAATATAAAATTGCTGGAGGGAAATACGAGATTTGCGGAATTATAGGATTTGCAGATTGGACCAACTTTCCTAAGGAAAAGCTGATACAGTTGACCAGACCACACACTAGAAGGTGAAGGGATGACGACGTTTCGGTCCGTCCTGGACCATTCTGAAGTCGATTGAAAATGGTCCAGGACAAGTCTGAATCGACTTGAGAATAGTTCAGGACGAACCCAAACGTCGTCGTCCCTTCACCTTTAAGTGTGTGGTCTTTTCAACATACTTTAGCCAGGTTATTGTCACTCATCGCCTGCAAACGCTGATACTGATTTCAAGAAAAGAAAATGAAAGGATATACTCGCGCTGAATGAGGTTCTCTGCTAGAATACGTGAGCTAGGGAACGAGTCCACAGATGGTGAAAGGAAATTGCAGGCAAGGGTTCTCTAAAGTATCTTCAAAGAAAATGGTGATGACCAAAGTTGCATTAGCTACACCTACACTGCAAAATAGATGAAGCAGGTATTTACATAATGGTTTACACGAATTACTAAACTTCCAGAATACCATTTAACCCTTCAATATTATATACAAATTTTATTTTCAAGATGTGCACATATATACACTTGTCCATATATGTATATAACTGAAAACATATGACTGCTGAAGGACCCTGGATCCAGTCAGCAATGTTCTCAATGGTATGCAGACCCCTGGTTGACCGGGTTTGAATCCTTCAGGGATCAGAGTTGTATACTGGCTTGGAGATATATGTATGCTGGCATAAATATATATACTGGCATAATTAGTTTTTGTAAATGAAGAATCTATACGAAATGCTGCTGTATAACATTGGCGTCGTGCATACCAATTAATAGATGTTGGCCAATTAACTGTCATTTAAGGTGATAACTAATTTTTAAGGCTTAATTTGGTGCTAAGGTCAGGTGAAATGTATTCAAATATTATTTTTAGGCATTGGGCATTAATTTTAAAATGAATGCTTTTACCCCTACTGCCCTGATATGCATTTTTATTTAAAATGTTCAATATTTGTACTATTTTTATGGAATGATAGTCTGTTGCTGGCGTAGTTCTGCTATATACTCTGCGTAGGCCTTCGGTAATTTCTTAACTGTTTGCCTTAATAGCTAGTGTCTTTTTCCTTTCTATCTAATAAAATCAGTATTATCTACTCATATTTGACTGAAAAATCTTTTTTGTAATACTTTTTAAAACTAACTAGCTGTCGAATGCCCTAGTAACTTGATAAGGAAGCTATCCCTACATTTTAATTTCCCAAAACTCCTTATTCAGAACTCTATTTTGTCATTAATGTTAAAATAAACCCATAGAAAGGTAGATGGTTGGCCATAATATTGCTTTCTCTGACTTATCACATTAACCCACCTGCAACATCATGGGTTAGTGATAAAGTAATAAACTTTTCCTTTTCTAAGTTGCATTTTCCCTCTTGTTCATACCAATATGTAAAATTCCTAAATTTTAATTCTTCTTGACTTGATTGCTGTCTTTTTTATCTGGTTTATCTAAGATTTAATTTGATGCTAAGGTCAGGTAAAATGTATTCAAATAATTTTTTTAGGCCTTGAGCATTAATTTTAAAATGAATGCTTCCACCCCTACTGTCCAGAAATGCCTTTTTATTAAAAATGTTCAACATTTGCACTATTTTTATGGAATGATAGTAAGTCTGTTGCTGGTGTAGTTCTGCTATATACTCTGCATAGGCCTTGGGTGATTTCATAACTGCTTGCCTTAATGGTTTGTGTCTTCTTCCTTTCTATCTAATAAAATCAGTATTGGCTACTTATATTTGGCTGGAACCTCTTTTTTTACGACTTTTTAAAGTTAACTGGCTGTCCAATGCCCTAGTAACTTGCAAAGGAAGCCATTCCTACATTTTAATTTCCCAAAACTCCTTATTCACAATTATGTTATGCCATTAATGTTATTATAAACCCTTGGAAAGGTAGATGGTTGGCCATAATATTGCTTTCTCTTACTTATCACAATAACCCACTTGCAACATCATGGGTTAGTGATAAAGTAACTATCTTTTCCTTTTCCATTTCTGAGTTGCATTTTCCCACTTGTTCATGCCAATATGTAAAATTCATAAATTTTAATTCCTCCTGACTTGATTGTTGTCCTTTTTATTTGGTTCCGGCATTGTGTTCCCCCAAGAGTGGAATGTCTAGAGACTTATAACTGTTCTATCTTATCACGTAAATTCCGTACTAGGTTCAAAACATCCATTGTGAACATTACCTATAAAGCAAATAGAGGGCCAATATCTATTTGCTGGGAAAGGCACAATAGGTAGTTTTGAAAATAAAGAGTGCCAATGAAATTCTAGTAGTAAGAAACTGATTACTGAAGGGTTAGTGCTGTCATGCAGATGCTCATTCAAGTCATTACGTTTGCTATGATTTGAAATTTTCCTTATGTAGTATCTAGTAGGTAATACAGCCTTTTAAGAACTGGGTAAAGAGTTTTAATAATGGTGCATGGCTATTTTCTTATTTTTACAGATTGGTTCAAATTGCAGTAATGCGTGCATTTATTTGGCTTTGTTGAAGAAAATTATCTTAGTTTTAACAGGCTGGTGTATTCAATCTGTTTGTATTCATATTTATTTGCATGACAATGTCGTTAAACTTGCGATTTTATTAGCACTGAGTTGGTGTTGTTTGCTCGTTTCGGCTGGTTGGGGGCGGGTGTGTCTCTGCTCGCCTGTGCTGACGTGGTGTTATGATGGGGGTCCCTCTACCCCCTGTCGTCCGGGCTCAGTCTGTGGGACTAGAGTTTTCTGTGCGGGCTGGTTACCCGGAGATTGCCCTGGCTTGTGAAATGCTCTCTGTCCCTGTGTTTGCGATTTATGGGGTCGAGTTGGTAACGGCCCGTAGGGCAATTGTGAAGTTTGCAGAGGAGGTGGCATATCGCGATTTTCTCCGGCGATACGAGGGGCGGACACTACCCCTGCCGGATGGTGCGGGCACTGTAACCCTCTCGGATAGAAGTGGTGCAATTACATCAGTGTGCATGGGGCTCCCTTGGAGTTTCCAGAGGTTCTGCTACGGCGGTATTTCGGCCGGTTTGGCGCAGTTGTTAGTGTGAGAGTGAACGTGGTGTCTTCTAGTCCTCTTAAGGGTGTGAGGTCCAACATTCGCACCCTGGGCATGAGACTCCGGGCGGATATTCCGTCCACTGTGCGCCTTATGGGGTACAACGTTCGGGTGTTTTACGCCCGTCAGTCGCGGACATGTTATCGTTGTGGTCTTTTGGGCCATCAGGCTGCTGACTGTTCTGCGCCTGCTGTTGCACCAGTGAATCTCTTCAGTGAGGAGGATTTTCCGCTCCTTCCTGTGGGGGATGATTCGGTGGGTGTGGACGTCTCTTTGGCTGAGGAGGTGCCCTCTGTATCAGCTGTTGCTCCGCCTGTTCCGCCCCCTGTTGTTGCCACATCTCCTCCGGAGATTGTGTCCTCGCCTAGTGCTCCGCCTGCTCCGGCTGGTGTCCCTGAGCCTCTTCCGACTGCCGTTTGCTCGGACCCCTCGTCTTCCAGTTCTTCCTCTGCTGTGTCTGTCCCGGTCCCTGCACCCTCGCCGTCTGTTCCGGCTGTGCTGGGAGCTGGGGTGGATCCGGCATTCCCTCCTGTGCCTGGCCTGGTGCCCCGTGTGGTTGAGGAGGCTGCCGTACTGCGGCGTGCGTCGGTTCGCTCGGCTGGTGCTGCGCGGGTCGCTGAGTCTGCCTCCGGGTCTGATGATATGCGGCCCGAGCCTAAGCGTTCCCGGCGTTCTTCTGCGTGGGCTGAAGTTGGCGACTTCGACGAGTGTCGTCCTTCCGTTGACGGTGGAGTGGCTCCGGATGTGGTGCACACTACGGTGGTGGCGGAGGTACACTTGCCTGAGGATGCCGGTGCCGGCGTTTCGGCCTCAACTTCTGGTCCGGTGTCCGAGGGTCCTGCTTCAGGTGCGTTGCCTGCGTCGGATGGCTCCGGTTCTTCGTGGGCGGTGCTTCCCCCTGCTGTGGTTGGTGGTGAGCGGGGTGGCCTGGTGGTGATGTTGAGAAAGGATGCTCGCTCTGGATGTTCTGTGGCCCCTTCCTCGTTACCCGTTTCCTCGGCAGCGGTCTTGCCGTCTCTTCCGTTTCCTGCAGTCCCTTCTGTGTCTCCTGCGGTATCCGTGGAGGTGCTATCGTCTCAGCGTCCGGCGCCTGCTCCGATGGCGAAGGCGTGGCAGGCTTGGCCACCCTCGTCCGCTTCTCCAGTGTCGTCTGCTTCCTCGAAGGGCGTGGATGGCGCTCCCCAGCCTCGTTATGCGACTTGCGTCAGTGACCTTAGGCGTTGGTCGATGCCGCCAGATATAGATGTTCCTGAGTTTATGATACCCGCTCGAGAGCGGGGGATCAAAAACCCTACCGACCTTGAAGATCTTGTCTGGGAAGCTTACAAGGCGAAGTATCCTCGAGATCTTTTCCCGGAGAAAAACATTTCTCACGTTGTTCCTCGCAAGTGATTTCTATGTATTTTGTGTTGCCTGGTTGTGGGGTGTGTATGTGAATGGGTGGGGTGGGTATTGTTTCCCGGTTCCTGCGTGCTCCGGTTTGTTTTGTGGGTTTTCTTGTATAGCTAGTGGGGGGGGGGGGGGTGCGGTTCCTATGCGTTTGTGTGTTCGGTTGTGGATGTCGTGTGCGCTTGTTTATCATATTGTGTGCCCTTCAGGCTGTTGGCGTGTGCTCTTTGTTATGTTTTGCCACTTTGTTTTGCCTTCCGTTTGTTATGGCGGATCTGTTTTCTTTATTGTTATTGTCCTTATTCTTGTATGTTTCTCGCCTCTGTGTTTTGTGTGCATTTTGTCCTGGGGTTTTCCCTTATGTTTGTCTTACGCTGTTTATATTTGTGTTATGTTTGTATATGCATTTTTGTTTTGTGGTCAGCCCTTCTGGCTGGTCTTCTATTGATTTGTTCCTTTGTCCTTGTACATATGTGTGCTTTGTACTTTTGTTCTATGTTATATTTGTTCTGTTTTTCTTGTAAATTATACGCATGCTTGCATGTAAAAAAAAAAAAAAAAAACTTTATTAGCACCAGGTGAAAGAGGGGGAGAGGGGTCTCTTGAAGCTGATAATGCAGAAATAGTAACAGGTAGCTGGTGTTTGAACATTATTTTTTTTGTCCAAAATTATTTTGTCGTCGACTTTTAGAACAACCTATATATAGTCTTGATTAACTGAATAAATTTAAAATTTTTGATAATATTTGGAGAGTAATAGTTAAAGTTATCACTGTTCACCTTTTATTGGAAAGTACAGGGGAATAGATCTAATCATTATAGATTATTGCAGACATTAGGAAGTAGTCTATTTGTTTCTTTATATAAGGATTACCTGTTTAGGATTTAGACTTTCTGATAACCTAAAAGAAGCTGGCACGGTTCCTAGTCCTTCAGTTAAAACACGTTTGTGCATGATTTCCTGAAATGGTTATTAACTTGGTAGTGATGGAACTTCAGATGTTAGATAGGGACTATTAACAGTACTTTCAGTGCTGCTGGTTCTGGCCTGTCTGTGATGCCGTTCCTTGTTGTGGCCAGACGAAACCAAGATCATCGGAGCTCAAGGCGAGATATTCATCGCCATTGTCCCTATTATCATACTCCAAGCATAGAATAAGAAATTTATTTGTCAACTCCTTTGAAGTATAGCAAATGGTCTTTTTTGTTACTTGATTCGAATATTCATTACTGCTGTTAAAATAATCTTAAATGGATTTTTTTTACACTGTTATTTGTATTTTGTTGAGAATACAGGGAGGGGGGGGGAGGGGTTGAACCAGATGTGGAGTATTTACAGTCCTGATATTTTTGTGGGTACCACCTCCAGTTTCCATTCTTCGCCTTTTAATCCTCTCCACTTATAGCCCAAGGTGAAAAGTATGAGGATTGCACTGCATAGAAAATGCATATTAGATTTTTAAGTAACATAGTTGCAAAGGAAAATCTGGACACAGTTGTAGGAAGTTAGGTTTGCTTCAATTTAAATATAAAACTGCTGGGCGGAAATGCGAGATTTGGGGAATTATAGTATTTTTCAGATTCGACCAACTTTCCTATGGAAAAGCTGATACTGATTTCATGAAAATGAAAGGATATACTCGCACTGAATGAGGTTCTCTGCTAGAATACGTGAGCCAGGGAACGAGTCCACAAATGGTGAAAGAAAATTGCAGGCAAGGGTTAACTAAAGTATCTTCAAAGAAAATGGTGATGTCTCAAGTTGCATTAGCTACACCTAAACTGCAAAATAGATGAATCAGGTATTTACATAATGGTTTACACGAATTACTAAACTTCCAGAATACCATTTAACCCTTGAATGTTATATAGAAATTTTATATTCAAGACGTGCACATATATAAATATGTGCATATATGTATTTAAACTAATACGTATGACTGCTGAAGGACCGTAGACTTGGTCGGCCAGTTTCTCCATGGTTTGGCGACCCTGGTTGACAGAGTTCGAATCCCTCAGGGATCAGAGTTGAATATTGGCTTGGAGATGTATGTATACTGTCATAGATATATATACTGGCATAATTTGTTTTTGTAATTGAAGAATCTATACGAAATGCTGCAGTATATCTTTGACGTTGTGCATACCAATTAATAGATGTTTGCCAAATAACTGTTATTTAAGGTTATAACTAAATACTTAGGTTTAATTTGATGCTAAGGTCCGGTGAAATGGATTCAAATATTATTTTGAGGCCTTGGGCATTAATTTTAAAATGAATGCTTTTACCCCTACTGCCCTGAAATGCATTTTTATTTAAAATGTGCAACATATGCACTATTTTTATGGAATGATATTAAGTCAACTGCTGGTGTAGTTCTCCTATATACTCTGCATAGGCCTTGGATGATTTCTTAATTGCTTGCCTTAATGGTTAGTGTCTTCTTCCTTTCGATCTAATAAAATCAGTGTTAGCTACTCATATTTGGTTGGAACATCTTTTTTGTAATCCTTTTTAAAGTTAACTGGCTATTAAATGCCCTAGTAACTTGCAAATTCCTCACAAATGAATTCCTACATTTTATTTTACCAAAATTCCTTATTCAGAATTCTACAATGCCAATTGTTATAAAAGTCCTTGGAAAGGTAGATTTGTGGCCATAATATTGCTTTCTCTGACTTATGACAATAACCCACTTGCAACTTCATGGGTTTTTCATAAAGTAACAAATATTTCCTTTTCTAAGTTGCATTTTCCCACTTGTTCATACCAATATGTAAAATTCCTAAATTTTAAATCCTCTTGATATGATTGCTGTCTTTTTTATCTGGTTCCGGCAATGTGTCCCCCCAAGAGAGGAATGTCTAGTGACTTATAACTGTTCTGTCATGGCACGTAAATTCAAGACATACATTGTTAACATTACCTAAAAAGAAAATAGAGGCCAATATCTATTTGCTGGAAATGGAACAATAGGTAGTTTTGAAAATAGTGTGTGCCATTGAAATTCTAATAGTTAGACACTGATTACTGAAGGGTTAGTGCTGTCATGCAGATGCTCATTTAAGTCATTACGTTTAGTATGATTTGAAATTTTCGTAATGTAGTATCTAGTTAGTAATACAGCCTTTTAAGAACTGGGTAAAGAGTTTTAATAATGGTGCAAAGCTATTTCCTTATTTTTACAGATTAATTCAAATTGGAGTAATGCGTGCATTTATTTAACTTTGTTGGAGAAAATTATTTTAGTTTTTAACAGGCTTGTGTACTCAATATGTTATTATTCATATTTATTTGCATGGCAATGTCGTTAAACTTGCTACTTTAATAGCACCAGGTGAAATGGGGGAGAGGGTCTCTGGAAGCTGATAATGCAGAAATAGTAACAGGTAGCTGTTGTTTGAACATTATCTTTTTAGTCCAAAATTATTTTGTCTTCGACTTTTAGAATAACCTATAAATGGTCTTGATTAACTTAATACATTTAAAATTTTAGATCATATTTGGAGAGTAATAGTTAAAGTTATCATTGTCCTCCTTTTATTGGAAAGTACAGGGGAAAAGATCTAATCATTATAGATTATTGCAGACATTAGAAAGCAGCCTAATGTTTCTTTATTTAAGGATCACTTGATTAGCAGTTTAGGATTTAGGTTTTCTGATAACTTAAAAGTAGCTGGTACGGTTCCTAGACCATCAGTTAAAACACGTATGTGCATGTTTTCCTGAAATGGTTATTTTCTTGGTAGTAACTGAACATCAGATGTTAGGATAGGGACTATTAACAGTACTTTCAGTGCTGCTGGTTCTGGCCTGTCTGTGATGCTGTTCCTTGTTGTGGCCAGACGAAACCAAGATAATCAGAGCTCGAGGCAAAGTATTCATCGCCATTGTCCCTATTATCATACTCCAAGCATGGAATAAGTAATTTATTTGTCAACTTCTTTGAAGTACATAGCAGATGGAATTTTTTGGTACTAGATTCGAATATTTATTATTGCTGTTAAAATAATCTTTAACGGAATTCTTTACAATTTCATTTGTCTTTTGTTGAGAAAACTGGGAGGGGGGGGGGAGGGGTTGAACCAAATGTGGAGTATTTACAATCCTGAAATTTTTGTGGGGCACCAACTCCAGTTTCCATTGTTCGCCTTTTAATCCATTCCACTTATAGCCCAAAGTGAAAAGTATGAGGATTGCACTGCATAGAAAATGCATATTGGATTTTTAAATAACATGGTTGCCAAGGAAAATCTGGACACAGTTATAGCAAGTTAGCTTTGCTTCATTTCAAATATAAAATTGCTGGGGGGGCAATACGAGATTTGGGGAATTATAGTATTTTCCAGATTCGACCAACTTTTCTATGGAAAAGCTGATACTGATTTCATGAAAATGAAAGGATATACTAGGACTGAATGATGTTCTCTGCTAGAATATGTGAGCCAGAGAACGAGTCCACAAATGGTGAAAGTAAATTGCAGGCAAGGGTTCACTAAAGTATCTTCAAAGAAAATGGTGATGTCTCAAGTTGCATTAGCTACACCTTCACTGCAAAATAAATGAAGCAGGTATTTACATGATGGTTTACACGAATTACTAAACTTCCAGAATACCATTTAACCCTTAAATGTTATATAGAAATTTTATATTCAAGATGTGCAAATATATAAATATGTGCATATATGTATTTAAACTAAAACGTATGACTGCTGAAGGAACCTGGACCCATTCAGTCAAGTTCTCCATGGTAAGGAGACCCTGGTTGACCGTGTTCGAATCCTTTAGGGGTCAGAGATGTATATTGGTTTGGAGATGTATGTATACTGGCATAGTTATATATACTGGCATAATTTGTTTTTTTTAATTCAAGAAATCTATACGAAATGCTGCTGTATAACTTTTACATTGTGCATACCAGTTAATAGATGTTTTGCCAATTAACTGTCATTTAAGGTGATAACTAAATTCTAAGATTTAATTTGATGCTAAGGTCAGGTGAAATTTATTCAAATATTATTTTTAGGCCTTGGGCACTAATTTTAAAAGGAGTGCTTTTACCCCTACTGTCCTGAAATACATTTTTATTTAGAATGTTCAACATTTCCACTATTTTTATGAAATGATAGTAGGTCTCTGCTAATATAGTTCTGCTATATACTCTGCATACGCCTTGGGAGATTTCTTAACTGCTTGTCTAAATTGTTAGTGTCTTCTTCCTTTCTACCTAATAAAATAAGTATTGGCAACTTATATTTGGCAGGAACATCTTTTTTGTAATACTTTTTAAAATTAACTGGATGTCGAATGCCCTAGTAACTTGCAAAGGAAGCTATTCCTACATTTTAATTTCCCAAAACTCCTTATTCAGAATTCTCTTATGTCTTTAATATTATAAAAACCCTAGGGAATGTGGAGAGTCGGCCATAATATTGCTTTCTCTGACTTATCACAATAACCCACTTGCAACATCATGAGTTTATGACAAAGCAACAAACTTTTCCTTTTCTGATGTGCATTTTCCCACTAGTTCATACCAATATGTAAAATTCCTAATTTTTAATTCCTCTTGACTTGATTGCTGTCTTTTTGATCTGGTTTCGGCATAGTGTTCCCCCGAGAGTAGAATGTTTAGTGACTTATAACTAATCTCCTATGGCACGTAAATTCAAGACATCCATTGTGAACATTACCTATAAAGCAAATAGAGGGGCAAATACCTATTTGCTGGGAAAGGCACAAAAGGTAGTTTTGAAATAAGAGAGTGGCAATGAAATTCTAGTAGTTAGAAACTGATTACTGAAAAGTTAGTGCTGTCATGCAGATGCTCATTCAAGTCATTATGTTTGCTATGATTTGAAATTTTCCTTAGGCAGTATCTAGGAGGTAATACAGCCTTTAAAGAACTGGGTAAAGAGTTTTAATATGGGTGCATGACTATTTTCTTATTTTTACAGACTGGTTCATATTGCAGTAATGCGTGCATTTATTTGGCTTTGTTGGAGAAAATTATCTTAGTTTTTAACAGGCTGGTGTACTCAGTCTGTTTGTATTCAGATTTATTTGCATGACAATGTCGTTTAACTTGCGACTATAATAGCACGAGGTGAAAGGAGTGGAGAGGGGTCTCTGGAAGCTGATAATGCAGAAATAGTAACTGGTAGCTGCTGATTGATTATTATCTTTTTAGTCCAGAATTATTTTGTTTTCGATTTTTAGAATTACCTATATGTGGTCTTTATTAACTTAATAAATTAAAAACAAATTTGATCATATTTGGAGAGCTTTCTCTCTTTCTCTCTCTCTTTCTCTTTCTTTCTTGATCATGTTTGAAAGTTAAAGTTATCACTGTCCTCCTTTTATTGGAAAGTACAGGGGAATAGATCTAATCATTATAGATTTTTTCAGACATTAGGAATTAGGCTGATGTTTCTTTATATAAGGATTATCTGATTACCCGTTTGGGATTTAAGTTGTCTAATAACATAAAAGTAACTGGAACAGTTCCTACATCATCATTTAAAACACGTTTGTACATATTTCTTGATATTTTTATTTTCTTGGTAGTGATGGAACATCAGGTGTTAGGATAAGGACAATTAACAGTAGTTTCAGTGCTGCTGGGTCAGTCATATCTCTGATGCTGTTCCTTGTTGTGGCCAGACCAAACCTAGATCAGCGGAGCTCAGGGCGAGATATGCATCGCCGTTGTCCCAATCATCATACACCAAGTATGGAATAAGTAATTTATTTGCCAACTCCTTTGAGTTACAGGAAATGGACATTTTTGTTACTAGATTCTACTATATTCAATATTGCTGTTAAGATAATCTTCAATGGAATTATTTACAATTTCATTTGTGTTTTGTAGAGAATAAAGGAAGGGGGGGGGAGACAGATGTGGAGTATTTACAGTCTTGAAGTTTTTGTGGTCGCCAGCTACGGTTTCCTTCGTTCGCCCTTTAGTCCACTCCACTTGTAGCCCAAGGTGATAGGTATGAGTATTGCACTGCATAGAAAATGCACATTGGAATTTTAAATAACATAGTTGCCATTGAAAATCTGGACAGAATTGTAGCAAGTTAGCTTTGCTTCATTTTAAATATAAAATTGCTGGAGGGAAATACGAGATTTGGGGAATTATAGGATTTGCAGATTGGACCAACTTTCCTAAGGAAAACCTGATACTGTTGACCAGACCACACACTAGAAGGTGAAGGGATGACGACGTTTCGGTCCGTCCTGGACCATTCTGAAGTCGATTGAAAATGGTCCAGGACAACTCTGAATCGACTTGAGAATGGTCCAGGACGGACCCAAACGTCGTCGTCCTTTCACCTTTTAGTGTGTGGTCTTTTCAACATACTTTAGCCAGGTTATTGTCACTCATCGCCTGCAAACGCTGATACTGATTTCAAGAAAAGAAAATGAAAGGATATACTCGCGCTGAATGAGGTTCTCTGCTAGAATACGTGAGCTAGGGAACGAGTCCACAGATGGTGAAAGGAAATTGCAGGCAAGGGTTCTCTAAAGTATCTTCAAAGAAAATGGTGATGTCCAAAGTTGCATTAGCTACACCTACACTGCAAAATAGATGAAGCAGGTATTTACATAATGGTTTACACGAATTACTAAACTTCCAGAATACCATTTAACCCTTCAATATTATATACAAATTTTATTTTCAAGATGTGCACATATATACACTTGTCCATATATGTATATAACTGAAAACATATGACTGCTGAAGGACCCTGGATCCAGTCAGCAATGTTCTCAATGGTATGCAGACCCCTGGTTGACCGGGTTTGAATCCTTCAGGGGTCAGAGTTGTATACTGGCTTGGAGATATATGTATGCTGGCATAAATATATATACTGGCATAATTAGTTTTTGTAAATGAAGAATCTATACGAAATGCTACTGTATTACTTTGGCGTTGTGCATACCAATTAATAGATGTTGGCCAATTAACTGTGATTTAAGGTGATAACTAATTTTTTAGTCTAAATTTTGTGCTAAGGTCAGGTGAAATGTATTCAAATATTATTTTCAGGCCTTTGGCATTAGTTTTAAAATGAATGCTTTTACCCCTACTGCCCTGAAATGCATTTTTATTTAAAACGTTCAATATTTGTACTATTTTTATGGAATGATAGTCTGTTGCTGGTGCAGTTCTGCTAAATACTCTGCAAAGGCATTGGGTAATTTCTTAACTGTTTGCCTTAATGGGTAGCGTCTTTTTCCTTTCTATCTAATAAAATCAGAATTATCTACTCATATTTGGCTGAAACATATTTTTTGCAATACTTTTTAAAAGTAACTAGCTGTCGAATGCCCTAGTAACTTGCAAAGGGAAGCTCTCCCTACATTTTAATTTCCCAAAACTCCTTATTCAGAACTCTATTGTGTCATTAATGTTAAAATAAACCCTTGGAAAGGTAGATGGTTGGCTATAATATTGCTTTCTCTGACTTATCACATTAACCCACTTGCAACATCATGGGTTAGTGATAAAGTAATAAACTTTTCCTTTTCTAAGTTGCATTTTCCCACTTGTTCATACCAATATGTAAAATTCCTAAATTTTAATTCCTCTTGACTTGATTGCTGTCTTTTTTTATCTGGTTCCGGCATAATGTTCCTCCGAGAGTAGACTGTCTAGTGACTTATAACTGTTCTACCATGGCACGTAAATTCAAGACATTCTTGTGAACATTACCTATAAAGCAAATAGAGGGGCCAATACCTATTTGCTGGGAAAGGCACAAAAGGTAGTTTTGAAAATAGAGAGTGGCAATGAAATTCTAGTAGTTAGAAACTGATTACTGAAGGGTTAGTGCTGTCATGCAGATGCTCATTCAAGTCATTACGTTTGCTATGATTTGAAATTTTCCTTAGGCAGTATCTAGCAGGTAATACAGCCTTATAAGAACTGGGTAAAGAGTTTTAATTTTGGTGCATGGCTATTTTCTTATTTTTACAGATTGGTTCATATTGCAGTAATGTGTGCATTTATTTTGCTTTGTTGGAGAAAATTATCTTAGTTTTTACAGGCTTGTATATTCAATCTGTTTGTATTCATGTTTATTTGCATGACAATGTCGTTAAACTTGCGACTTTAATAGCACCAGGTAAAAGGGGGGACAGGGTCTCTGGAAGCTGAAAATGCAGAAATAGAAACGGGTAGTTGTTGTTTGAACATTATCTTTTTAGTCCAGAATTATTTTGTTTCGACTTTTAGAATAACCTATTTATGGTCTCGATTAACTTAATACATTTAAAATTTTTGATCATATTTGGAGAGTAATAGTTAAAGTTATCACTGTTCACCTTTTATTGGAAAGTACAGGGGAATAGATCTAATCATTATAGATTATTGCAGACATTAGGAAGTAGTCTATTGTTTCTTTATATAAGGATTACCTGTTTAGGATTTAGACTTTCTGATAACCTAAAAGTAGCTGGTTCAGTTCCTAGACCATCAGTTAAAACACGTTTGTGCATGTTTTCCTGAAATGGTTACTAACTTGGTAGTGACGGAACTTCAGATGTTAGATAGGGACTATTAACAGTACTTTCAGTGCTGCTGGTTCTGGCCTGTCTGTGATGCTGTTCCTTGTTGTGGCCAGACGAAACCAAGATCATCGGAGCCCAAGGCGAGGTATTCATCGCCGTTGTCCCAATCATCATACTCCACGCATAGATAAAGTAATTTATTTGCCAACTCCTTTGAAGTACAGCAAATGGTCTTTTTTTGTTACTAGATTCGAATATTCATTATTACTGTTAAAATAATCTTAAATGGATTTTTTTTACACTGTTATTTGTATTTTGTTGAGAATAAAGGGAGTGGGGAGGGGGGGAGGTGAGTTTAACCAGATGTGTAGTATTTACAGTCCTGAATTTTTTGTGGGTACCACCTCCAATTCCCATTGTTCGCCCTTTAGTCCACTCCACTTGTAGCCCAAGGTGAAAGGTATGAGTATTGCACTGCAAAGAAAATGCATATTGGAATTTTAAATAACATAGTTGCCATTGAAAATCTGGACAGAATTGTAGCAAGTTAGCTTTGCTTCTTTTTAAATATAAAATTGCTGGCGGGAAATACGAGATTTGGGGAATTGGACCAACTTTCCTAAGGAAACGCTGATACTGTTGACCAGACCACGCACTAGAAGGTGAAGGGATGACGACGTTTCGGTCCGCCCTGGACCATTCTGAAGTCGTCTGAGAATGGTCCAGGACAACTCTGAATCGACTTGAGAATGGTCCAGGACGGACCCAAACGTCGTCGTCACTTCACCTTTTAGTGTGTGGTCTTTTCAACATACTTTAGCAACGTTATTGTCACTCATCGCCTGCAAACGCTGATACTGATTTCAAGAAAAGAAAATGAAAGGATATACTCGCACTGAATGAGGTTCTCTGCTAGAATACGTGAGTGAGGGAACGAGTCCACAGATGGTGAAAGGAAATTGCAGGCAACGGTTCACTAAAGTATCTTCAAATAAAATGGTGATGTCTCAAGTTGCATTAGCTATACCTAAACTGCAAAATAGATGAAGGAGGTATTTCCATAATGGTTTACACGAATTACTAAACTTCCAGAATACCATTTAACCCTTAAATGTTACATAGAAATTTTATATTCAAGATATGCACATATATAAATATGTGCATATATGTATTTAAACTAAAACGTATGACTCCTGAAGGACCGTGGACTTGGTCAGTTATTTTCTTCATGGTATGGCGACCCTGGTTGACCGGGTTCGAGTCCTTCATGGGCCAGAGTTGTATATTGGCTTGGAGATGTATGTATACTGGCATAGATATATATATACTGGCATAATTTGTTTTTGTAATTGAAGAATCTATACGAAATGCTGCTGTATATCTTTGACGTTGTGCATACCAATTAATAGATGTTGGCCAATTAACTGTTATTTAAGGTGATAACTAAATTCTAAGATTTAATTTGATGCTAAGGTCAGGTGAAATGCATTCAAATATTATTTTTAGGCCTTGGGCATTAATTTTAAAGTGAATGCTTTTACCCCTACTGCCCTGAAATGCATTTTTATTTAAAACTAGCAGTTCCCGGCCACGCGTTGCTGTGGCACAGCAACCATCCTTGTCCCCCAATCCTCCCCAACATTCTCTCCTCTTCCGTCTCCTCGGCCTCCCAACAATTCCCCACTCCACCATTCCCTCTTCCTGTCCACCATGTCCCACTCCCCTATCCCTTTGTCCTCCACACCATTCCCCCATCCCCTCGTCCCCACCATCCCAAACTCCCCCGTCCATTCGTCCTTCCCCACTATTACCCCCTCCCTTGTCCCCTCGTCCTCCCCACCATCTCTCACTTCCGTCCCCTCGTCATCACCACCATTCCCCACTCCCTCATCCGATGCCTTCCCAAATGGTCTGATGTTCCCATCAGAAAATTGGGAACATCAAGAGATCTGATGTTCCCATAACTGAAATATAAGAAAAACAGTTAAAAAATTATATGAAAATATGAAAAATAAAAATATTAACTATACTTACGAAATGAACAGTATGGTAAACAACACAGCTCAATTCCAACGCAATTCACACAAAATAATTAAATCAAAATGAAAATAAATCAAAATCTATGAAAATTCCATTTATCAATGCAATCATAAACATTGAAATGGAATTGTAACATATTTAGTATAGCATGTGTGTTGCAGGCGATGAGTCACAATAACGTGGCTAAAGTATGTTGACCAGACCACACACTAGAAGGTGAAGGAACGACGACGTTTCGGTCTGTCCTGGACCATTCTCAAGTCGAATGTGAATGGTCCAGGACGGACCGAAACGTCGTCGTCCGTACACCATCTAGTGTGTGGTCTGGTCAACATAGCATGTGTGTTGCTCCTACAGGCAACAGATGGCGCTATATGTCAATAAAAGCATAGTTTTTCCTGTCACAGGTGTGGGATCTATACTTATACTTACGAAATGAAAGGTATGGTAAACAACACAGCTCAATTCCAACACAATGTCACACAAAATAACTCAATAAAATGTAAAAAAAAAAAAGAGAAATCTATGAAAATAAAATTTATCAATGCAATCGGAAACATTGAAATGGAATTCGTGACATATTTAGCATAGCGTGCATGTTGCCATTATGTGCAACAGATGGCACTGTGTTTCAAAAACTTATGTTTTTACCTGTCACAGGTGTGGCATCTATATAGTTGGTATATAAAAAGACGCACCTATTCGAATGCAACGTTGTGTCAAAATTTCAAAGCAATCGGTGAAGAACTTTTTGAGATTACAGTGTGTGTTGCTCTTACGTCCTGGTTGATACCTGGTTGATGAGGTTCTGGGAGCTCTACTCCCCAAGCCTGGCCCGAGGCCAGGCTTGACTTGTGAGAGTTTGGTCCACCAGGCTGTTGCTTGAGCGGCCCGCAGGCCCACATACCCACCACAGCCCGGTTGGTCTGGCACTCCTTGAAGGAAACAATCTAGTTTCCTCTTGAAGATGTCCACGGTTGTTCCTGTAATATTTCTGATGCTCGCTGGTAGAATGTTGAACAATCGTGGACCTCTGATGTTCATACAGTGTTCTCTGATTGTGCCCATGGCACCTCTGCTCTTCACTGGTTATATTCTACGTTTTCTTCCATGTCGTTCACTCCAGTACGATTTTTATTTTACTGTGCAGATTTGGGACCTGTCCCTCCAGTATTTTCCATGTGTATATTACTTGGTATCTCTCTCGTCTCCTTTCTAGTGAGTACATTTGGAGAGCTTTGAGATGATCCCAATAATTTAGGTGCTTTATCTCGTCTATTCGTGCCGTATATGTTCTCTGTATTCCCTCAATTTCAGCAATCTCTCCTGCTCTGAAGGGGGAAGTGAGTACTGAGCAGTACTCAAGATGGGACAACACAAATGATTTGAAGAGTACAACCATTGTGATGGGATCCCTGGACTTGAAGGTTCTCGTAATCCATCCTATCATTTTTCTGGCTGACGCAATACTTGCTTGGTTATGCTCCCTAAACGTTAGGTCGTCGGACATCATTATTCCCAAATCCTTGACATGCTGTTTTCCTACTATGGGCAGATTCGATTGTGTTTTGTACCCTGTATTTTGTTTAAGATCCTCATTTTTGCCGTATCTGAGTACCTGGAATTTATCACCGTTAAACATCGTGTTATTTTCTGCTGCCCAATGGAAAACTTTGTTAATATCTGTTTGTAGTTTATCAATGTCTTCAGCAGAGGTAATTTTCATGCTGATTTTTGTATCATCTGCAAAAGACGACACGAAGCTGTGACTTGTGTTTTTGTCTATATCTGATATGAGAATAAGGAACAGCAGTGGTGCAAGGACTGTACCTTGAGGTACAGAGTTTTTAACTGCGCTCGGACTCGATTTTACTTGATTGATTGTTACTCTTTGTGTTTTGTTCGACAGGAAATTGAGTATCCAGCGTCCTACTTTACCAGTTATACCCATTGACCTCATTTTGTGTGCAATCACTCCATGGTCACATTTGTCGAATGCCTTTGCAAAATCTGTGTATACGACATCTGCATTATGTTTTTCCTCTAATGCCTCAGTGATTATATTATCATAGTGGTCAAGTAGCTGTGAGAGGATTGATCTTCCTGCTCTAAATCCATGTTGGGCTGGATTGTGGAGGTCATTGGTGTCCATGAATCTAGTGACCTGACTCCTGATCACTCTCTCAAATACTTGTATTATGTGGGACGTTAATGCAACTGGTCTATAATTCTTTGCCAATGCTTTGCTACCACCCTTGTGTAGAGGGGCAATGTCTGCTGCTTTAAGCGCATCTGGTATCTCCCCTGTGTCCAAGCTCTTCCTCCACACTATACTGAGTGCCTGTGCTACTGGTACTTTGCATTTCTTTATAAATATTGAATTCATGAGTCTGGACCCGGGGCTGAGTGCATGGGCATATTGTCAATTTCTCTTTCAAAATCTGCCACGCTCGTGTTGATATCAGTTATATTTACAGGTGTTTGAGTATCATTCATAAAGAAATTGTCCGAATCTTCCACTTTCATGCTGAGTATCGGAGTGCTAAACATGTTCTCATACTGCTTTTTTAGGATTTCACTAATTTCGTTGTCATCCTCAGTGTATGAACCTTCACTAATACGAATAGGTCCAATACTGGCAGTGGTTTTCGCTTTTGATTTAGCATATGTGAAGAAATATTTTGTTTTTTTCTTTATTTCTTGAATTGCTTTCTGTTCTAGTTGCCTTTCTTCAGTCTGATAGGAATGCTTCAGTCTCTGTTCGACTTCTTCAATCTCCCTGTTTAAATTATTTCTTCTCTGTATGGAGAGTCGTGTCTGCTTAAACATTTCCGTTAATTTCTTCTTCCTTTTGTAATGTCGTCTGCGTTCTCTTTCTACATTGGACCTCTTTCTGGCTTTCCTCAAAGGAACATGTTTCAGACAGACTTCATATGCTTCAGAAGTCAGTTTTTCTATTCCTTGTGTAGGATTTTTATTTCTTAGAACATTTTCTCATTGAATATTTGTAAGTTTCTTGTTTATTTTCTCCCAATCTATCCTCTTATTTTTTAAATTTAATTTATTGAATAGCCCTTCTCGCTTGTTGTTTCCCTTGGGCCTACTACCTTTATTAATGTTAGTTTGCACTTCAATGAGCTTGTTGTCCAAGAACGTAGTGTCTGAGACAGTAATGTCTCTGATTAGCTCCTCATTGTTCGTGAATATCAGGTCCAGCGTGTTTTCATTCCTAGTTAGTTCTGTAATCTGCTGACTGAGCGAGAATTTGTCACAGAATCTCAGTAGTTCTCTGACCTGTGGTTGGTTATTTCCAGGTTGACTTCCTGCTATGATGGTATTGTTTACTATTCTCCATTTTAAACTGGGTAGATTGAAGTCTCCAAGGAAGATGATATCTGGTACTGGGTTTGCTAGGTTATCAAGGATATTCTCTATATTGTGGATCTGTTCAGTGAATTTCTCAACTGTTGCCTCTGGCGGTTTGTATATTAAAATAATAAATAGATTCATATTTTCTACCTTGATTCCAAGTACCTCTAACACCTCATTGGACGAGTTCAGGAGCTCTGTGCATGCCAGCTCTTCTTTAATATACAGACCTACTCCTCCACTTGACCTAATTACTCTGTCACATCTATATAGATTATAATTCGGAATCCAGATTTCACTATCCCATGTGGTCTTTTGTGTGGGTTTCTGTAAATGCACCAAATATTGCGTTCGATTCTATTAGGAAGCCATTTATGAACTTAACTTTATTTCTTGATTTTGGTTTCAAGCCTTGTATGTTTGCAAATATGAATGATTTCCCACAGTGCGTGTCACTTATGGTGGGCTTTGGTAGTTCTCCCCCCACTCTACCCAGGTCCAGGGTGTGTTGTTTTAGAAGTGATTCGTCCAGTTCCTCTCTCTTATATTTACCACTCTGTTTCTGCCTGCCTCTAAAAAAATTCCAGTAGTGTCATATTGATCTTCCCGTCTATAACGCTGTGTACCTCTCACGTGGAATTCCGGACACTGAAGATTGTAGAATTTTTTGTCCCTAATTGAAAATTTTCATAATTTAGGGTGAAAGTATCTACACCCTGTTCCAAAACTTCATGTACCCCTCGCCAACATGTTCCGCATTTTCGAGGATGCAGAAAATTACATTTTGCTCCTAATTTTCCATATTTGCATATTCATTTAGCGTAGAATTTGCAAATATATTCCGGTTTTGCGTTTTTCAAGGTATTTATACCTGTGTCTGTCTTGTCTACCACTTTATTGGAGCCATCTCCGTCTTTCGTCCCAATTCCTTCATTTATGCACTCTGTCTCACTGTTGCTCTCATCGTTTATATTACCTGGCTCTGCAATATTGCTGTTATTTTGTACCACAATACCCTTTTTCTCCACACTACTGCTGCGGTTCTCTAAACTATCTGTTCCTGAGTTTTGGTCGTTATCCAGTGTTGTCTTTTCCCAGTCCGCATATATCACTGGTAGCTTTTCTGTGAATGATAATTTCTGTGACTCGGTAATGTTTTTCATCAGTTTAGTTATATTCTCCAACATTAATCTGTCATCTTTGCAAACCCAGTCAATTCCTTGCCTTTTTGTGCATCCTGGAGATAATTCTGCACAGCCCGGGTGAAATCTTATGTTACAGATGCAACACTTGACGCCTACATTACGTTTTCCCAGTACTCCCGTACACTTGCCACACCTCTCCATTGTCTGATGTGTTGTATTGTATTTGTGCTTCACTGTATGGATCACTTGTTGATGTCAATCCTTTTAACTCTTTATAAAATTATATGCATATATTTATATATTTAATATTTATAATATTATATATATACCGTATATTTGTAATATTATGTATGTTATTATGTTCAAACTTTGTAGCAGGTACTTAGCGTATGGTAGCGAAGCTGGTCCCACGGTCGGTACAGGTGACCTCTTGTTGTCCCAGGTTGATGTCACCAGTTTGCAATTACTCGATTTACAACACTGATTTATTCTTTGTTTGTATTCTTACAAGGAATTTTTTGCCTAATTTCAGTCTTGCAATGGTACTCACTCACTTTATTACTAATTCCTAGATCCACATTTCCACATTACACTATATATTTTCCGTATTTTATCACTGTGGGGCGTGCCCTGGGGTAGGCCTCGTGGCTTGTGCAAACACAGCCTATCTAATGCCGCCTCTTGCCACTATTCTATATTTCTAGTATTCTATATTTATAATATTCTATGCACGATTTTCCTACACTTCCAACTCATATGTGTGTTGTGATACCCGTTCCACTTCACTGTTCCACGAATCACTGTTCACTATTTTTTCCTCATACCGCCTACACGCATGTACACAAAGCCTCATGGCACTGGCTTACACGTGGTCTCCCGTTTATTCTCTATTTAACACAAAGTTCCATTGTTAATGACTGTTTTCACTTTTCCAGTGGGTCACTATGCACTTTGTGATGTCTGTAATCAGTAATCATGGCTGTAGTCCTAAGAAATCCCGGTTAATGTCACGATTTTAACGGAGCGCGCACGGTACGTCTTTCCCCTCCCCTCCCCCTCCCCAGACTCCAACTCTGCGTACTTTGGTATGGTCAATCGTACCAATGTAACGTACGATTATGTTACGTTGTTGAGTTGATTAGATACAAAGTGTTTAGTGAGTTTCATATTTATTTAGTAGTCCTAGATACAGCAGTGTCGTAGACGTCCAACAGATGGCACTGTTTTTCGAAAAAAGAATGTTTTTTCCTGTCACAGATGAGGCATGTATATAATCGATATATAAAAAGACGTGCCTATTCGAATGCAACGTTGCGTCAAGATTTCAAAGCAATCGGTAAAGAGCTTTCGAAGATTTCCCCTCACATGAAAAACACATGAAAAACACAGTTTTTGAGAAAAAACTTGTTTTTTACCCTCACAGACGTGAATTCTATATTTTATGTATATTAAAACCTGATTGGATGCGAATAGAACATTGTGTGAAAATTTCAAAGCAATCGGTGAAAAACTTTCGGAGATTAGCGATTTTGAACAAACGAACATTTCCATTTTTATTTATATGGATGTTCAACATTTGCACTATTTTTATGGAATGATAGTAAGTCTGCTACTGGTGTAGTTCTGCTATGTACTCTGCGTAGGCCTTGGATGATTTCTTAACTGCTTTCTTTAATGGTTAGTGTTTTCTTCCTTACTAATAAAATCAGTATTGGCTGATCATATTTGGCTGGAACATCTTTTTTGTAATACTTTTTAAAGTTAACGGCTGTCCAATGCCCTGGTAATTTGCAGAGGAAGCCATTCCCACATTTTAATTTCCCAAAACTCCCCCCCTCCCCGCTCAGCTCGTTGTCGCCGTGTGGGGCTTAGTGGGCGGCTGCCGGAGTGTGATGCTCCTTGGGACAGTCCTCTGTCCTTTTCTAGCCTTGTGCTCCTGCTGCCGTTCTCTCCAATTTTGCTGGGCATCTTTTCCTTTTCCTTCTGTTTCGTTTTTCTCCCCCCTCTTCTCCTATCTGCTTGCCGTTTCCTGCCGACCTTTTGCTCGTTCTGGTTCTTCCATGGACTTCTTCTACTTTGACGCCCGGGTGCTTGAGGAGGCATACTCATGCACCCGTAGAACTGCAGTACCCGACGTCGAAAGCGAGGGGAACCTTTTATTGTCAATCCCCACTTCGTCACTGAACCCGATCTCGACGGACTGTCGGTTTCTTAAGGTGGCGTTTGTGGGGCGTATACTCACGACGTACCCCTAGGAGGCCCCGACAAGATCGGCGATAGCTTCTTGTTGGGTGTCCTGCCTCTAATTGTGGCTCCATGGTGGGTGTGGGGGCACATTCGTGAGTGAATTCTTCATTTCAAGATGATAACCCCTGTTTCGGCTGCTTCTGGCTTACCTTCTCAGGCTCGTGGGGTGGGCGACCAAGCCCCCGAGTCGGTCCGTATTGGAAGACCGGGCTCTGTAGCCTCCGCTGCATTGGGCCCCGACCTTGCTCCTCCTTTGGCCTCTCTGACTCCTTCCCCTGGCTCCCCTCCCTCCTCTGTGGTTGGGTCGAGCCCCAAGCCTCCAGTGGTGACTACCTCGTCCCCTGGCGCGGCTCCTTCTCTAGTTGTAACTACTGCGCCTTTTAACCCCTCTCTCTCTGGGGGTTCTCACCGCCGTCCTCGTCACGGCCGCCCTCGCTCGATTCCTTCCAGTTCTGTTACCTATCAAGCCTTGTTTGGTCCCGCTTCGTGGGCCAAATATTTTGATCTCCTCCCTCTTGATTCTGCGCCTCCTGACGATTTCTCCCTTCATCGACATCTCATTGATTCCGTGGACGCCTCCATTACTTTCAACCCCACTCGTCTCGGTACACGTGTCGTTGCTGCTCCTTCTCAGGAAGCTGCTTCCCGCTTGGCTGCCTTATCCTGCCTTGGCGAGACCCCCGTTCGGGTCTCGAAGATCGCTCAGTTGAATGCCAGTGTTGGCACTATTTTGCTCCCGCCCCATGTTGCAACCGGTGTTCGGGACCTGCGCGACTGCCACGACGATATTCGCCATATCCTCGCTGCCCAGGGCCATTCTATTCTCCAGGTGGACACGTTTACTCGTCCCCCTCGTGGTAGTCGCCGTCAACCCCTCCGGGTTGTGAAGATTACCTTTGATGGTAGAACCCTTCCACCCTCTGTCATTCTTGCTGGTGCCAGGTGCTCTGTCCAGGAGTACATTCCTTCTCCTCGGCTCTGCAACAAGTGCTGGAGGTTTGGGCATGGTGCCCTCCGCTGCTCCGGGACTGTCTCTCTCTGTCCTTTGTGTGGTGGCGAAGGTCAATCTAAGTCGGAGTGCACTTCTCCCCAGGCTCATTGCCTCAACTGCGGTGAGGCCCATCCTACCTTCTCCCGTGCGTGTGTCCACTACAAGCTTGAGGCAGCCGTCCTCAACCTGAAGCACCGGGAGCGTTTATCTTTTCCTGAGGCGAGGCGCCAGGTTCGCCTGCTCCCGCCTTATGCTAATATCTCTTATGCTCGCGTGTTGCGCTCTTCCTCTCCTCGTCCTTCCCGCCTTCCTCAGACTCACAACCGTTTCCGGGCCTTGGACCCTGATGCACCCACTGTGGGAACCGACCTGTGAGATTTATATTTATTTAATTTATATGAATTTATATTTACGTTAATTTATATACTTCGATAGCAATTTGTATAATGATAAGTGGACTGTATTTCTGCAATAATCTCACAAATCGATCCTCTACACATTAGGGGGGGTTTATTAAATTAATATATATGCAGCCAATCAAACTACAGTATTAACTACATACATTGAAAAGGTTCCTTATCTTATAGTACAGCAGGTTAGTCCACCAGGTATAACTAGGGTGTAGACACCAAATTATCCTCTTTGAGGTAGCTTCCATCACCCAGTAACTGGTGCACAAAATCTTGCTTCCTCGTCTTGACCTGTCAAAAGGGCGCTAGCTGTGAAGCCAGGTTCTATATATGACAAGCTATATCAGAGAAAACACTATACATGGAACAATAAAGACCTGGCTTAATTACCTTTAGTTTGAGGCGATTTTGTGATCTAACCGGGCCACCCTATATCCTGACATTAATGGCCATAAATGAATGATAAACGGGTTTCGGATAGACACTTAACTTGAATTTGTAGACAGCGTGTTGACAATGGTACACCTTTGGTTTCCATAACACTACGTCCAAGTAAAATTAACAGGAGCCGAATTTGCTCCCGTGAGCCTCTGGTCTAGTATCAACAACAATGGCTGCATCTAACACTCCATACTATTGACGCCTGGCCGACATTGTCCAGATATGATAGGTGGTGATTTATAATAGTATGTGGTGATGATATCCCGTTTTCTTTAGACGGTAATTTCACTACAAGTTACGTTTTCTATGGGTAACTTGCTTATACAATACAGCTATTATCTGTATGATTATTAAATGGTGTCGGATTTTCCGACACCCACTGCCCCCTCCTCTGTTCCTTTGGGTTCTCTCCCGAAGGATCCTCCTCCTGGTCCTCTGTCTGGGGTTCCCCTTCCTTCTACCCGGTCTGTCGTGTCTTCTGTGTCTTCTTCCTCGTCCCCCTCCGATCCTCCTTCCCATCCTCTTCCTCCATCTATTGGCTCTTCCCGCCGCCTGTCGGTGCGGGCGGATGTCCATCGCTCTCCTAACGGCCGTCGTGTGTGCTCTCGTTCGGCTTCTCCTGTTGAGACACTGGAATCCGTTGCCCGGTACGTAGTTGCTGGGACACCGGTCTCTTTAAGTCAGAAGCGTATGCCTGGCTCCTCTCCTTCCTCTTCCCCGGCGGGTAAGAAGGCTTCGCTTTCTTCCTCAGCTCCTCCTTCTGGCTCTGTTGCTCCTTCCCCTCCCGTTTCAGTGCTTGCGCCCCCTGTTCCTGCTATGGAGGTTTCTTTGGCCCCTGCTTCCCTTTCGGTTGCTGCTCTTGCTGGGGTGCGCTCCCCTCTTTCTACTCCCCCTCCTCCTGCTGCTGTCCTTGACGGCTCCTCTCCGTTGTCTCCTCCTCTTCCTCCTCCTCCTCCTCCTCCAGACCCTGCCCGCCCACCTCTGCTCTATTCTCCCGTTTCCTTCCCTCCGTCTTTGCTCAGTTTACCCATGCCCCCTAACCCTGACTTTGCTGACCCTGATCCCGACCCTGATATTCTTTAACGTGCTCTGTTGCTCTTTCGCCTTTGTTTCTTCCTTGTTCTCTGTTTTTGTCCTTTCTCTTCTCGTCGTTGTCCATTCTTCAATGGAACGTTCGAGGTTATTACGCCAATTTCCTCGAACTCCAACTTGTGATTTCGCGGTTTTCGCCCCTTTGTGTCTGTCTCCAGGAGCCAATGCTTGGTGCTCGTCCTGGTCGTTTTCGTGGCTATTCCTTTCTCTCCCCACCCCCCAGCCATTGCTGGGGCTTCTAATTCTTCTGCTCTTTTGATTCGGGCTGATGTTCCCTTTGTTCCTTTACTTTTTCCTTCGCCTCTCCATTGTTCTGCTGCTCGTATCTTTGTGGGGAAATGGTACACAGTTTGTTCCATTTATCTCCCCCCGAGTGTCCCGCTCTCTCTTCCTGATTTGAAACACCTCCTGGACTCCTTGCCGGAGCCTGTGCTCCTGCTGGGTGACTTCAATTGTCGTCATTCTCTTTGGGGTGACGTTCTGACGAATACCCGGGGTCGCCTCCTTGAGCCGTTTCTCCTCTCTTCTTCCCTGTCTCTTCTGAATTCTGGTGAGCCCACTCATTTGGACTCTCGGACTCGCACCCTTTCTTGTCTTGATCTTTCTCTCTGCTCTTCTTCTCTTTACTTGGATTTCATGTGGCAGGTTCTTGATGACCTCCATGGAAGTGATCATTTCCCCATCCTTGTTTCCTTTTTCTCTTTTCGCCCTTCCCTCTCTTTCCCTAGGTGGCAGTTTGCTAAGGCAGACTGGACCCTATTTACCCTCAGTGCTGCTCTCCCTGACCTCTCCCTTCTGCCTCTCTCTCGCGCTCTCCTCCTTTTTCATGACACTGTCTTCAACGCTGCCCTCCGCTCTATTCCTCGCTCTTCCTCTCGGGGTCCACGGAAGTGCGTTCCCTGGTGGAATGCGGACTGTGCTCGGGCTGTCCGCTGTAAGCATGCAGCCTGGAAGAGGCACCGCCGTAGGCAGACGACCGATTCTTTTCTTTTCTTTCGGAAAGCGAGTGCGGTGGCCCGTAGGGCCATCCGTACTGCTAAACGTGAATGTTGGGCATCTTATGTCTCAACAATTACGTCCGAGACCCCTCTGGCCCAGATCTGGAAGCGTATCCGCAAGATAGCGGGTAAGTTCGTTCCCGATGTTTCACCGGTCCTTCACCTCCATGATACTCTTGTGGCGGACCCGTTGCAGGTCGCTTCCGAACTGGGTTCCCACTTTTCTTCTGTTAGCTCTGGTCTTCATCTTCCCCAATCTTTCCTTCTTCGTAAACCTGTCCTTGAGTCTCGTCCTTTAGATTTCTGCACTCATCTTCAGCTTCCCTATAATGATCCCTTCTCTCTCTCTGAACTTCGTTCTGCCCTGGCCCTCTGCGGTTCTACGGCGGCGGGCTCCGATGGTATTCATTATGAGATGCTTCGCCATCTCCCTCCGAGCACGTCTCAGTATTTACTGAGTCTGTATAATCGGATCTGGGAGTCGTCGTCAGTCCCTGAGGACTGGCTCGATGCCGTTGTCCTCCCTGTTCGCAAACCGGGGTCTCTGGGTACTTCCCCTAAGGACTTTCGCCCTATTGCTCTCACAAGTTGTGTCTGCAAACTCTTTGAACGTATGGTTAACGTTCGTCTGATGTGGTTCCTGGAACACCGTCACCTCCTCTCCCCTTCTCAATTTGGTTTCCGCAAGTGCCGCAGCACGACAGATGTCCTGGTGAACTTGGAGGTCTATATTCGTACTGCTTTTGCTGCGAAGACCTCCGTTGTTGCCGTCCTTTTTGACCTAGAAAAGGCTTACGACACCACTTGGCGTTATCATATCCTATCTCAACTTCATTCTTTTGGCCTTCGTGGTCATCTCCCTCTCTTTCTCCGCAGCTTCCTCTCTCGTCGTTCCTTTCGGGTGCGCCTTGGTACCGCTCTCTCTCCCTCTTTTCAGCAATACGAAGGTGTGCCCCAGGGTAGTGTTCTGAGCACTACTCTTTTTCTTGTTGCCCTCAATGGTCTTCTTTCCTCTCTTCCTTCTGGTGTCTTCTCCGCTCTCTATGTCGATGATCTTACCCTTTGTTGTCAGGGTGATGATTCGCCTCTCCTTCAACGCCGGCTTCAACTTGCAATTGATGCCGTGTCGTCTTGGGCCACAGGTCATGGCTTCAAGTTCTCTACTTCTAAGACTTGTGCCATGACTTTTACGCGGAAACGGGTTGTTCTTCGTCCCTCTTTGTCACTTTATGGTCATCCCCTTGAGTACAAAGATTCCGCGAAGCTTTTGGGGTTATTCCTTGACACTCGTTTGTCTTGGTCTCCCCATATCTCTTACCTCCGTGTTGAGTGCTCTAAGGCCCTTACCCTCCTTCGGGTCTTGTCCCATACTTCTTGGGGGGCAGATA
Organism: Procambarus clarkii; assembly: GCF_040958095.1. Lineage (NCBI taxonomy): Eukaryota > Metazoa > Arthropoda > Malacostraca > Decapoda > Cambaridae > Procambarus > Procambarus clarkii. Next base: position 6,355,405 of record NC_091161.1, on the reverse strand, counting down.
GGCGCACTCTCCTTGCTTTACATTCCTCTCTTGTCCTGTCTAAGCTCGATTATGGTTGCCCTGCTTACTCGTCTGCTTCTCCTTCTACTCTTCGCCGTCTTGATGCTTTGCACCATACTGGGTTGCGCCTCAGTTCTGGTGCCTTTCGTTTGACTCCCATCCTTAGCTTGTATGTTGACACTGGCTTCCTGTCTCTCCAGGACCGCCGTGATCGCTACTGTCTTCGCTATCTTGCGCGGTCCTTGCAACATCCTTCCTCTCGCCTCTGTCGTGCTTTAACTTTTACCCCTCCTGCGGTTCCTGTTCCTCTTCACCACCTCCCTCTTTCTGTCCGGTTATCTCGCCTACAGGATTCTCTCTCCGTTCGTATTTCTGATGTTTCTCCTCGTGTTGTTCCTTCTTTGCCCCCGTGGAGGGTCCCTCTTCCGCGGTTTTGTACTTCCTTGACCCGTATCACTAAAGCTTTTACCCCTCCTACGGTTCTAAAACGCCTTTTCCTCGAGCACTTTTCTTCTCACTCCCGCTCCGTTTCTGTCTTCACCGATGGGTCTAAGTCAGCGGACGGTGTTGGCTACTCTGTTGTTTTTCCTGATCGCACTTATATGTGTCGCTTGCCTCCGGAGACTAGCATCTTTACAGCAGAACTTTATGCTATTCTCTATGCTCTTCGTCTCCTGCTTTCTCGTTGTCAGTCTTCCTTTGTGGTTGTTGTTGACTCTCGTAGTGCCCTCAAGGCACTCGGGTCCTTTAATCCGGTTCATCCAGTAGTTGTCGAGATCCAGCATTGGCTGTTTCTCGTTCACAGTAAATTTAAGTCGGTTGAGTTTTGTTGGGTTCCCACCCATATTGGTGTGTCTTTAAATGAGCGTGCGGATGCTGCCGGTAAGGAAGCTGTCCGCTCTTGTCCCATCTCTCGTAAAGGCATTCCGTATTCCGACTTTTACCCAGTTATCCATTCCTCAGTCCTTACCCGTTGGCAGGCTTCTTGGTTGTCTGTTACTGGTAACAAGCTACGTACTCTTAAATGTTGTGTTTCCTCGTGGCCGTCCTCCTTCCACCGTAACCGGCGGTGGGAAACAGCTCTGGCGAGGTTGCGTATTGGCCATACTCGCTTAACCCATGGTCACTTGATGGAGCGCCGCCCTGCTCCTTATTGTCCTAGTTGCATTGTCCCTCTTACGGTCGTGCATGTCCTTCTTGAATGTCCTGACTTCCAGGACGAGCGTGTGTCTTGCTTTCCGACCGCCCCTCGCGGTCACCTGTCCCTCGATAGAATTCTTGGTGACTCGGATACTTTTGATATCGTTCGCCTTATGCGTTTTTGTTCTCGTATTGGCATCCTTGGTGATATTTAGCGCCCTCTGATTATTTTGCGTATTTGATGGTGCTACATAGCCTTCCCGGTTTGGTGCCTTCTTTTGATAATTACTTACTTACTTACTTCCCAAAACTCCTTATTCAGAATTATATTATGCCATTAATGATATAATAAACCCTTGGAAAGGTAGATGGTTGGCCATAATATTGCTTTCTCTGACTTATCATAATAACCCACTTGCAACATCATGGGTTTGTGATAAATTAACAAACTTTTCTTTTTCTGAGGGGCATTTTCCCACTAGTTCATACCAATATGTAAAATTCCTAAATTTTAAATCCTCTTGACATGATTGTGGTCTTTTTGAGCTGGTTCCGGCAATGTGTTCCCCCCAAGAGAGGAATGTCTAGTGACTTATAACTGTTCTGTCATGGCACGTAAATTCAAGACATCCATTGTTAACATTACCTAATAAGAAAATAGAGGGGCTAATATCTATTTGCTGGAAAAGGAACAATAGGTAGTTTTGAAAATAGAGAATGAAAATGCCAATGAAATTCTAGTAGTTAGAAATTGATTACTGAAGGGTTAGTGCTGTCATGCAGATGCTCATTTAAGTCATTACGTTTACTATGATTTGAAATTTTCCTTTATGTAGTATCTAGTAGGTAATACAGCCTTTTAAGAACTGAGTAAAGAGTTTTAATAATGGGACATGGCTATTTTCTTATTTTTACAGATTGGTTCAAATTGCAGTAATGCGTGCATTTATTTGACTTTGTTGGAGAAAAATATTTTAGTTTTTAACAGGCTTGTGTACTCAATCTGTTTGTATTCATATTTATTTGCATGACAATGTCGTTAAACTTGCGACTTTAATAGCACCAGGTGAAAGGGGGGAGAGGGGTCTCTGGAAGCTGATAATGCAGAAATAGTAACAGATAGTTGTTGTTTGAACACTATCTTTTTAGTCCAGAATTATTTTGTCTTCGACTTTTAGAATAACCTGAATATGGTCTTGATTAACTTAATACATTTAAAATTTTAGATCATATTTGGAGAGTAATAGTTAAAGTTATCATTGTTCTCCTTTTATTGGAAAGTACAGGGAAATAGATCTAATCATTATAGATTATTGCAGACATTAGGAAGTAGGCTATTGTTTCATTATATAAGGATTACCTGATTACCTGTTGATAATGTTTTAAAAATTAAAATTATATTACAGGTATAATTGTACACCTGTAATATAATTTTATAATTAAATTTAGGTTTTCTGATAACTTAAAAGTAGCTGGTACGGTTCCTAGACCATCAGTTAAAACACGTTTGTGCATGTTTGCCTGAAATGATTATTATCTTGGTAGTGACGGAACATCAGATGTTAGGATTGGGACTATTAAGAGTACTTTCAGAATGGCAAAAGTATTTATAGACTGGAAAAAATGCAAAATGAAGTACTCAGAATTATACTTGGCTGTCCTATAACTACCAAAGTTCTCAACATGCGGAAAGAATTAAATATACTTAGCATTCGAGATAGAATATTTGAAATTAATCTTATGATGGGACTAAAGCTGCTGCGTGATAACAAAAACAACATTGTGTCAGTTGCACTGTTAGAACACATACGAAATGGAACTAACGAGTCTAAATGGATTCAAAGAACTGCCACTCATATTAAAATGATGGGACTGCACGATGTATATACAGATGAAAGAGTACAGCACTTCCTTCCACCCAGGCAGATAGTACCTTTTGACATCCTGACCCCTGCATACCCCACCAAGAAACTAATCACAAGCAACCCTCATGCTCAGCTTGCTGCTAAATTAAGCACCATAGAGCACATTCACAATATACAAGCTGAAAACAACATTGCACAGACCATATACACTGACGGATCACTCAATACAGCTACAGGGAGGGCAGGAAGTGCTGTTATTGCTCATCAGCCCGATGGCAGCACAATTCAAAGAAATATCCGAATTAGTAACTGGGCGTCCACAATGCAGGCCGAGTTGGTAGCGATACTGGTAGCACTCGAAATTATTGACAACACTGAAGTAGACAGCTTAACTATTTCTGACTCCCTATCCTCACTACGAGCAATAAACAGTTTGCAATCAAGTAATAACGTGCTTGTCTTGTAAGCTAGACGTAGATATGTAAGAATACTTAGCAAGAGGGTAAATATAAAAATGTTGTGGATTCCTTCTCACATTGGCATGCAGGAACATGACAAAGTTGACGCCCTTGCTAAGGCTGCAGTAAATAAAAACAGTATTGAATGGAATCTTGAGTTATCAAATAGGTCCCTTAAAAGTGTCATTAGACGAGAACTCCTAGATGGATTTGAAGAAAGTAGAACAGTGCAAACTGGAACTAGTAGGTACATTGTTCATCACAATGAAATGTGTGAAGTAAAACATGTGTATGGGGCAAGTAACAAAGTCAGTAGACTAACAGATGTTGTCACAGCTCGTATAAGACTTGGCTACAAGTATCTCTGGCAATTCGGCTTGTATAGGGATCTAGATGAAGTAAAGTGTAAAGTGTGTGGACATAGGCAGGGACACACACTCGAACACTATATCTTGGATTGTTGTAAAATTGAGCCTTTTAGAGATAAGTCTAGGCTCACTCTGTATGATATGGCAACCTATCTTATTACCATGGATAAATTACCTGAAATCCTTGCACTGTACCCACATTTTGCTTCCAGTAGATGAACAACATATGAGATTCAGAAATAAGTAATGTATTGTGAGGACTAATAATAAACAGAAGCTCCCCTATGACTCTGTAATATCCCCATTGGCCAAACTATTATGTATTAACGATAAGACCTACCATTAATGTATGATGACTTACTGTAAATATGTAGCTCTTGTAATAGCACTTTCTCTGTAACTAGCTGACATTGTATCTATAAGGTGTGAAGGATTGAAGAAATTGTTTATGTAATAATCTAAGATGAGGTCTGATAAAGACCTTTTGTGCCCTCTGTAATGCTTTTGCGCTACCGCTCACAGGATGAGTATGGGGTGCACAATAAAGTAGCCGCCTTCGGCGGCAACAATCTAAAAAAAAATCAAAGAGTACTTTCAGTGCCGCTGGTTCTGTCCTGTCTGTGATGCCGTACCTTGTTGTGGCCAGAGGAAACCAAGATCATCGGAGCTCAAGGCGAGATATTCATCGCCGTTGTCCCAATCATCATACTCCAAGCATGGAATAAGTAATTAATTTGTCAACTCCTTTGAAGTATAGCAAATGGACTTTTTTGTTACTAGATCCGAATATTAATTATTACTGTTAAAATAATCTTAAACGGATTTTTTTTACACTGTCATTTGTCTTTTGTTGAGAATACAGGGAGGGGGGGGGGGTTGAACCAAATATTGAGTATTTACAGTCCTGAAATTTTTGTGGCGCCAGCTCCAGTTTCCATTGTTCGCCTTTTAGTCCACTCCACTTGTAGCCCAAGGTGCATGGTATGAGGATTGCACCGCATCGAAAATGCATATTGGAATTTTAAATAACATAGTTGCCAATGAAAATCTGGACACAGTTGTAGCAAGTTAGCTTTGCTTCATTTTAAATATAAAATTGCTGGGCGGAAATGCGAGATTTGGGGAATTATTGTATTTGCAGATTGGACCAACTTTTCTAAGGAAAAGCTGATACTGATTTCAAGAAAATGAAAGGATATACTCGCACTGGATGAGGTTCTCTGCTAGAATACGTGAGCCAGGGAACGAGTCCACAGATGGTGAAAGAAAATTGCAGGCAAGGGTTCACTAAAGTATCTTCAAAGAAAATGGTGATGTCTTAAATTGCATTAGCTACACCTCCACTGAAAAATAGATGAAGCAGGTATTTACAAAATGGTTTACACGAATTATTAAACTTCCTGAATTCCATTTAACCCTTAAATATTATATACAAATTTGACATTCAAGAGGGAGCCGGTCGGCCGAGCAGACAGCACGCTGGACTTGTGATCCTGTGGTCCTGGGTTCGATTCCAGGCGCCGGCGAGAAACAATGGGCAGAGTTTCTTTCACCCTATGCCCCAATTACCTAGCAGTAAAATAGGTACCTGGGAGTTAGTCAGCTGTCACGGGCTGCTTCCTGGGGGTGGAGGCCTGGTCGAGGACCGGGCTGCGGGGACACTAAAAAAAGCCCCGAAATCATCTCAAGAAGATGTGCACATATATACATATATGCATATATGTATATAAACGAAAACATATGACTGCTGAAGGACCCTGGACCCGGTCAGCTAGGTTCTCCATGGTATGGAGACCCTGGTTGACCGGGTTCGAATCCTTCAGTGGTCAGGGTTGAATATTGGCTTGGAGATGTATGTATACTGGCATAAATATATATACTGGCATAATTTGTTTTTGAAATTGAAGAATCTATACGAAATGCTGCTGTATATCTTTGACGTTGTGCATAGCAATTAATAGATGCTGGCCAATTAACAGTCATTTAAGGTGATAACTAAATTCTAAGATTTAATTTGATGCTAAGGTCAGGTAAAATGTATTCAAATAATTTTTTTAGGCCTTGGGCATTAATTTAAAGTGAATGTTTTTACCCCTACTGTCCTGAAATACATTTTTATTTAAAATGTTCAACATTTGCACAATTTTTATGAAATGATATTAAGTCACCTGCTGGTGTAGTTCTGCTGTATACTCTGCGTTGGTCTTGGATGATTTCTTAACTGCTTGCCTTAATGGTTAGTGTCTTCTTCCTTTCTATCTAATAAAATCAGTATTATCTAATCATATTTGGCTGGAACATCTTTTTTGTAATACTTTTTAAAGTTAACTGGTTCTCAAGTGCCCTAGTAACTTGGAAATTCCTCACAAATGAATTTCTACATTTTAATTTCCTAAAATTCCTTATTCAAAATTCTACTATGCCATTAATGTTATAATAAACCCTTGGAAAGGTAGATTGTTGGCCATAATATTGCTTTCTCTGACTTATCACAATAACTCACTTGCAACAACATGGGTTTTTGATAAAGTAACAAACATTTCCTTTTCTGAGTTGCATTTTCCCACTTGCTCATACTAATATGTAAAACTCCTAAATTTTCAATCCTCTTGACATAATTGCTGTCTTTTTGATCATGTTCCGGCTTTGTGTTCCCCAAGAATGGAATGTATAGTGACTTATAACTGTTCTGTCATGGCAAGTAAATTCAAGACATCCATTGTTAACATTACCTATGTAGCAAATAGAGGTGCCAATATCTATTTGCTGGGAAAGGCACAATAGGTAGTTTTGAAAATAAAAAGTGCCAATGAAATTCTAGTAGTTAGAAACTGATTACTGAAGGGTTAGTGCTGTCATGCAGATGCTCATTCAAGTCATTATGTTTGCTATGATTTGAAATTTTCCTTATGTAGTATCTAGTAGGTAATACAGCCTTTTAAGAACTGGGTAAAGAGTTTTAATAATGGTGCATGGCAATTTACATATTTTTACAGATTGGTTCAAATTGCAGTAATGCGTGCATTTATTTGGCTTTGTTGGAGAAAATTATCTTAGTTTTTAACAGGCTGGTGTACTCAATCTTTTTGTATTCATATTTATTTGCATGGCAATGTCGTTAAACTTGCGACTTTAATAGCACCAGGTGAAAGTGGGGGGAGGGGGATAGGGTCTCTGGAAGCTGATAATGCAAAAATAGTAACAGGTAGTTGTTATGTGAACATTATCTTTTTAGTCCAGAATTATTTTGTCTTCGACTTTTAGAATAACCTATATATGATCTTGGTTAACTTATTACATTTAAAACTTTGGTCATATTTGGAGAGTAATAGTTAAAGTTATCATTGTCCTCTTTTTATTGGAAAGTACAGGGGAATAGATCTAATCATTGTAGATTATTGCAGACATTAGGAAGTAGTCTATTGTTTCTTTATATAAGGATTACCTGTTTAGGATTTAGGTTTTCTGATAACTTAAAAGTAGCTGGTACGGTTCCTAGACCATCAGTTAAAACACGTTTGTGCATGTTTTCCTGAAATGATTATTATCTTGGTAGTGATGGAACTTCAGATGTTAGGATAGGGACTATTAACAGTACTTTCAATGCTGCTGGTTCTGTTCTGTCTGTGATGCCGTTCCTTGTTGTGGCCTGAAGAAACCAAGACCATCGGAGCTCAAGGAGAGATATTCATCGCCATTTTCCAAACCATCATACTCCAAGCATGTAATAAGTAATTTATTTGTCAACTCCTTTGAAGTATAGCAAATGGACTTTTTTGTTGAGAGACCAGTTTTACCAGTATAGTGAACTACGTAGTGTAAATGTTGTGGCTAAAGAGCAATATGCATTTGTCCAGTTTAGTACTCGGTCTGCTGCAGAGCTTGCAGCTGATTGTTCTTTTAACAAGCTCTTTTGTCAGGGTCGCCGCCTTAATATAGCTAGACAGGGAGGAATTGGTATTGGTGACATTGAGGACCTCGAAGGTGACGATACTGCTCCTCAACCATTAGAATCTGTACCTGACCTTCCAACGCTTCCTCCGTCACCTGAAGAATTGCATAATAATTTTTTCAATTTACATTCAACAGCTGCAGGTACTCCAACAATACGACCTCCAATGGTCGTATTGTTGGTCATCCTGGTCATCCCTCACCTAGACCTGCATCCCCTCCTGGTAGTCTTGCTGGAGGGCCTCCTCCTTTGAGCACCCCTCTTGGTCTTCGCCCTCCTCCAGGTGTGCCTCTTCGTGCATCTTCGTGCACCCTTGTGCCCTCCTCCAGGTGTTCGTCCCCCTGCATACTTTCCGCAACCACCACCTATCCCAGGTGATGGGCCACCACCTCCATTCACCCATTGTATTATTCACTATCCTTCACAAGATCCTACTCAAATGGGAGCTAATCCTGATAAAAAGTAGGCACTGTTTACAATTTAAAGTGTAAACACTAATTTGTATTTAAGAAATGGTTTGTAAAATATAAAGGTTCTTATGTAAGGGGTATGAATGGTCTGACAGTGACAATTATCTCATGACTGAGATTCCGTTAATTTGATTTGGATTTTGGTATTAATTGTTTTAAAGAAAATGTAAATGTTCATCTGAATGTTTCTCTGTCTTGTGTGCTATATCAGATGCAAATGAAGTTGAAAATTTGGTTACATTTTGTATATTAATGTTGAATAAAATACATAAATAATAAATACATTGAATAAAAAGAATTGTATATTAATGTTGAATAAAATTAATAAAAATGTAAACATTAGATGTTTTTATTTAGTACTCGATTAATTGATCAAGTAAATGTTAGTTTTCTGCATCTCCTTAAAGTTATTACCACTATGATATTTTTTTGCATGTAATTAAGCTGGGAATCTTTGTTCTATCTATATCTATTTGTTCATTTGTTCTATCTATATTGTGCATACCCATACTTTGATCATATTATTCCTAACCCGATTTTGATGCTCTAGAAATCTAGATTTTCTGGACTATTTTGTAAAATGATACTATACATCATTCTGCATATTGTCACTATAAACTGATTTTATTGGCTCTGATGGTGCAAGTGAAAGAGTGTCCGAGACACACACTAGTGTTGTCTCTCCTGGACCCACTCTTAACTCTTATTGTGTGAGTTCATTGGTCAGTAGTGCTCCGGTCTTTCACTTCGGTGATCATGAGTTTGAGGCTCCGGTGGTGCAAGTGATTGATATGTTATTTCTATTTTTATTGTGATTGACAATTTATTTGACTGGCACGTGGATCACCTGATCTCGTATGCGCTACGGCCAAATATCGACGTAATTAAAAATGGAAATTTATTTTCTATTTAATTTTTGGGATTTCTTTTCAAAAACAGTAAGTTAAGTTTAGGGTCCTTTGGTAGGTTAGGAGGGCAGGAAATTATCCTAAAGTTTCAAAACGTCATGAAAAACATTAATTGAAGTTTCCTCTCCTAACCTAACTGAGTAAGCCGGGGGACTCAAATAGAAAACGGAACAGTACATCATTTTCGTGAGCCGATTTCATATCAAATTACGTCCATTTTTGGCCATAGCGCGCGTACGAGCAAAAAGCGACGTTATTTTGAAGAGGTCGGGTTGACCTGATACATACCTCCAGACTCGAGTGACAATCAGGAGAGGTTGAAAGTCTCAGTTGGATATCAGATACCTTATTGTGGGATGTTCGTAGACAGAAGCCAGATTCACGAAAGCACTTATGCAAGCACTTACGAACCTGTACATCTTTTCTCAATCTTTGGCGGCTTTGTTTCCAATTATCAAACAGAGAATGAGCTCCGAAGCACCAGGAGGATGTTTATAACAATAACAACAGTTGAATGGGAAGTTTACATACTTGTAAACTGTTTAATAAATGTAGACCAGACCACACACTAGAAGGTGAAGAGACGACGACGTTTCGGTCCCTCCTGGACCATTCTCTCAAGTCGATTCATAAGTGTAATAAATGTAACCAAAGCCGTCAAAGATTGAGGAAAGAGGTACACGTTCGTAAGTTTTTTCGTAAGTGCTTTCGTGAATCTGGCCCTAGGCCAGGTAGAGCTTTTGTCCAGTAATGGCTTGGCGCTTTATCCTGATTTTTTCCTTCGTTCCTTCAGTGGTCGTGAGTTTAAGGTTTTGATGACTCAAGTGAATGAAATGTAAAAATCAAAGAAAGACGCGTAAGCATCATTCAGTTTACACTGCCCGCACAAGAAAAGGATCACATGGTGAACTGTTTTTAGTACTATCATTTAATTTAGTAAAACAAAATTAAAGTACAAACTTCAATAATAGTTATTATTAAAATCCCAAGAATATAAATGGGAAAATATATTTTTTGCTAAAAATTATTATATATTTTTCGTCTATGACATCAAAATATGTATAAAACATGTCAAAAAATATGAATGTCAGGGCTACGAATACCTGAATTGCAGTGACCAAAAATTTAAAAGGTGGGGTTATAGAGCTAATTCTCGACCCTGAAAACACATTTAAATGAGAACATATACACGTGTCTCCTCGGCATGCGTCGCAGCACCCGTGCTCGGGGTATTATGTAAGTGGATAAATAAAACATTATGCATGTAAAAGTGCCCTGTCCCCTATTACCTTGGAGCACCCACCTCGACAGCCCCCAGAGTTCCCTCCCACAGAACACTAGCCGCAACTTCCCCTCTCATGTTACACCACCGGCAACTTCTCTCCCACGTTACACCACCGGCAACTTCCTTCCCATGTTGCACCACCGGGAACTTCCCTCCCACATTACACCACCGGCAACTTCCCTCCTACATTACTGTTACGGCCCCACTGGGACTCAACCGGGTTCTTCTCTGATGGTAGTAGAGTTTGGGAATCCAGCCCCAAGTTAGTAGAGGCTTTCAAGGGGTGTGTTCCGTAACGCAAGTTAAATTAAAGGGGGAGGGATACAAATGTTCCAGTTTTTCTGATATATATTTCCACCATGTATAAATAAATATCAGTCACACACGGGGATTATAGCTACACAATTATGTACAGGTTCCTCTTCCTCCGAAGACACTGGATGCTCAACGGTGCTCACTCTGGGTAGCCCTGGTTTCTTCTTCTGTGGCCCACGATGAATCCACTGTGACTCTGACGAATCTACCCTGGCCACAGGCCAGCCAAATCACAGTCCCACTGGGTGCTTCGTCGTGGAGGCCTTCAACCACAATCCAGCCTGTAGCTGGCAGGTACCGATCAGCTCCGCTGTGTAGGCCACTCTACGACCGATACTAGGGTTGCGAGCCCTAGGCAGGAGCCTCGTGTAACCCGCTGATCACTCTCCTCACTAAGCACCACAGTGGCTAGTCTCTTCCACCAGCCAGCCCCGGATAAGGCGATTCCCGACTCTGCCACGCCACAGGCAGGCTAATACTCTCAACAGAGTTCATCTGGGGGTGTCTCACAGCTTCTTCAAAGCAGACTCGTGAAGAGACCTTGGCTGCCTTGGGTAGACTGATCCAACGTCCAACACAGCAGTCCCAGGTCGACTCTGCAATCAGATACGTCATTAATACTGGGACGCTTTAGGGAACCTCACTTACAGGCTTAGACACAAACGTCCATCTCTTCACTCCATTGATGGCGTTGCTGTCTAAGCGCCACCTCACCAGAGGTCAGCAGCGGCTATTCCATGAGCCAATTAAGACATGAATCCAGCACGTATTGCCCGCGTCTCTCGTCATCACTAGATGGCGTCGTCCATTTGGAGGGGGTTTCGGGAGCGGACTCACAGATGGCGTTGTTGTCACTGCTCCGTGCTCCGACGATGGACTCGGATCCGTAACAATTACACCACCGGGAACTTCCCTCCCACGTTACACCACCGGCAACTTCCCTCCCACGTTACACCACCGGCAACTTCCCTCCAATTTTACACCACTGGCAACTTCCCTCCCACGTTACACCACCGGCAACTTTCCTCCCAAGTTACACCACCGGCAACTTCCTTCCCAAGTTACACCACCGGGAACTTCCCTCCCATATTACACCACCGGCAACTTCCCTCCCACGTTATACCACCGGCAATTTCCCTTCCAAGTTACACCACGGGCAACTTCCGTCCCAATTTACACCACCGGCATCTTCCCTCCCACGTTACACCACCTGCAACTTCCCTCCCAAGTTACACCACCGGCAATTTCCCTCCAAAGTTACACCACTGGCAACTTCCATCCCACGCAACACCACCGGGAACTTCCCTCCCACGTTACACCACCGGCAACTTCCGTCCCACGCAACACCACCGGCTACTTCCCTCCAACGTTACACCACCGGCTACTTCCCTCCAACGTTACACCACCGGCTACTTCCCTCCAACGTTACACCACCGGCAACTTCCCTCCCACGCAACACCACCGGCAACTTCCCTCCCACGTTACACCACCGGCAACTTCCCTCCAATTTTACACCACTGGCAACTTCCCTCCCACGTTACACCACCGGCAACTTTCCTCCCAAGTTACACCACCGGCAACTTCCTTCCCAAGTTACACCACCGGGAACTTCCGTCCCATATTACACCACCGGCAACTTCCCTCCCACGTTATACCACCGGCAATTTCCCTTCCAAGTTACACCACGGGCAACTTCCGTCCCAATTTACACCACCGGCATCTTCCCTCCCACGTTACACCACCTGCAACTTCCCTCCCAAGTTACACCACCGGCAATTTCCCTCCAAAGTTACACCACTGGCAACTTCCATCCCACGCAACACCACCGGGAACTTCCCTCCCACGTTACACCACCGGCAACTTCCGTCCCACGCAACACCACCGGCTACTTCCCTCCAACGTTACACCACCGGCTACTTCCCTCCAACGTTACACCACCGGCTACTTCCCTCCAACGTTACACCACCGGCAACTTCCCTCCCACGCAACACCACCGGCTACTTCCCTCCAACGTTACACCACTGGCAACTTCCCTCCAACGTTACACCACCGGCAACTTCCCTCCCACGCAACACCACCGGCTACTTCCCTCCAACGTTACACCACTGGCAACTTCCCTCCCACGCAACACCACCGGCTACTTCCCTCCAACGTTACACCACCGGCTACTTCCCTCCAACGTTACACCACCGGCAACTTCCCTCCCACGCAACACCACCGGCTACTTCCCTCCAACGTTACACCACTGGCAACTTCCCTCCCACGCAACACCACCGGCTACTTCCCTCCAACGTTACACCACCGGCTACTTCCCTCCAACGTTACACCACCGGCAACTTCCCTCCCACGCAACACCACCGGCTACTTCCCTCCAACGTTACACCACTGGCAACTTCCCTCCCACGCAACACCACCGGCTACTTCCCTCCAACGTTACACCACCGGCTACTTCCCTCCAACGTTACACCACCGGCAACTTCCCTCCCACGTTACACCACTCAAAAAACTAACATTTTGCCTCCTTTAACAGCCCCTCTGCCCTTATCCTGACTCCCCCTGACACCGCAACCCCGCCTGAAAATGCCCATAGAGCTGGTAAGCAGGGGATAGAAGGCTGGGGCGAGTTTGCCTGCAGAAAGCTTGAGCAGGCAACAGGGTACTAGTCCAAGGAGGGAATTAAAGCACGGTGGCCCAACCACCGTGGATAGGGCTTGCAGCTGATGCTGTGGGCTAGTGGATAGATGGGGTATACATATGCTCACAGTGGGGAGCCACAGAAGTACGCCGGGCTGTCGGCGAGGCTGGCGACCTTCGTCTGGCCTAGTGGGAGGGCGCAGGGTTAACAGGAGTATTGGTTTCCTAATCACCTGGTGTCGAAGTTTGTATTCTGGTCGGAGTTCCTTCTTCAAGGAGACGGGGTTGCAGAGGTGGTCGATGCGTTTCTGAGGGATGACCATGGGACAGAACCGGGCAAACCCACGGCACATGAGTTCCCAGTATTCATTGTGAATCCCAGAGTTATGTTCTATGTCCTCTTGGGAACGCCCGTGGCCACGTCGGATATTCCTCGAGGAGTTGGACTGTTCACGTGACATTTTGGTTGACACCGGTGAAGAATCTATAAAGAGGGATGGTGCCCTTTCGGCTGCAGGAGGGGTGAGGGAGTCGATGATGTCGATTGACGCAGCGCAGTCGGACGAGACGTCGTGGGGAGCCCCTTGATCAACCCCGTGTACCAAATCTTTACTAAAATTCCTATGTTTCCCTCAGATTCCATTGTTACCTTATTATCCTACACAACTTTCCCCGAAAATCATTAACTTTCCACGCTGTCCTACTCAAGTATCTCAATGAATCCACCACTGTTTTCTCTTTCAACCCGCCCTTATCCTCCTCCCTGCATAACTACCAAAAGCAAGATATATTTACAAAATATACCATGCTCTATATTTTGCACTTAATAAACACATCACCCCCAAATCTTGGGAGACACACCTTCCAAATATCACCTCCATCTCCATATTATCCTGACCCCAGATCGATTCTCCTCCAAGCTGGGGACATAGTCCCAGCAGGAGGACTCACAGAACAGACAAACCAACGAGGAGCGAGCCAACAGATTCAGGCCCACCAGAAGCAAGCCCAACACCAGGATTATAGTCAAGACCGCCAACAAAAGAGAGCTGGGAGTACTCCAATAAACGAAGACCAAACAACAACGAATCAAGGAGGACGGAAGTACAATGATGATGGCAGAGGAGGATCAGACAGCAGAGGACCACCGAGACAGAACAATGGAAATGACAATAAATTAACATCCAAACTTCCGTGGAAATAAACATTCCATTCGCCTGGACTGTATGGGTCTCGATCCGTGGACCCCACGCTTGTGAGACCGTAGCACTGTCGACAGGGTTATGAGCAGTCTTAAAAAGGAAAGTTTCCAGAAGTAGCATCCTTCTGGTAAACCAGAAGTTTTAACTTTCCCTGACTACTACTGAAGCCCAGAGGATTACTGACCCATGTCCATGTCATATAAATTGCCATCCACACTTTCCTTTATAAAACTGCTTTTGTCGATAGTGCTACGGCCTCACACGCTTGGGGTCCACGATTCGAGACCCTTACAGTTAAGGCGAATGGAATGGAAATGACATTTTCATAGACGGCAGTACGGTTGGAGGAACAGAGACGACCGACGGGGAGGCTACGGCCAAGGAGGAAACGGAGGACGCTATGGGTACAACAATCGAGGATACAACGGACGCGATGGAACCAAGAAAGGATGGATTGAGAGGATTGAAAAGATTTACCAAACTTAATTTAAAGAAGGTTGAAGAGGTCCTACCTTCAAAAATCTATCCCCATTTCCTCTTCAGTAATGACGGGCAGTTTGTTAGGGTGTAATAGTGTAAGTGTTTTGCACTCTTTCATATTAATCGGTACCCCTACTCAAATCTCTGAATATGTTAGATATTAAGTCACTGCACATTCTCTCATGTGTATTATACATATATAAAACGCTGAACTGTAATGCCAATCCTGACCTCAAAAACTTCATTGAAGGTTGTAACAGAACCCATGAGCACCACACCAGAAATAAATACAGTTTTGATATTCCAAGAGTACGACTTAATCAAACTAGAAATGCTCTACAAATCAAGGGACCCAGAATGTGGAATGACCTTCCCAACCATGTTAAAGACTGTACCTCTCTCAACCAGTTTAAGATAAAAACTTAAACTGAAACCTATTAGGTAAACCTACCTAATAAATTCCCTGTAACCTACCTTACCCCTCTATTGTCAATCCATGTCTAGTTTTTTAAATAACGCTGTTTGTCGACCTAATTGTTTTTGTGCTGCTTTTTCAGCCATGTTCCCCCCTTTTTTTATCTCTATTTTTATTTGTTCTCAACACATTTTATTAGTATTAAGATTTAGCCATTAATGTTTTTCATGCCCGAAACGCTTTGCGTAATAGTGGCTTTAGGTATTGTATGTACTAGCTCTATCTATAAATCCATCAATCTTTGTAAAATCTCTTGTATGTATGTACCTTACCTAATTAAACATTTATTTATTATTTATTTATTTAATTGTAAGTGTAATTGGGAATTGTGTGTATATGTGTGGTTAAGAGTGAATTGGTAGTGGAATGGCGAGCCGGCACAGCTTGTGCTGACGACATTACTTTTCAACAAGGTGCCCGTTGTACTGGCTTGCGAGAGTACCCACCCCTGGCTCGGCCAGCGAGGAGGTATGGGCAGTTAGCGACAGCCTTGCACAGAGAGAAGGTGATCAGCCAGTTTTTCCCCGATTTTCACCCTGGTGGGTGCCAGTCACCCTCAGGGTGCATTTATCTGAGTTGAGAAGGTGAGAGATCAGTTATGCGTTGTCTTAAACCAGAAATGTGTCTTAGTGGTGACGAGTGGAATCTGAACCATTTAGCCATGTATGGTGTGGGAGTGTATGGTATCGGTGATCCCCCCCCCCTTTTAATTAGGTCAATATTGTGTTAAAACAATAGGATGTCAAAATGTTAAATAGTAAGAACTAGCATTCAATTGCTGGAAATTGAAATAATTTGATTCAATAAATGTCTATGTGTAGAATAACAAGCTTGACTTTCGTTGTCTTTTTTTGAATCAATGTTCCCTCAAGTAAAAGTTAAGGTTAGAGATAACTAGATGGAAAATTCGAGTAGAGAACAAGGTAGGAACGAGAGCAAGGGCGCCGTGAGGTGAAGTGAGGCGCGAGTGACTGAGGGAAGGTGTGGCCTGGCTAGAGGTAGCTCCCGCCATTTCCCCTCACCTCACCAATCTGATCTAGGGATACGGATCTCTCAAGTAAAAGCAAGGTGTCGGCAGGTCCCTCAGACCTTACACAGTGTTCCTGTCACATTGTTTAAGTGGAATTAAGATTTAGTTTGCAAATGTTTGCACCCCAAATGCAAATGGGGTGGGAGCTTAAATATGTAAAGAAAAATTAACCATCATAGATTAAAAATCAGTCTACTCTCCATACTCCTATACTCACTCTACTCCTACTCTCCTTTCTCCCTCCTATCCCTCCTCCTTCTCCTCTCCTCTCATCTTCCTATGTGCCCCTCGTTTTATGTTGCCCCACAGACGAGTTCCCCCTCCCCGTCCACGTTTTCTAAACCTTTCCACTTCCTTCCTTTCTCCCTTATCCCTTATTCCTGATTTGTTACAAGGGGATCATACTTTAGCTTCAAAGCCTCCCAGTAATGGTGTACGAGGCCCTAAGTGTCAGCGCCATCTAGGGTTTAGGGTCAAGAATAAAACCTTCTGCAAAAGCGATAGAGTGCCTTTGTATGTCGACGAAATGGCAGAGGCCTGCCTAAGTGAAAGACAATCTTGCACCAGATCTGCAGATTATGAGAATGAGGATGACAGACAAGATGATTCCAGACCATTTCAGGTAGCGATACCCAGAGAGAAACGGCGAAATATTCACATACAGCTTAATGAGAGTGAGAGTGAAATCAACAAGAGACCGAAAAAGTGCAGCGATCGAGGACAGGCGAATACAGGTATGCAAACTCCAAGACATTCTCAACATGAAACACTCACCAGCAGGACGCAAGAGACGTGGAATAAGGGAAGGAAGCGGCTGTTATTCCCTACAATATGTCAACTGAACTCTCATCAAAAGCTTGAGTGGACTTTTAGCTAAGGAGTTTGGTATATATGAACCTCTATTTAAGGTGCGTGTTAACCTGCCCTACATAACAGTTGGGACAGAAAAAGCCTTGAAACACTTAACGACGGTTTCATTTATCTCTCTCTCTTTAAGGTTACTCCTGAAGTAGGTATGATTTACACCAAGGTAATAGTTTTTAAGTATCCAATTTATCTGGATCCTGATATTTTTCATCTCAACACTGAAAGTGTTGTTTAGGCTAAGAGGAGCATTGTACGTGGTGAAAATAAAGCCAGATTGTTGCCTTGTTAAAGGGTGAGGCTCCAGAAAGAATTTTTGTGCTAGAGGTAGGATGCAGGAAAGTGGCAAAATACATTGAGGAGCTCACATTATGCAAGAAGTGTTCTCGTTGGGGACATATGCCTTGTGAATTCCAGTTAGACCCCAGATCTCGGTACTGTGGGTAAGAAGCATGACTTGCGAGAGAGTAGTCAAGATTGAAAAAGATGAAAAAATCTTGCCATCCAGTTGCAATTCTAGAGGCGTCTACTATGCTGGTTCCTCTCTATGCCCCCATAAAGGCTCATCTGAGAGACTCCAGGCCGGCTCCTACAAGCAGGATAGATGTAGCTCCGAAGAAAGGCAATATTGTACAACAGAAAACAGGAGGAAACAACGGAAATCCAGCGACAGCTCCTGTGACCAACGTTTGGGAGAAAGGAACGGCGACAATTAAGGCGAGCCTAGTGGTAGTTGGCAATGCAGCTTAAAAAATGAACCCTTGTGGAAATAAAGTTCAGGAAAATATAGTGAACTCGGTACTTGAATGTTGGAACACCTCAAAAAGTTAGACAAGAGGATGGAAGCTTAAGAAAAGTTAGCTATGGAGGGTAGACAGGGTGAAGATGGTGGTGAAGCGGGGATAGAAGAAAGTAAGGAAGAGCATGAAGTAGCGATGATAGAAGATAGTCAGGAAATTGAACTTGAACTTGAAAATGTTGAAACAAGAGTTAAAGTAAAACGGCATACAGAAATAAGAAAAAATAGATATGAATAATATCACCTTTGATGATAGTAGTTGCTATGCAAGTGAGGAGAAACAAAAATGTTAGTGTTGGGAGAAAGTACATAAGCGGCTCCTGTATCTCAAATAATGTGACGGACAGGGAAAAGGTAGGTTTATCATGGAAGAAAATAGAGTGAGAATTCTGTAATGAACTTGTTCGGGTATGGCTCGAAAATTTTCAGTCACCCACTCAAGGGAGGCACACACAGCACCACTCCTGTGCCAGGTAAGTCCACTACGGGCTCACCATAGCCCGTGTTTCTTGCGCCACAGGATTTGAGCTCCTGTGCCAGGTAAGCTACGGGCTCACCATAGTCCATGCTACTTGGAACTTGTTCCGAGTAGCTGAATCTATAACAACAGTCACCCACTGAATAGCTCCAGCTCTGTTCTTTGGCACAGAAAACGGCGGCTTCAATTAAAGCGCTGACTTAAACAAAACTTCTCCCGTATAATCCCGCAAGTTCCCATATAATATAATAACAGCTTAAACACGATCATACACTCAACAATACCACGAGACTTGCTCGGGAATGGAGACAGTCTTGTGCAACAGGCTGTCTATCAGATAAAAAAAGAAAAAAGAACTGTTTATTATGTTTAAAAAACAATTAACACAATAATTAGAATGTCCCACTCAACCGGAAACTCTAAATAGCAAAACACTTCACTAGTTAATTAACACCTTGAAAAAGTCCTATATCCTAACTAACAGACAAAACACTTAACTTAACGAGGGCCAAGTTAACTTCAGTACAGACGCTTCCGAGTTACCACACGTTTTCAACCTCAAGAATATAGCACTCTGCGTGTACAGTTCCAACCAACCCCAAGACGCTACAGCTTCGACACAGATCAGACAGCAAACTACGACTGCATCGAGCTACAACGCTTTCATTCCCCATCGAGCAGCCACGCTCTCCCGCATAGAGCTCCGCGACTCCGGCCTCACTCAGCTCTGCTCTGCTCTGCTCCAAGTTCTGTCTCAACGTCTACGTCACTGCCAACAATTGGCTGCTATAACCAAGAATATATATATATATATATATATATATATATATATATATATATATATATATATATATATATATATATATATATATATATATATATATATATATATATATATATATATATATTATTAAATATGACCGAAAAAGTAAGATTAATAATTCTAACACGAATTTTCTCAATCTTTCGTACATTTCTTTTCACTGTTGGAGGTAAATAAAAAATCAGTTGATTTTGTATTTACCTCCAACAGTGAAAAGAAATGTACGAAAGATTGAGAAAATTCGTGTTAGAATTATTAATCTTACTTTTTCGGTCATATTTAATAATATATGTCTACAGGAAAGACTGCTACCAAAATATACTAATATATATATATATATATATATATATATATATATATATATATATATATATATATATATATATATATATATATATATATATATATATATATATATATATATATATATATATATATATATATATATATATATATATATTGTATATATATATATATATATATATATATATATATATATATATATATATATATATATATATATATATATATATATATACAAGAAGGTACATTGAATTTGTGAGGATACATAGCATGGTATTAACATTGTGTAAAGCCACTAGTACATGCAGCGTTTCGGGCAGGTCCTCATGCTAACATATAACATATGTGGCGGATGGCCTGCCGCCTTTAAACAAAACTTTTCCTGTATAATTCCTAAGTTCCACATGTAATATAATAGCAGCTTAGACACAATCACACACTCAACAATACCATGTTACCTGCTCAAGAATGGAGGCAGAGTCTCCTGCAACAGGCTATCTATCTGATAAACACTATAATAAGAATGCCCCACTCTACCCGGAACTCTAATTAAATGGCGAAACACTTCACAAGTTAATTAACCCCTTGAAAAAGTCCTATATCCTAACTAACAGACAAAACGCTTGACTTAATGAAGGCCAAGGCCACAGAGAGAGATCAACAGCCCATCCTCACATAGCTGCTCCCAGGGTACAACTAGCTCTAAAAGCTCGCGCTACTCTTCCATGCAGTACGCGTTCACCTTAGGCCTGGTAATTTCCTTACTAAGTTATCTCTGCAAGCGTAACCTTCATTTACTTAGAAACGGTAAAGCAAAATCAGCTGATTATTACTGGGACAACATCTAGTGTAAATGTTGTTATTGTTGTTGTTTTAGATTCAGCTGTTCAGAACAAAAAGTTCCAAGTAGCACGGGCTATAGAGAGCCCGTAAGTGGAGGCTCTTTAGACCCATTGTCTGTATCAGTAGCTGATACTGGAGATCTGGGGATGGATGGGGGTCTTCATGGTGGATTTCAGCCTCAGAGGGCTGGCTGTACCAGTTATGGAACTGGTAGGGTTAGTGTAGACCTCTAGATTTTTCGTTTTTTCTTTGGCTTAGCCGTGCTGTCGTTTGGTGAGGTGGCCTCGATAAGGAAGTCTTGTATCGAGTAGGTGTCGAATTTGTGCTGTGGCGGTGGAGCTCTTACTAAGATTTCCTCGTCTGAAGAGTCCGTAACAACTGTAGTTGGTGATTTCGACTACCGTCTCGCAGCCTGAGGTGGGCACAGGTGTCGTGGATTAGTGGTAGAAACTATCTTATGCATTGGTGGTGCTGTTAGTATTTGTAGACAGCACGTCTGCTAGTGCATCTGCTTAGATGGTGATGGCAGGAGTGTTGGGAGCTGGGGAGGTAAATACCTCTATTGTGCCACCCGGGTCTTGGGTGGTTCTGGAATCTGTGTTGAGATCGACCTCGTGGTCGTTCTGGTGGTAGTTCCGGAGTGGTAGAGGAGGCAGTGAGATTTGCGTCCGGGGCGATGATGGAGTCTAAGTCGTTGGCCAGGTACAGTGCGTTCAGTTCCAGGACGAATCGTTGATTGTCTGGTCCAGCAAGCCTCTCCGCTAGTCGAAGAGAGTTGGGAAGAGCCACTGTTTGGTAGGGCTGGTACGGTCGTAGTCTTCATTTGGCTTATAGAAGGAATGCTCCGGAATTGGACGAAAGTAAACGAAGCAGTGCTAACTAAATACATATGATCTAACCTAGGCCTCCACATAGGCTGCGGGGTGGCTGGCCTGGCCTAGCTCTGTCTGCTGCCAAATGCACACACGACTAATTAGTAACATGACTGTTACACAAGACTACTGACTTAATATACCCTCACAGGTGAAAGGTATGTGTAACACAGCTTACATAAGGTAAGCTTAACTGAATTACTGGCAAACACAATCATTGCAGAAACTGACATGAGTAAAACTAGCAGTGGACCGCGTGTCCATCATGTGTGTGAGGTGACTCACGCTTCCCGACCAGCAATGAACTATTCACTACATAGTACATTACAATAGGAAGATAAAACATACTTGACATACTCTTTCTCTCTGGTAGAGTATAAAACTATAAAATAGTATAAAACATACTCTTTCTCTCTGGTAGAAAGAGAGCGTGGTACAAAAGGATTAAGAATGGGGAAATCAGTTTAGAACAAGAATTCGTACAACTGGTTAGAAATGTTAAAAAAGAAATAAGAAGGGCAAAAAGAAACTTTGAAGTTCGCATTGCACGGCAAGCAAAGGCAAATCCTAAAGTTTTTCAGTTATACCGAACAAAGGTTCAGAAAAGGATAAGTCCATTGCAAACTGAGACAATTCAGATAAAGGATAATGACGAAGAGATGAGTAGTATTTTTTTTTAATATTTATCTCTGTATTTATTAAAGAAGAACTTAAATTTATGCCTTCAGCCGAACAAGTCTATGTAGGTTGGGACGAGAACAGGTTGACTATTTTAGCAGCTACAAGGCATGATGTTATTAAACAAAGAGTGAAACTCAAACCAAACGAATCCTCCAAGGCCGGAAGAAGTATTTGCCAGGGTGCTTAAGGAATGTAAAGAGGAGCTTTGCGATCCTTTGTATACCATACCTTGAGGTTACCTTGAGGTGCTTCATGGGGTTAGCGTCCCCGCGGCCCGGTCGTCGACCAGGCCTCCTGGTTGCTGGACTGATCAACCAGGCTGTTGGACGCGGCTGCTCGCAGCCTGACGTATGAATCACAGCCTGGTTGATCAGGTATCCTTTGGAGGTGCTTATCCAGTTCTCTCTTGAACACTGTGAGGGGATTGCCAGTTATGCCCCTTATGTGTAGCGGAAGCGTGTAGAACAGTCTCGGGCCTCTGATGTTGATAGAGTTCTCTCTCAGAGTATCTGTTGCACCTCTGCTTTTCAACGAGGGTATTCTGCACATCCTGCCATGTCTTCTGGTCTCATGTGATGTTATTTCTGTGTGCAGGTTTGGGACCAGCCCCTCTAATATTTTCCACGTGTAAATTATTATGTATCTCTCCCGCCTGCGCTCAAGGGAGTACAGATTTAGGCTCTTTAGTCGGTCCCAATAGTTTAGGTGTTTTACTGAGTGGATTATAGCAGTAAAGGATCTCTGCACGCTCTCCAGGTCAACAATTTCTCCAGCTTTGAAAGGGGCTGTCATTGTGCAGCAGTACTCCACTCTAGAGAGCACAAGCGTTCTGAAAAGTGTCATCATCGGTATAGCATCTCTAGTGTGAAAAGTTCTTGTTATCCAACCTGTCATTTTTCTTGCAGTTGTGACGGATACTTTATTGTGTTCTTTAAAGGTAAGGTCTTCCGACATGAGTACACCCAGATCCTTTACATTGCCTTTACGTTCTATGTTATGATTTGCCTGAGTTTTGTACGTGGGTTCCGTTTTTATATTTTCATTTTTTCCAAAGCGCATGAGCTGGAACTTATCTTCGCTAAACACCATATTATTTTCTGTAGCCCATAGAAAGACCTGATCTACATCTGACTGGAGGTTTGCCGTGTCCTCTATGTAGCCTACTCTCATGAAGATCCTAGTGTAATCTGCAAAGGATGATACAGTGCTATAGGTTGTGTTCTTGTCTATGTCCGATATGAGGATGAGAAAAAGTACTGGAGCAAGCACAGTACCCTGGGGGACTGAGCTCTTCACGGTTGATGGGCTGGATTTTATTTTGTTGACTATTACACATTGGGTTCTGTTGGTCAGGAAATTGTAGATCCATCTCCCTATTTTTCCGGTAATTCCTTTTGAACGCATTTTATGTGCAATAACACCATGGTCACATTTATCAAAAGCTTTTGCGAAATCTGTGTAAATTACATCAGCGTTTTGTTTGTCTTCCATAGCATCTAATGCCATATCATAGTGGTCCAGCAACTGCGACAGGCAAGAGCGCCCTGTTCTGAAACCATGTTGTCCGGGGTTATGGAGATGCTGTGATTCCATGTATTTTGTGATCTTACTTCTTAGCACTCTCTCAAATTTTTTTATAATGTGCAATGTTAGTGCTATCGGTCTGTAATTTTTTGCCTCTGCCTTATTTCTTCCTTTATGAAGTGGTGCTATCTCTGCTGTTTTAGTATATCAGGAATAACGCCAGTATCTAGGCTTTGTCTCCACAGAATGTGGAGGGCCTGCGATAATGGTTTTTTACAGTTCTTGATAAACATGGAGTTCCAGGAATCCGGGCCTGGTGCAGAGTGCATAGGCATACTGTTTATGGCTTCTTCAAAATCCAGTGGGGATAGGGTGACGTCTGATATATGATTTGATGTTGGTATCATATCCATGAAAAATTCATTTGGGTTATCAATCTTTAGTGCGTTTAATGGCTCACTGAAAACAGAGTCGTACTGCTTCCTCAGTAGCTCGCTCATTTCTTTGTTGTCATCGGTGAAAGTTCCATCTCCCTTTCGCAGGGGCCCGATACTAGATGTGGTTTTTGATCTTGATTTTGCATAGGAGAAAAAATATTTCGGATTTCTCTCTATTTCACTGATGGCCTTTTCCTCTCTTTGCCTCTCCTAGGTTTTGTATGATTCTTGTAGCTTGTGTTCAAATGTTTCTATTTCTTTACCTAACCTTCTTCGCCGTTCTTGAGATAGGGTGCGACTCTCAAGTTGTTCCGCGATTCGTTTTCTTCGCCTATATAGGGAATGACGTTCCCGTTCCAATCTGCATCTCTTCCTCTTTTTTCTTAGGGGTATGCGGTTTGAACATATTTCTAGTGCTACTGAGCTTATTTTTTCCAGGCACTGGTTCAGGTTTGCATTTTATAGCTGTTCTTCCCAGTTTATTTCTGTGAAGTCCTGGTTTATTTGCTCCCAGTTTATCTGTTTATTATTGAAGTTGAATTTGCTGAAATCTCCTCCACAGGGAATCTGGACTGGTTTTGAAGGTCCATTCCCCATGGTTGTCATAACTTCAATTAAGTTGTGATCTGAGTAACAGGTATTTGTAATCATTATGTTCCTGATCAATTCATCATTATTAGTGAAAATGAGGTCCAGCGTGTTCTCCTTCCTAGTTGGTTCTACTATTTGCTGGTTTAAGGCAAACCTGTCACACAACCGTAGCAGGTCATTTGCATGTGCCTGTTCATTTAGGCTACTTCCTGGTATTCTTTCTGATATTACTGTATTAGCCAGGTGCTTCCATTTCAGGTGCCGTAGGTTGAAGTCCCCAAGCAGGATGATGTTCGGAGCTGGATTTGTGAGGTTTTCCAAGCAGTGTTCTCTTTTCATTAGTTGGTCTTTAAACTGCTGAGGGTTTGCCTCCGGTGACTTATATACAAGGACAATAACTACATTTAGAATCTCTATTTTGATTTGTTTAATAAACCATGTTTAATAAATCATTAGAGTCAGGCAGAGTGCCAGAGTCGTGAAAGGTTGCTAATATGGTACCAATTTTTAAGAAAGGAGATAGATCACTTGCGTCAAACTATCGGCCAATTAGCCTAACGACTATCGTGGGAAAGTTACTTGAATCGATAATTGCAAATTCTATTCGTCATCATCTTGAAAAACATAAATTAATAAATGATTCACAACATGATTTTCAAATTGCCGTTCATGTTTAACAAATTTGCTATCATTTTATTCCAGCATAGTCTAGGCAGTTAATAGTGGTAAAGTTTGTGATGTTGTGTACCTTGTCTTTAGCAAAGCTTTTGATACAGTGCCACATATAAGACTGATTAAAAAGATAGAGGCTCATGGTATTGGGGGTGCTATATGCCCAATACTGGGAAAATATTGTAAGTGAAGTGCCTCAAGATTTGTTCGGCTGAAAGCATAGTTCTTCTTTAGAAAATACAGAGATAAAATATTAATTAAAAATACTACCCATCTCTTCGTCATTATCCGTTATCTGACCTGTCTCGGTTTTTAATGGACCTATCCTTGTCGACTCCGACCTTGAAGCATTAACAAGGACCTATCCTTGTACGACTCTGGGGTTCACAACACCGCTCTGGGCCAAAGAAACAGCAAGCAACATATTCGTTCACCTCACGTAATAACAAGGTTGGCATGACCATAATCTCTGACATGCGGTCAAACCTAACATGACCTCCAAAGTACCACTAGACTCCTATATATCTGGCTTGCCCTCCACATTCACAGCATCACCGCTCCTGTGCGCCAGATAAGTCCAGTACAGGCTCACCATAGCCCGTGCTACTTGGAACTTGTTCCGAGTAGCTGAATCTATAACAACTATAACAACAACCACATTCACAGTTACAGCCCCGCTTCTGTGCGAGGTAAGTCCACTACGGGCTCACCATAGCCCGAGCTACTTGGAACATTTTGTTCCCAGTCGTTGAATCTTAAACAACTACCACATTCACATTGTGACCCGTTGAAGGTGTGGACACAATGCGACCCAAACGTCTGAAGGTTAGAGCTACTCCCCCTTGACGGTCATAATTTCTGGAAAAGCGATATACTTAAGGTCGTGAAGGACGTTACCGGCATCACACCCACTGACATTAGTCAGGATGGTAATGATATCGTGCTCTTCTTTTCATGTGAGGAAGAGCAGGAAAAACTCTTGACCATCGATGCGATACTTCACAAGGAGCACCACCTACAGCCTCACTTGCCACGTTAGTTCCTGGCCGGAAGAACTGTTTTTACCAGCAGGACCAACCAGTGGATCGCTGACCGACTGCAACAAGAGATAATGGAGAATATCGAGGACGAAAATCCGAGCCTGGATGTATTTAACCTAGAGTTCTGCAGCACCGACAAATCTTCCATGAAGATTACTTTCACCACTATAGCTACGGCCACACAAGCTGCCACACAAGGTTTCTACTGCTTCGGCTTGCAAATACAGCCCCACCAAGTAAAAAAGGAACGATACCATGAGATCCAACAGTGCTTCAAGTGCTACGAGCTCTCCCACCAACAAGTGTCAGCACCCTGTCCAGAAGTGCAGACTGTGCACACTGGACCATCACTACTCCATGTGCAAGGCAACAACCCATCGCTGCTTTCTCTGCGATGACAATCACCCCGCAATTTTCAACTGCTGTCCCCACTGATTGGAAAACATCAAGACCCAGGTTGAAGCAAAGAGAAACAACGCTTCTACCACCACGACCAGAGCCCAGCACTCAACCCACCACCTCAACTCCCACCAACCGATTAGAAGACTTTCCAGCCTTACCAAAGAGTGGCTCTTCCAACCAGGCGACCCAGCCTTCACAATGGGGGGCCCAAGGCCCCCACAGGCTGCTTTGCAGCCCCCTGCATCATGTGCAGGCATTATCCCTGGTCTTATTAGACTAGCGGAAAGGCTTACCAGACTAGACGACCACCACCGTTTTGTAAGTGATCGGAACATATTATACCTGGCCAATGGCCTGGACCCCATCATAGCCCTGGCGCAGGTCTCACCTGCCTCCACTACCACTCTGGAGACTATCACGAGGTCAATTTCAACACAGACTCCAGAACCACCCATGACCCCGCGCGGCACAAACAGCTCCCAACACTCCTACCACCACCATCTCAGCAGCAGCTATAGCAGACGTGCTGTCTACAAATGCTAACAGCACCACCAACGCCTCTGAAACAGCTTCTACCACCAATCCACGACACCTGAGTCTACCTAAGGCTGCGAGGCGAAAGACGAAAACACCAACTACGTAGGTTACGAACTCCTCAGACGAGAAAATCTTAGTAGGAGCTCCACCCCCGCACCACAAATACGATACCTACTGGGTTCAAGACTTTCTCATGGAGGCCACCTCATGAGAAAGAAATGAAAGCACGGCTCAGCCAAAGTCTCAAGCAAAGATAAAACGGAAAACCTAGAGATCTACACTAACCTCGCCAGCTCCATAACTGGCATAGCCAGCCCTGAAAACCACCATGAAGACCCCCATCCATTGCCAGATCTCTATTGATACAGGTAAGGGCTCCAAAGAGCCTCCACTTACGGGCTCACCATAGCCCGTGCTACTGGAACTTCTTGTTCTGAGTAGCTGAATCTAAAACAACAACACCAACTTGCGCTGCCTCACATATATATCCCTACAGCAGGAATACACTCTATTCATCTAAGACACATGACTAAAACTCTCATTCTTACAAATAAATAATAAGTAATACAAAGCACACTATCATCTTTATTCTATATTAATGATTAATATACTAGTAGTAGGCATCCTTCAGTCTCGGAAGGCTATGGAGTTGCGCCCTGTAAGGGCGCAAAGCCTGGGTAGGTAGATATGGAGGAGAAGCTGTTACCCATGCAGCAGGTCCCCCCTCTCCACGTTACTGAAATTATCCAATAGAAAGGCAAATGCCAATACGCATGGTTCCAGCAACGTCGCAGGAGCTGCCAGAACGAGGTCGACGTCAACAACGAACTGCCTTAGGGGCTCCAACTCCAGATTTTTCCTCCAGGTTGACTCCTGAAGCCTTTCCCAAAAAAGGGGTATGGCCGCAAGGCAGCGGAGGTTTAAAATCAGAGTTTTCCTTCCCCTAGATGGGCTGCCTTCCCAGGCTATCGAGTCCCATCTACCCGGAGCAGCTGGTTTTAAGGCGCCAGAGGCACGCCCTCGCCCCTTCTCCTGTCGGTAAAAGCAGTTCCGCCGGACTTACAGACTAAGTCACCCATGCAGGCCAGGAGTTGGACTTGGTTGTCAGAGGCTATTGGAGACGCATGCCGTATAGGAGCATTTTATAGGTCATGGGAGCTCGTCCCCCATTACCACCCCCTGGCTATGACAACCCCTTGGAACCTTAATATACTAGCTACTTAATTTAATAGACGTTACGGATCAGTTACTCATCAATTGAGATAACAGTTTCAGAACGGATACTATATTGGAACGTTAATGGGTTAAAAGCTAGAGTGGAGGATATACACTATTATACTCTTAAAGAGAATATTAACATAATAGCACTCCAGGAAACTAGGGATAGAGATGGGAGCATTCAGAGGCTAAATTACTGATTGATTGATGATTGATCAAAATTAAGCCACCCAAGAGGAGGCACGGGCATGAAGAGCCCGTAATTGGTACAATTTTTTTGTTCAGTAAATCTATTCAGTGTGCTGCGGTCGCATTTAATCGTCAGGCTGCTATCGCGGGGGAGGATACTGCTTGACAGTATTAATGAGGGTGTCCAGCTGCTAGACATCTTTTTTGACCAAGTGAGTGGCTGTGTTGACGGCTTCAGGGTGGCCACTGCAATATTCAGGGACTCTTTAAGCTCTTCTAAGGTCGTTGGTTGCTTCACATTCCAGGAGATAGTGAAGTAGTGGCTTTTCTGTGACAGTCTGGCAGAAAGTGTATTCTCTCTGTCGGGGTTCACCAATCTCCCAGTTGCATCTGGAACCTAGACTTAGTCTATATAACTAGACTGCTATTTCCATGTGGATTCCTTTAAGATTCCTTTAGGAATATGCAAAGAGCAGGGCCAGTTCTCTCATATTCTGTGACAATCGATCCGTCTGTGAAGATGTGGGTGGCTCCTGCTACTGCAATGCTATACATTTGCTTTTCTGTTATGCGCCTTAGGATTGTTGGATTATAGGCAGCCTTTTTCATTGGGAGACTTTCTATTACTATATTGAAGGTTGGCTCCTCCCACGGTTGGTAAGAAGTGTAGTTTGGGTGTGGTTGATCACCCTCTCTATCAAGAATCATGCTTTTTAAATGTAGTCTGTTTAGGACATTTCCTGCTCTGGCAACCCAAGAGTTTCCATTGTTTTGGCTAAGTCTAACCACTAAGGCCTGCCGTACTAGGACTGGATCAGGGGAAATAATTATCTTACTGATAATTGTAGCTTTTTGTGATAATATTTCTTGAAGAGAGGGCAAACCCGTTTCCAGTCTTAAAGTTTCAAGCCTGGTCCACATTGGGGATCCCAATGCAGCTCTCATAGCATTGTTTTGGGCAACTTCAAGTTTTTCCACTGTTGGAAAATAGACTTGTGAGTGCAGGTGTGGCATTGTCGATCACTGATCTGACTGCCTGTACATAGTATGTGCAAAGGACTTGCAGATTGGCTCCTCCAGAGAAGCAGGAAGCGATCTGAGGATTGCCGTCCGGGCCGCAGTTCGCTCTCATAAGTGACCTCAGCATTAAAATTCGTGTGTGTGTCCAGGATTATTCCTAGATACTGAGAAGTGTTCAGCCATTCAATTGTTTGACCCTGTACTGTGAGTTGGATGTTGGGCTTCACTAATTTTATGGGCATGACTTTTGTCTTTGTAGGGTTGAGATTGATACCAATCTCTTTTGCCTCTTTACTGATGCAGTCTAAGCATTTAGGTGCACGGCGCGCCGCATTAAACCGCATTAAACTACGCCGCTTTATGCATTAAACGCCGCATTAAACTACACGGACGACAAAGTCGTCTGTGTAATTTAGCAGCCTGCAGTGATGTAGGAGTTTAACAGTTGAAGAGAAGGGGGCTGAGAATACCTCCTTGCAGTGTACCATTTTCATGTCTTTTGTATTCAGAGACTGTGCCATGAAGTTTTACTCTTGCTTCTCTGTTTGTAAGACAGTTTTTTTTCCAGGAGAGCAGGTTGCCTTTGACCTCTTTGTCAATGAGGCAGCAGAGAATATTTGGGGCGCTAGCCAGTTCAAAGGTTTTCTAGAGGTCCAGTAATATCAACATTCCTGGTCTGTCATTCAAGTGGGTTAACAGAGTTGTAATACATTCCACTGTGCCAACCTCTCTTCTATAGGCATACATATCATGGTGCAGCTTAGGCATTTTCCACTCCAGTCTGTTGAGTGCCATTCTGTCAGCCGTCTTGGCTGCATAGCTTTGGAGAGAGATGGGCTGAGATTAGCTGGATCTGTGGGTTTTGGAATCGGCAATATGTCTGCTCTATTCCAAGCTGTAGGTCTAGTTTGAGAAGTCCAGGCTAAATTAATTAACCTCAGGTATGCATCGTCTTCCTCTGGGTCGAGGTTTCCAATCATTTTATGTTCTTTTGTCGTCTCAGGGGATGTATCCTTGGAGTTTTTATTAGCCCGAATGAGCTCATCCAGTGTGAAAGGGACATTAGTGTCAGAGACTTCTGCACATGCTGTAAGGATTCTGTACCACCTTTCTTCCTCTAATCCTGTCTGCACTGTTAATACATCTGGTGGAACCTGATTGCTGGCTGCTCTTTCTGCAAATCTGGTTGCCAGTACTTCGGCTTCCTGATGCGGATCCTTAGGGTGTGGAGCTTTAGGTGTTTTATTCCCTTTGGCCCGGTGAATTTGCTGCCACATATCTCCAAGAGAGGTGTGTTCATTCTGGTGTGAACACAATTCCAGCAACTTTTGTACTTTTATTAGTCTAGTCTCTCGATGCACATGTTCCTTGACCTCACAAAGTAACGTCCTGTTGCGGCCATTTGGCTGCCTTTTGTATAGCTTCCTTGTGCTGTTGAGTCTATGGTTGAGTTCTTTGACACGTTCGCAATAGTACCAGTGATCACTGTGGTGTCTGGCGGACTGTTTTTTCAGTGGAATTCAGTGGTTGGCTGCACTTTGAATTGCTTTGACAAAATCTTGTTCTGCGTGATTAATGTCTTCGGGAACATCATAGTTTCTATGCCACTCTGAAATAAGGTTTTGAAATTGGTCCCAGTTTGCTAAAGCAAAGTTTCAGGCTTCAGATGGAGGCGGAGGCGGGGTGGGTAGATCTAACTTAATTAAGATCAATTTGGACCCCATAGCAGTCGCTTGTAAGTGTATACTCAACTGACCACGTTGCTGCATGTCTCAGGGAGGCTGAAACGAAGGTAAGGTCTAATCTACCTCCTTGGATGTGGATGGGTGTATTCTTGTTTAGGATTTGGATTTCTGGAAGCTGGTCTAGTAGATGTGCAATGTGAGTGCCGGCCTCATTTGTTGTGTTTGAGCCCAGTGCCAATCGATGATGTAATTTAAAATCACCACAAATGATTGTGCTTGATGTAGTCGTGTGTCCAAATAATACTGAGAGATCTATTTCAGCATGTGGAGACCTGTAAACATTAAACACTTCAAGTTTGTCGTGTTTTAACTCAATGGATCTAATTACCTCTGTCCCTGCTCCACAATCGGGTGGGCTGGTCATGGATTTGGAGATCAGGTCACATCTTACATAGATTGCACAGCTCCTGGATTGCCCGGTGACCCATAGAAGGAAGAAGCCTCGATAGCTGAGATCTTAGGTCTTAATCCTGCTCAAAGCAGGCTCTCCTATAGTATCAGGATGTCTTTGCCTTTAGTTGCTGCTATGCACTGCAAGTGTTGCAATTTTGTGCGCAGACCTTGCGCATTCCGTTGCAGGATTTTTAGTCCTCTATAGTCCATATTGTAGTCCATCGTGGCTGGGTATCGTACGTTACATTGGTGACCCCAAAGAGTTTCGACGATACCCAGCCACTATGGACTCTCACTGGACCGTTACTGCTACTGCTGCCTGCTGTGGACCACTGCCACCTGTCATGGAACGCTGCCAACACCCACGCCACAGCTATGATTTTCACCGCGATCATCTCTGCATTTTCATCATCTACAGCTTGCTGCACCGTGAGCGTTACTTACTCATCTGACAGTTTCATCAGCAACTACATCATGTGTGATCTACAGCCTGTCCTGCCGACTCTCCGTCGCTGCTAGGGCACTGCTTGTTCTATAGGGACTCCCACGACAGCTGCTCTTTCGTCAGATTCATCTACACGTTCACTGGATTCTGATACTTTGCCGACTCAAGCACTTTGCGTAGTACAAGACTTACTGCTTGCGTTTCCGACTCTTCGTCGCCTCCAGGACAATTCAGCTCTAGCAGTGATTCCCTCGTTATCTTAACTACGTGCCTACATTACCTCCTATTGTCCTGGTGCCCGAGCCCATCCGCCCCGGATCTAAATGTTCCACCAGCGACCCAAGGACGCAACAATCATGCACATTCTTCTCTCCTGCTACATCGAGCTTGTCCACACACTGCCTGCATCGTTTGGTACCCGACTACATGTTCCGCAGCGACCTAGGAAACAGTAGCCTTGTATTTTTTGTTGTATTGCTTTTCTTTCATTCCCTGGCAGGGGGAGTCCTGTAGCGAGTGAACCTTATACTCGCTCTATTATCGCATCATCTTAATGGCGTAATTAATTACGCCATTAAGATGATGAGATAATAGATAATAATAGATAATAGATGATGAGAAAATAGATAATACTCGCTACAAATGAAATCTCTTCTTTCGCGTTTCGTCTATTTGAACATCGTTTCATATTAATTATTATACAACGAGAATGCGACTAACATTAGATCCACCACAATAAACCCCTAGCCTTAATTTCTCGCTTGTGAAATAAATATTAGGAGGAGAATTCTCCGTTTCCATTCCTTGTGCTATTGCGCATGCGTGAGCGATTCACGTGAGGGAGGAGGGAGAGCGAGGGCATCCATATTACTGACCACAACTGGTGTTCGGAGTTCTCATAATTTACCAACCCATACTGAGGATATTTCACAGCAGCAAGTGCCAGGGTACCAGAATGGCTCCTTTATTGGTCAAACGGTCGTCTCGGCGAGCATCATATCGATAAGTCCTATATTTAATTGTTAAATTGAGTACTGAAGGCGACAAGGACATGGGTTGCTCGTCTTTATGATACGGGGCCTCCTCATAACAAAAAGTAAGTTCCATTCTGGACTGAGTTCTCCCATTTATTCAGAAATAGGTGAATGTTAATCTTGGTATAGGCAACCTTTACAAATAAACTGTATATTTCAGCTTGTGCCATAGAGATAGAAGAGATACGCTTCCCCTCCACACGTGACCCAGGACCGCATGTTTCGACAAGCCTGTTGATGCAACTTCCCTGATGCGTGATCCTGTCTCTGATATACAGCTAGGCTCTGTCAATTATTCATAGAATTTACTAACCTTTAGTTGATTTTGATCTTTAATAAAGGATCACACTTACTAATCATTTATTATATTTGCCATTTAATTATTATTGTTTGTTATTATATTATTATTAATAATTATTTAATTATTACACCGCTAAGACTACTAGAATGTGCATTTTCCTGACTATTCTCTGTCATCGATACGTCATGCTCTTCCTTACTTTCTTCTATGCACGTTTCACTTTCCATTTCCCGTCCTGTTTCACCACCATCTTCACCCCGTCTACCCTCCGTAGCTATTTTTCTAATCTTGAGGTTATCTTGAGATGATTTCGGGGCTTTAGTGTCCCCGCGGCCCGATCCTCGACCAGGCCTCCACCCCCAGGAAGCAGCCCGTGACAGCTGACTAACACCCAGGTACCTATTTTACTGCTAGGTAACAGGGGCATAGGGTGAAAGAAACTCTGCCCATTGTTTCTCGCCGGCGCCTGGGATCAAACCCAGGACCACAGGATCACAAGTCTAGTGTGCTGTCCGCTCGGCCTCCCGGCTAATGCCTCAATCCTTTTGCCATTTTTTTTAGATTTTCCAATATTTGAGTACCAACCTCCAAGTTCACTATATTGTCCTGAATCTTGTCTCCACATGGTTTTATTTTTTTCAACTGCATTACCTACTTTCCCTAGGCTCGCCTTAATTGTTTCCGTTCCTTTCTCCCACACACTGTTCATAGGGATTGTCGTTGGCTTCCGGCTGTTTCCTCCATGTTCCTACTGCACAATCTTTCCTTCCTTCGAGGATACATTCATCCTGATTGTAGGACCCGTCCTGGAGTCTCTCAGATGAGGCTTCATGCGACATAGATTCGAACCAGCATTGTGGCTGCCTCGACAATTGCAACAAGATGGGACGAATTTTTCACCTTTTTCATTCTTGACTCTACACTCGCGTGTCGTGTTTCTTACCACAATACCGACACCAGGGATCAAACTGGGATTTTCAAGCCATATGTCCCAAACGAGAACACTTCATGCATAATATGCGCTCCTTAATGTATTTTGCAACTTTCCTGTAGCTTAGCCCTTGCAAATCCGGTTTGGAGTCTCACCCTTTACCAAGGCAACAACCTGGACCTAGATTCCCGAAGCTCCATGTATTTCTTCGTAAGTAGGTTTGCTACGAAGGTTCCTAAGTGCCGGCTACGAACGCGCCAATGGGAGATTCAGAGAAGTAAACTTACGAAGATTTCTAAGTAGTTCACTTAGGTCTCGCTAGATGTCACTAGGCTTTTAGTTTGGCCACTCAGAGAGAAGGTAACATTTTTCGTCTTACAGCTGTAGCCAATCACGACGCTTGCATATCGAAGCTTATCCGTGACCACTTGCTGCTTATTTACGTCGAATTTTCTTATAAAATTAGTACATTTCGAAGTAAAACTATGTTTTTTCAACTCGTACAGTCAGCACCGTCATTGTAGTATACAATGCACTTATTGGAGGTGCAAGAGGCACCTATTGGAGCTGGAAGAAGTACCTATTGGAGCTGGACGTGAGAAAAGTTGTTGGGCCGGACGGAATCTCACAATGGGTATTGAAAGAGTGTGCAGGAGCACTTTGTTTGCCACTCTCCATAGTGTATAGTAGGTCACTGGAAACGGGAGACCTACCAGAAATATGGAAGACGGCTAATGTAGTCCCAATATACAAAAAGGGCGACAGACAAGAGGCACTGAACTACAGGCCAGTGTCCTTAACTTGTATACCATGCAAGGTGATGGAGAAGATTGTGAGAAAAAACCTAGTAACACATCTGGAGAGAAGAGACTTCGTGACAAATCGCCAACATGGGTTCAGGGAGGGTAAATCTTGCCTGACTGGCTTAATAAAATTCTACGACCAGGTGACACAGATTAAGCAAGAAAGAGAGGGCTGGGCGGACTGCATTTTTTTGGACTGCTGGAAAGCCTTTGTTACAGTACCTCATAAAAGTCTGATGCACAAGCTGGAGAAACAGGCAGGACTAACTGGTAGGGCACTCCAGTGGATAAGGGAGTACCTAAGCAATAGGAAGCAGAGAGTTACAGTGAGGGCGTAGACCTCAGATTGGCGTGAAGTAACCAGTGGAGTCCCACAGGGCTCTGTACTCGGACCTATCCTGTTTCTGATATTCGTAAATGATCTCCCAGAGGGTATAGCCTCATTCCTCTCAATGTTTGCTGACGACGCCAAAATTATGAGGATTAAGACAGAGGAGGACAGCTTGAGGCTTCAAGAAGACCTGGACAAGCTGCAGGAATGGTCGAACAAATGATTGTTAGAGTTTAACCCAAGCAAATGTAATGTAATGAAGATAAGTGTAGGGAGCAGGAGACCAAATACAAGGTATCATTTGGGAGATGCAATCCTGCAAGAGTCAGAGAGAGAGAGAAAGACCTAGGGGTTGACATCACGCCAGACATGTCCCCTGAAGCTCATATCAGGAGGATATCATCAGCGGCATATGCCAGGTTGGCTAACATAAGAACGGCCTTTAGACACTTGTGTAAGGAATCTTTCAGAACATTATATATCACATATGTCAGACCAATCCTGGAGTATACGGCTCCAGCATGGAGTCCATATCTAGTCAAGCATAAGACTAAACTGGAAAAGGTTCAAAGGTTTGCCACCAGACTAGTACCAGAACTGAGGGGTATGAGCAATACGAGGAGAGACTACGGGAATAAAACCTCACGTCACTGGGAGACAGAAGAGTTAGAGGGGACATGATCACCACATACAATATTCTCAGAGGAATTGATAGGGTAGATAAATACAGACTTTTTAACACAATGGGCACATGCACTAGGGGACACAGGTGGAAATTGAGTGCCCAAATGAGCCATAGAGACGTTAGAAAAAAAATTCAGTGTCAGAGTAGTAGACAAATGGAATGCATTAGGAAGTGATGTGGTGGAGGCTGACTCTATACACAGCTTCAAGTGTAGATATGATAGAGCCCAATAGGCTCAGGAACCTGTACACCTGTTGATTGACGGTTGAGAGGCGGGACCAAAGAGCCAGAGCTCAACCTCCGCAAGCACAATTAGGTAAATTAGGTAAGTACAAATGTTACATTTTTTGTTTACCTTCGTAATTCTAAGAGAGTGTTTGGCTTCCCTTGTCGCTCCCAAGATTTGAGAAGCGATGGTATTTATTTACCTATATTTACCTAAATTTACCCAAGGGCCACTAACTATCCAGTGGCCTCGACGGGGACAAAAAACCGGGGACTTGTTAAGTCCCGCCAATTGTTCTAATGATATTTGCTAGCTGGATTTTGGCACTTACGGCTTCAGCGGGTAGGAAGTTCCATGGGGTTTATAACCATCTGGGTGAAAAAAACATCTATTTTCAGTCCTACTTGAGAGGACATACTGTCCAACACTATATCTGTGATTGCCCTGTTATCAGTGACTTCATACCAAATGGCATGAGGTACTTTGAGTTCTGTAATTATTTCATACACTCAGGAATATTGGAAGATATTCTTGAGCTGCACCCAGATTTTGCCAGTGGGGGCTAATAGATCAGCATTACATATTTTGTTCTCTCCTGATTCCATGTATGACTGGCCGTCCTGTGAGATAGGGATGTTGGATGAGCTTGTAGCTGGTTTTTGATCTACACTGTGTGGTCCTTCATACAGAATAGGGAAACAGCACATTGCTATGCATACCTAGGCATGTTAAAAAATACATTGTTTGAGAGGAGTCTTGTAGAAACTGGTAAGTGTAATTATAATATAATGTTTCCATGATTCAGTGCTTACCTCTTGTGAAAATCGTGAAGGTGGTGTTTAGTCATAGTTGATTTGTTTTTTGTATTGAGGCTGGTATTTATTCCCTTGATTCCATGTATGCCTAACCATCCTGTGAGATGGGAGTATTAGATGAACTTATAGCTAGTTTTTTTATCTACACTGTAATCTTCCATATAGATTAGGGTAGCAGCACATTGTTGTTTACACCTAAATTTCTTAATAAAAAAAATCAGTAATTAAGATGTTAAATTATACCTTGTATTATTACCAGTATTATCCTTATTAAATCATGTTAACTTTGGATCACTAAGATCTCATGTTTTATGTAATAGTCATATTTTTGTTTAATCATTCATTAAATTTTGCAGTATGCCTTAATTTTTTCACTTCTTTGCATACACTTTACAGTACAAAAAGCTAGAATAAAAATAAACCAGTAATATTTCTTTCATTATATTTTTTTATTTAAATACCTGCATCAATATTTTTACAGCTTTGATATCCCCAGAGTCAAACTTAATCTGTGTAAACACTATGCAAATAAAGGGACCTAGTCTATGGAGCTCCCTCCCTAATGAGTTGAAAAGCTGTCCAACATTTGCCTCATTCAAAAACAAAACCAAAAAATACCTAATTTCATCTTCATAGTTTCCTACCTTGTGCTTTATTCAAAATTCTATATTTGCCTTATTTTTATTCCTTTATTTGCCTTCCTATATTTGACTATATTTATTCTATATTTGCCTCATTGAAAAAAAACACAAAAAGTGCCTAATTTCATCTTCATAGTTTCCTACCTTGTACTTTAAAATTGCACTGTATCTAGTGCCACCCAATCCCCCATTTTTTATGTACCTAATCCAAACAACTTTACCATTGTGATCATTGCAGTCTTCTTATATGTGCTATCAAAATGCTGTATTGTGCCTATTAATTTTTGTTAAATTACAAATCAAGCTGTCAATGCAATTAATCAAAGCTACCGATGAGCTTTAATATACCTACTAATCTCTCTCATCTCATTTTTTCTTGCAAATGTACCTGTTAACATTTTATAAATTTTGCTAGAATTTTCTGTACTTAAAATTATCTGTTAGGTTAAGGACCTGCCCGAAACGCTGCGCGTACAAGTGGCTTTACACGAATGTAAATACCATGCTATGTATCCTCACAAACCCAATGTACCTTCTTGTATATATATATATATATATATATATATATATATATATATATATATATATATATATATATATATATATATATATATATATATATATATATATAACTGAAAACTCACACCCCAGAAGTGACTCGAACCCATACTCCCAGAAGCAACGCAACTGGTATGTACAAGACGCCTTAATCCACTTGACCATCACGACCGGACATAATGAGGTGATAGCCGAGGCTATTTGAACCACCCCACCGCCGGCACTCGGATAGTAATCTTGGGCATAGCATTTTACCAAATCACCTCATTCTTAGGGGCACACGTGAGGAACACAAATGCGAACAAGCCAGAATGGTCCCCTGGACAATATGCAACTGAAAACTCACACCCCAGAAGTGACTCGAACCCATACTCCCAGAAGCAACGCAACTGGTATGTACAAGACGCCTTAATCCACTTGACCATCACGACCGGACATAATGAGGTGATAGCCGAGGCTATTTGAACCACCCCACTGCCGGCACTCGGATAGTAATCTTGGGCATAGCATTTTACCAAATCACCTCATTCTTAGGGGCACACGTGAGGAACACAAATGCGAACAAGCCAGAATGGTCCCCTGGACAATATGCAACTGAAAACTCACACCCCAAAAGTGACTCGAACCCATACTCCCAGAAGCAACGCAACTGGTATGTACAAGACGCCTTAATCCACTTGACCATCACGACCGGACATAATGAGGTGATAGCCGAGGCTATTTGAACCACCCCACCGCCGGCACTCGGATAGTAATCTTGGGCATAGCATTTTACCAAATCACCTCATTCTTAGGGGCACACGTGAGGAACACAAATGCGAACAAGCCAGAATGGTCCCCTGGACAATATGCAACTGAAAACTCACACCCCAGAAGTGACTCGAACCCATACTCCCAGAAGCAACGCAACTGGTATGTACAAGACGCCTTAATCCACTTGACCATCACGACCGGACATAATGAGGTGATAGCCGAGGCTATTTGAACCACCCCACCGCCGGCACTCGGATAGTAATCTTGGGCATAGCATTTTTCCAAATCACCTCATTCTTAGGGGCACACGTGAGGAACACAAATGCGAACAAGCCAGAATGGTCCCCTGGACAATATGCAACTGAAAACTCACACCCCAGAAGTGACTCGAACCCATACTCCCAGAAGCAACGCAACTGGTATGTACAAGACGCCTTAATCCACTTGACCATCACGACCGGACATAATGAGGTGATAGCCGAGGCTATTTGAACCACCCCACCGCCGGCACTCGGAGAGTAATCTTGGGCATAGCATTTTACCAAATCACCTCATTCTTAGGGGCACACGTGAGGAACACAAATGCGAACAAGCCAGAATGGTCCCCTGGACAATATGCAACTGAAAACTCACACCCCAGAAGTGACTCGAACCCATACTCCCAGAAGCAACGCAACTGGTATGTACAAGACGCCTTAATCCACTTGACCATCACGACCGGACATAATGAGGTGATAGCCGAGGCTATTTGAACCACCCCACCGCCGGCACTCGGATAGTAATCTTGGGCATAGCATTTTACCAAATCACCTCATTCTTAGGGGCACACGTGAGGAACACAAATGCGAACAAGCCAGAATGGTCCCCTGGACAATATGCAACTGAAAACTCACACCCCAGAAGTGACTCGAACCCATACTCCCAGAAGCAACGCAACTGGTATGTACAAGACGCCTTAATCCACTTGACCATCACGACCGGACATAATGAGGTGATAGCCGAGGCTATTTGAACCACCCCACCGCCGGCACTCGGAGAGTAATCTTGGGCATAGCATTTTACCAAATCACCTCATTCTTAGGGGCACACGTGAGGAACACAAATGCGAACAAGCCAGAATGGTCCCCTGGACAATATGCAACTGAAAACTCACACCCCAGAAGTGACTCGAACCCATACTCCCAGAAGCAACGCAACTGGTATGTACAAGACGCCTTAATCCACTTGACCATCACGACCGGACATAATGAGGTGATAGCCGAGGCTATTTGAACCACCCCACCGCCGGCACTCGGATAGTAATCTTGGGCATAGCATTTTACCAAATCACCTCATTCTTAGGGGCACACGTGAGGAACACAAATGCGAACAAGCCAGAATGGTCCCCTGGACAATATGCAACTGAAAACTCACACCCCAGAAGTGACTCGAACCCATACTCCCAGAAGCAACGCAACTGGTATGTACAAGACGCCTTAATCCACTTGACCATCACGACCGGACATAATGAGGTGATAGCCGAGGCTATTTGAACCACCCCACCGCCGGCACTCGGATAGTAATCTTGGGCATAGCATTTTACCAAATCACCTCATTCTTAGGGGCACACGTGAGGAACACAAATGCGAACAAGCCAGAATGGTCCCCTGGACAATATGCAACTGAAAACTCACACCCCAGAAGTGACTCGAACCCATACTCCCAGAAGCAACGCAACTGGTATGTACAAGACGCCTTAATCCACTTGACCATCACGACCGGACATAATGAGGTGATAGCCGAGGCTATTTGAACCACCCCACCGCCGGCACTCGGATAGTAATCTTGGGCATAGCATTTTTCCAAATCACCTCATTCTTAGGGGCACACGTGAGGAACACAAATGCGAACAAGCCAGAATGGTCCCCTGGACAATATGCAACTGAAAACTCACACCCCAGAAGTGACTCGAACCCATACTCCCAGAAGCAACGCAACTGGTATGTACAAGACGCCTTAATCCACTTGACCATCACGACCGGACATAATGAGGTGATAGCCGAGGCTATTTGAACCACCCCACCGCCGGCACTCGGAGAGTAATCTTGGGCATAGCATTTTACCAAATCACCTCATTCTTAGGGGCACACGTGAGGAACACAAATGCGAACAAGCCAGAATGGTCCCCTGGACAATATGCAACTGAAAACTCACACCCCAGAAGTGACTCGAACCCATACTCCCAGAAGCAACGCAACTGGTATGTACAAGACGCCTTAATCCACTTGACCATCACGACCGGACATAATGAGGTGATAGCCGAGGCTATTTGAACCACCCCACCGCCGGCACTCGGATAGTAATCTTGGGCATAGCATTTTACCAAATCACCTCATTCTTAGGGGCACACGTGAGGAACACAAATGCGAACAAGCCAGAATGGTCCCCTGGACAATATGCAACTGAAAACTCACACCCCAGAAGTGACTCGAACCCATACTCCCAGAAGCAACGCAACTGGTATGTACAAGACGCCTTAATCCACTTGACCATCACGACCGGACATAATGAGGTGATAGCCGAGGCTATTTGAACCACCCCACCGCCGGCACTCGGAGAGTAATCTTGGGCATAGCATTTTACCAAATCACCTCATTCTTAGGGGCACACGTGAGGAACACAAATGCGAACAAGCCAGAATGGTCCCCTGGACAATATGCAACTGAAAACTCACACCCCAGAAGTGACTCGAACCCATACTCCCAGAAGCAACGCAACTGGTATGTACAAGACGCCTTAATCCACTTGACCATCACGACCGGACATAATGAGGTGATAGCCGAGGCTATTTGAACCACCCCACCGCCGGCACTCGGATAGTAATCTTGGGCATAGCATTTTACCAAATCACCTCATTCTTAGGGGCACACGTGAGGAACACAAATGCGAACAAGCCAGAATGGTCCCCTGGACAATATGCAACTGAAAACTCACACCCCAGAAGTGACTCGAACCCATACTCCCAGAAGCAACGCAACTGGTATGTACAAGACGCCTTAATCCACTTGACCATCACGACCGGACATAATGAGGTGATAGCCGAGGCTATTTGAACCACCCCACCGCCGGCACTCGGATAGTAATCTTGGGCATAGCATTTTACCAAATCACCTCATTCTTAGGGGCACACGTGAGGAACACAAATGCGAACAAGCCAGAATGGTCCCCTGGACAATATGCAACTGAAAACTCACACCCCAGAAGTGACTCGAACCCATACTCCCAGAAGCAACGCAACTGGTATGTACAAGACGCCTTAATCCACTTGACCATCACGACCGGACATAATGAGGTGATAGCCGAGGCTATTTGAACCACCCCACCGCCGGCACTCGGATAGTAATCTTGGGCATAGCATTTTTCCAAATCACCTCATTCTTAGGGGCACACGTGAGGAACACAAATGCGAACAAGCCAGAATGGTCCCCTGGACAATATGCAACTGAAAACTCACACCCCAGAAGTGACTCGAACCCATACTCCCAGAAGCAACGCAACTGGTATGTACAAGACGCCTTAATCCACTTGACCATCACGACCGGACATAATGAGGTGATAGCCGAGGCTATTTGAACCACCCCACCGCCGGCACTCGGAGAGTAATCTTGGGCATAGCATTTTACCAAATCACCTCATTCTTAGGGGCACACGTGAGGAACACAAATGCGAACAAGCCAGAATGGTCCCTTGGACAATATGCAACTGAAAACTCACACCCCAGAAGTGACTCGAACCCATACTCCCAGAAGCAACGCAACTGGTATGTACAAGACGCCTTAATCCACTTGACCATCACGACCGGACATAATGAGGTGATAGCCGAGGCTATTTGAACCACCCCACCGCCGGCACTCGGATAGTAATCTTGGGCATAGCATTTTACCAAATCACCTCATTCTTAGGGGCACACGTGAGGAACACAAATGCGAACAAGCCAGAATGGTCCCCTGGACAATATGCAACTGAAAACTCACACCCCAGAAGTGACTCGAACCCATACTCCCAGAAGCAACGCAACTGGTATGTACAAGACGCCTTAATCCACTTGACCATCACGACCGGACATAATGAGGTGATAGCCGAGGCTATTTGAACCACCCCACCGCCGGCACTCGGAGAGTAATCTTGGGCATAGCATTTTACCAAATCACCTCATTCTTAGGGGCACACGTGAGGAACACAAATGCGAACAAGCCAGAATGGTCCCCTGGACAATATGCAACTGAAAACTCACACCCCAGAAGTGACTCGAACCCATACTCCCAGAAGCAACGCAACTGGTATGTACAAGACGCCTTAATCCACTTGACCATCACGACCGGACATAATGAGGTGATAGCCGAGGCTATTTGAACCACCCCACCGCCGGCACTCGGATAGTAATCTTGGGCATAGCATTTTACCAAATCACCTCATTCTTAGGGGCACACGTGAGGAACACAAATGCGAACAAGCCAGAATGGTCCCCTGGACAATATGCAACTGAAAACTCACACCCCAGAAGTGACTCGAACCCATACTCCCAGAAGCAACGCAACTGGTATGTACAAGACGCCTTAATCCACTTGACCATCACGACCGGACATAATGAGGTGATAGCCGAGGCTATTTGAACCACCCCACCGCCGGCACTCGGATAGTAATCTTGGGCATAGCATTTTACCAAATCACCTCATTCTTAGGGGCACACGTGAGGAACACAAATGCGAACAAGCCAGAATGGTCCCCTGGACAATATGCAACTGAAAACTCACACCCCAGAAGTGACTCGAACCCATACTCC
The DNA here is from genome assembly GCF_040958095.1 of Procambarus clarkii. Taxonomy (NCBI): domain Eukaryota; kingdom Metazoa; phylum Arthropoda; class Malacostraca; order Decapoda; family Cambaridae; genus Procambarus; species Procambarus clarkii. The sequence continues at coordinate 6,311,047 of NC_091161.1, read as the reverse complement.
CAGAAGCAACGCAACTGGTATGTACAAGACGCCTTAATCCACTTGACCATCACGACCGGACATAATGAGGTGATAGCCGAGGCTATTTGAACCACCCCACCGCCGGCACTCGGATAGTAATCTTGGGCATAGCATTTTACCAAATCACCTCATTCTTAGGGGCACACGTGAGGAACACAAATGCGAACAAGCCAGAATGGTCCCCTGGACAATATGCAACTGAAAACTCATGATGGTCAAGTGGATTAAGGCGTCTTGTACATACCAGTTGCGTTGCTTCTGGGAGTATGGGTTCGAGTCACTTCTGGGGTGTGAGTTTTCAGTTGCATATTGTCCAGGGGACCATTCTGGCTTGTTCGCATTTGTGTTCCTCACGTGTGCCCCTAAGAATGAGGTGATTTGGTAAAATGCTATGCCCAAGATTACTATCCGTGTGCCGGCGGTGGGGTGGTTCAAATAGCCTCGGCTATCACCTCATTATGTCCGGTCCGTGATGGTCAAGTGGATTAAGGCGTCTTGTACATACCAGTTGCGTTGCTTCTGGGAGTATGGGTTCGAGTCACTTCTGGGGTGTGAGTTTTCAGTTGCATATTGTCCAGGGGACCATTCTGGCTTGTTCGCATTTGTGTTCCTCACGTGTGCCCCTAAGAATGAGGTGATTTGGTAAAATGCTATGCCCAAGATTACTATCCGAGTGCCGGCGGTGGGGTGGTTCAAATAGCCTCGGCTATCACCTCATTATGTCCGGTCATGATGGTCAAGTGGATTAAGGCGTCTTGTACATACCAGTTGCGTTGCTTCTGGGAGTATGGGTTCGAGTCACTTCTGGGGTGTGAGTTTTCAGTTGCATATTGTCCAGGGGACCATTCTGGCTTGTTCGCATTTGTGTTCTTCACGTGTGCCCCTAAGAATGAGGTGATTTGGTAAAATGCTATGCCCAAGATTACTATCCGAGTGCCGGCGGTGGGGTGGTTCAAATAGCCTCGGCTATCACCTCATTATGTCCGGTCGTGATGGTCAAGTGGATTAAGGCGTCTTGTACATACCAGTTGCGTTGCTTCTGGGAGTATGGGTTCGAGTCACTTCTGGGGTGTGAGTTTTCAGTTGCATATTGTCCAGGGGACCATTCTGGCTTGTTCGCATTTGTGTTCCTCACGTGTGCCCCTAAGAATGAGGTGATTTGGTAAAATGCTATGCCCAAGATTACTATCCGAGTGCCGGCGGTGGGGTGGTTCAAATAGCCTCGGCTATCACCTCATTATGTCCGGTCGTGATGGTCAAGTGGATTAAGGCGTCTTGTACATACCAGTTGCGTTGCTTCTGGGAGTATGGGTTCGAGTCACTTCTGGGGTGTGAGTTTTCAGTTGCATATTGTCCAGGGGACCATTCTGGCTTGTTCGCATTTGTGTTCCTCACGTGTGCCCCTAAGAATGAGGTGATTTGGTAAAATGCTATGCCCAAGATTACTATCCGAGTGCCGGCGGTGGGGTGGTTCAAATAGCCTCGGCTATCACCTCATTATGTCCGGTCGTGATGGTCAAGTGGATTAAGGCGTCTTGTACATACCAGTTGCGTTGCTTCTGGGAGTATGGGTTCGAGTCACTTCTGGGGTGTGAGTTTTCAGTTGCATATTGTCCAGGGGACCATTCTGGCTTGTTCGCATTTGTGTTCCTCACGTGTGCCCCTAAGAATGAGGTGATTTGGTAAAATGCTATGCCCAAGATTACTATCCGAGTGCCGGCGGTGGGGTGGTTCAAATAGCCTCGGCTATCACCTCATTATGTCCGGTCGTGATGGTCAAGTGGATTAAGGCGTCTTGTACATACCAGTTGCGTTGCTTCTGGGAGTATGGGTTCGAGTCACTTCTGGGGTGTGAGTTTTCAGTTGCATATTGTCCAGGGGACCATTCTGGCTTGTTCGCATTTGTGTTCCTCACGTGTGCCCCTAAGAATGAGGTGATTTGGTAAAATGCTATGCCCAAGATTACTATCCGAGTGCCGGCGGTGGGGTGGTTGAAATAGCCTCGGCTATCACCTCATTATGTCCGGTCGTGATGGTCAAGTGGATTAAGGCGTCTTGTACATACCAGTTGCGTTGCTTCTGGGAGTATGGGTTCGAGTCACTTCTGGGGTGTGAGTTTTCAGTTGCATATTGTCCAGGGGACCATTCTGGCTTGTTCGCATTTGTGTTCCTCACGTGTGCCCCTAAGAATGAGGTGATTTGGTAAAATGCTATGCCCAAGATTACTATCCGAGTGCCGGCGGTGGGGTGGTTGAAATAGCCTCGGCTATCACCTCATTATGTCCGGTCGTGATGGTCAAGTGGATTAAGGCGTCTTGTACATACCAGTTGCGTTGCTTCTGGGAGTATGGGTTCGAGTCACTTCTGGGGTCTGAGTTTTCAGTTGCATATTGTCCAGGGGACCATTCTGGCTTGTTCGCATATATATATATATATATATATATATATATATATATATATATATATATATATATATATATATATATATATATATATATATATATATATAAATAAATAAATAAACAAATAAATAAATAAATAAATTACTTATTGTTACACAGTGAAATTGTATAACAGGAAGAGGTCTTGGATACCTACTTCCCTCTTCCTTTTTTTAACAGGTCATAATAGTCCATACAGTCATAATTATAGGTTTAAGTATTCAATGAGAAAAGTTTTTGAAGTTTTTACCCTGCTTACCTAACATCATTTGTGCAGTGGGACATTTGGTGATAGTAAATACTCCCACCAGCCACCTTCTCTCATATTTCATGTTCACCAGTGTTTATTTACTTAATACCTACTGGTATAATATCTTGCCATTATAAAAACTAATTCTAATATCATAATAGACATATTTACTGCAAGTATCAAGCAGAGAATGCATATATAACTAACACAAAGGACTCCTCTTCACGAGATTCGCTAACTAATAATCTTTTGTTTATATAAAATCTATCCTCCGTGTTGTGTAGTAGAGAAAAATTTAGTTATATCCAGTTTACGTAAAGCTACGAGTGGTCGACAGCACTCTTAGCTGACGGACCAAACTTACTAAGATTTTCCTTCTTAGTGTGCCTACCTGAATACCGACGTAGCCACCACGAAGGCGCTAAGAAGGGAAAACATTCGTAAGTACCTTCGTAAATCTGGCCTTTGTTTTTCACCACGAACAGTATTCCAGCATGAAGTCAAGGCTCCTTGACTTCATGCTTCATCAAGAGGATGACTGTGACATGCTTTTTACTGAATACGAACTAGACTCTGCTCTACTTAAAGGCAAAGCTACATCACCCGAGGAGGATGGAATTACTTACGGCATACTGCGTATGCTTCTGCTAGTTCCAGGGAATCCCTTGCTTGAATGGGATATGAACTCCCCAGTTCTATATGAACTATGGAACTGGGGAGCTTCCAAAGTCATGGACCAACAGTCTTATTCCCATTCATAAACCAAACCAGCCGAGTGCTTTTCGCCCAATCTCCCTCACTAGTTGTCTCTGTAAGTGTCTTGAGAGGATGGTTCTCAACCGTCTCCTTTACAGAATTAGTAACATGTTGTCTCCCCAGATGTATGGCTTTACGCATGGAAAGAGTGTACATCACTGTATTACCACATTCCTCACCCTGCATACTGATAGGTCATACACCACTTTCCTAGATCTTAAGTCAGCCTTTGACATTGCTGACCCACACGTCATTCTGAGCGAACTTGCTAAAATGAATGTTAAAGGATGGCTACTACGGTGGATAAGAGGCTATCTATCCAACAGGAAGTCAGCTGTACTGTTCCAAGGGCATAGGAGTGTAACAAGAGATCTTGAACTTGGCACTCCACAGGGAGGTGTCCTCAATCCTACTCTGTTCAATGTGTTAATCAATGCACTTTTAAACTCAGTAACCAGAAGGCCCAGCGAACACATCATTAGCTATACGGATGATATACTGATCCACACCAATGGGTATAATAACACCCAAAATGTTCTGAACTCTGTATTGCACACATGTCAGGAACTAGGCTTGGTCATCTCAGTAGAGAAAACAAAGATTCTGAACCGACGCAAACCCAGACGGCGTGGGACCGTTCGCAAAATGCAGTTGCATGATGGCTCTCTGCTCGACTATGTAACCAGATACAAATACCTTGGTCTTGAAGTTCCACTGTACCGTAATGTTGTAGCCAGACTGGGTCGCCAAAGTAGAGAGAGGCTCCGTGCTCTCAAGGCTATGGCAGGCTACCATCCAAGCTATGGTGCAAATGTGAGAATTGTCAAAATGATGTATCTCTCATATATTAGGCCTCTGATTGATTATGCTGCACCCATGCTTGCTCTAGTGCCTGAGAGAATGCTTGGAGGGCTGGAAAAAATGCAAAACGAAGCCATGGGGATTATCCTCGGATGCCCCCGTACAACTAAATTACTAAACATGAGGAAGGAACTGAATATTTCATGTGTATGTGATCGTATCACTGAAATTAATGCTTTAATTGGTATCAAGATGCTTAGACTAACCCACCCTAACCCCTGCACTGAAGCCCTCTAAGCCTTCTTCCTTGAAGGTCAGCATCCCTCCAAATGGATTACCGAAACTGCCAATGTGCTCAGTATGTATAACTTTCATCACCCCTACCAAGAGAGACAACAACGACACTTTCCTGCCCCATGGGAGATCACTTCTTTCCAAATTACTGTCCCCCCTTTCCCACCCAAGAAGCTGATTAAAAAACAAGCCTTGCTTCAACAAGAAGCTGATTAAATAACAAGCCTTGCTTCAACAAGAAGCAAAGTACAATGCCTTAAGCCAAATTGATGCTTTAGTTAGAGAGCGCTCCCTTTCCCAGATTATTTACACTGATGGATCCTTGCACCAATCCCATGGTGCAGCTGGAAGTGCAGTTGTTGTGACAGGGAGAGATGGTTCCTTCTCCCATGAGTGTGGGGCGCGTCTAAGTAACTGGGCACTCGAGCGCGTATATGAATCCAAAGTTGACACGCTAATTGTAAGTGACTCCTTGTCATCCTTGACTGCCCTCAGCTCCCAAGGCGACGTGCTTATCTCTGAACCTAGACACAGATATAATGAAATAATCAATGATGGAGTCAGAGTCTGTTTCCTGTGGATTCCTTCCCATATTCGTCTCCGAATGCATGATAGAACTGATGAGTTGGCCAAGACTTTTGCTCGTAAAGAGGGAATTGATTACCAACTTAGACTGCCTTTGAGCATCCTGAGGGCTGTAATATTCCGGGAACATCAACTAAATTTCGGAGACTTGAAGCAAAGTGAAATTCACACCAGTTACTCCATCTATCATCATTCTATTATGCAGGAGGTACCTCACATCTATGGGTCATCCAATAATGTTAGCAGACTTCTAGATGTTACCACTGCTAGGCTTGGGCTCGGCTACAAGTACCTCTGGGAGTTTGTAACATCTGCTGATGTAGATTTGACTAAATGTAAACTCTGTCAGCAGAACTATTCGCATACTTTGCTTCATTATATAATGGAATGTGAAAAAATCGCAGAATTTAGAGATAACACCATCAATAGTGTCCAAGAAATGTGTAAGTACGTCATTCATAATGATGTGCTGCCCGAAATCTTAGCGAAGTATCCAAAATTTGCTTACTGTAAGTAATGCATGCACACGACTGTAAAGCTGCCGCCCAGTTGGGTGGGTGTGCAGCACATGACTGTAAAGCTGCCGCCCAGTTAGGTGGGTGTGCAGCAAGACTAGTAACTGTGCGACTCATCATAGATGTAAAGTGCCTTGTATAGTGACTGTTGTGAGCCTCTTGTTGAATCACTTGTGACACAAAAGATTATTGATGTGTGTATTTATGTGAGTGATTAAATATGTATGTATGTATACGTATGTATATGTACATGTATGCATGAGTATGTGTACATGTTATTTATTTATTTTTTTAAATAGGAAAAGGGGTACCACCTCTGGTGCAAGTGTAGGGACCCATAGCCTCGGAGAAGAAAATAAAGAGTACTAATTTATTTATTTATTTATATACAAGAAGGTACATTGGGTTTGTGAGAATAGTATTTACAATCTTGTAAAGCCACTAGTACGTGCAGCATTTCGGGCAAGTCCTTAATCTAACAGATAATTTTAAGTAGGTAAATTCTAGCAGAATTAATAAAATGATAACAGATACATTGCAAGAAAAAAATGAGATGAGAGAGATTAGTAAGTATATTAAAGCACATTGGTATATTAAAGCTCTGATTGATTACATTGACCGCTTGATTGGTAATTTAAATAAGATTAACAGACACCAAAGTGTGTCTGAGGGCGCAGGTGAGAAACAATGGGCAGAGTTTCTTTCGCCCTATGTCCCTCTTACCTAGAAGTAAAATTGGTACCTGGGTGTTAGTCAGCTGTCACGGGCTGCTTCCTGGGGGTGGAAGCCCGGTCGAGGACCGGGCCGCGGGGACACTAAACCCCGAAATCATCTCAAGATAACCATACAGCAGATTGATAGCACATATAAGAAGACAGCAATTATCACAATGGTAAAGATGTTCGGATTGGGTACATAAAGATTGGGAGATTGGGTAGCAATAGATACAGTGCAATTATAAAGCAACAAGGTAAAAACTATGAAGATGAAATTAGGTACTTTTTAGTTTTGTTTTTGAATGATGCAAAAGTTGGACAGCTTTTCAATTCATTAGGGAGTGAGTTCCATAGACTGGGTCCCTTTATTTGCACAGAGTGTTTACACAGATTAAGTTTGACTCTGGGGATATCAAAGAGATATTTATTTTTGGTGTGGTGATAATGGGTCCTATTACATCTGTCCAGGGAGAGTTTCAGAGCAGGATTTGCATTTAAGAACAGTGTTTTGTAAATGTAGTTGACACAATAGAATTTGTGAAGTGAGATTATGTTTAGCATGTTTAGGGAGTTAAACAAGGGGGCTCAGTGTTGTCTGAAAGCAGAATTTGTTATTATTCTGATAGCAGATTTTTGCTGGGTGATGATGGACTTGAGGTGGTTTGCAGTGGTTGAACCCCATGCACAGATACCATAATTAAGATAGGGATAGATTAGTGCATAATATAGAGAGATGAGAGCAGAGTTAGGTACATAATATCTGATTTTGGAGAGTATACCAACTGTTTTAGAGACTTTCTTAGTTATGTGTTGTATGTGGGTACTGAAGTTGAGTCTCTTATCTAGGAATAGGCCAAGAAACTTTCCATCATTTTTATTGCTAATGTTTACATTGTCTATCTGAAGCTGAATTGCATTTGTAGATTTGCTTCCAAATAAGATGTAGTAGGTCTTTTCTATGTTAAGTGTTAGTTTGTTGGTTGACATAAGTGGACTTTTTTTAGTTCATTATTAACAACATTATTTAGTGTATGTGGGTTGGGGTTAGAGTAGATGAGGGTAGTATCATCAGCAAACAAAATAGGTTTCAGAATGTATATATAACATTAATAGTTTTGTAACTAGTGTCAAAATATTGTTATTTGCTTAGCTAAACGAACTAGAGGGTTCAGTTCCTGAACCGATTATGTACCTCTGTAATCCTTCACACCACCGCCCACGGGATGGGTATGGGGTGCATAATAAAGAAATTGAATTGGTTATAAACCCTTGAAACCGCCTATCCGCCGAAGCCGTAAATTAAATTAAATTACATGTTTATTCAAAAAAGTGTTTAGATAAGCAATTGGATTCTTTCTCATAAAAGAGTAACATAGTCATTTATGATCAATGGGGCCAACACTAAAAATGAACCAGGAACATAAAGAACATGAGTAAACACTTTAACAAAGAAATGCAAGAAATTAGATGACAATAAATGCAGAAAGTATATAATACTTAGTAAATGTAAATTTAAGATAAGAGTAACACAAATAACTTAGTGTAAGGAAAAATGTGAGTGTAACTCGTTACACGGTATTGTTTATTTGATAATAATTATATGACATTGAGTAAATATTTCTTAGACTCTCCTTTAAACTGGCTGGGAGACGCTCAACTTTTAATTACATTTAAGAGGTCATTCCACAATTTACGACTCTTGATTTGCATTGCATTTCTACTTTGATTGAGTCTCTAGGAATATCAAAAATATTTCTTACTCGTGTGGGTGCAGCCTTCTAGGGAGCGCTTAAGGTCACGATTGTCATTGCAAATCCAAGTTTTATAGATATAGAGAAACTTGAGAGTATGTGCAGAGACTTGATATTTAACATGTTCAAAGATTTCAATAAGGGAAAAGAGTGCTGTCTGGGGACTAAAATTTGTGATTGTTCTAATTGCTGATTTTGTGTTGAATAATTAGAAGTCGGAGGTAATTAAGGGTGGTGGATTCCCAGGTACAGATACCATAGGTGAGATATTGATAAATAAAGTCAATAATATAGAGTAACTATAGGGCAGGGCGAGGGAACTGCCCTAGTTAGCAAAAATGTCAAAAAGGTTAATTTTTAAAACCCAACTGGAAAAAATCATCAGGGCAAATGGGGGATTTTTTTTATAAGCCGCCGGCTTCCTGTCCTCGTCGAGGCCACTAGTGTGTTAGTGACCCTCAGGGAAAATCAGGACTTATCACTGTATCTGGTCACAGTTGGTTCCCAGTTGTAGAGTCGGGTTCGTTTTCGATGCGCAATCAAGAATTCCGTGGTTCGAATCCTGGGCGAGAAAGAAATGCTTGGGCACAATTCCTATCACCTAATGCATCTGTTCACCTAACAGTAAGTAGGGTTTGCCTAGCAGTAAGTAGGTACTCAAGAATTAGTCAGCTCATTGTGGAGTTGCATCCTGGGCGGGGTCAGTAATTCGACCTTGGGGAGTGGGGGACCTCGATGCAAGCCTAACGTGCATTAATACACCATGGCTTCCTGTCCCCCGACACAATGAATAATTATCTCCCACAGATTAGTCCCCCCCCCCTCTGCACCACCAGTTTTCCAACCACTAACAGAAAATGCTCAGACCTCCACCACTGCAAACCTCATGCTGTAACGGGGGGGTGGGGAAATAGCTCTATCTTGTCCATTAATCCAACCCCCAGTTAGCCAACTATTCTAGAGCACTCCCAGAGTTCCTACGGCAACCTCTCTCATTCAACACCTTGTAACCTAGGTATTCGAATACATCATCCTACTCTAAAAAATGAAATATGTAGACAGACGTCCATTGTTTCTTGCTGGGCGACATCACTGCTTGGTCTTGTAGATAGTCCTGTACCACATTTCTTTAACGCAACTGCCTCCGTCGCTTCTCCGTCGTTAACGCACAACAACCCTTGGTCAACCAGGAAGCCGTTACTTCTTGTACTGCGCACAGGACCGTGGAATTCGGTTGTCCCAGCTGATCTGTAATTGGCCCTACGTCAGTCACCATGAGAGACGTATATTGGGGTTCTTCACAGCTATAGGGACTACAAGTTTTGAGACCTCCATATAGTTGCCACCATAGAAATCCCATCCTACTTCTTTCCTCCCTGTTGCTCCAGCACGCCTCCTTCAGAGAGCCACTTCTGACAGCCACATCAAGTCCGCACGACACAGGAAGAATCACTCAACAGAGCAACATGCTTGCAGGAGGGGCGGCCTGTTAAGGCAAACGATCCTGTCTTGCAATTACGCTCCATGCAATGATGCTGACACCAGCAAGGGACACTTGGCATCGTGTCAGCTTGGTCTTATCTTCTCCTCTTCTTTCTTCTCTCTTCTTTCTTCTCTCTTCTCTCTTCTTCCTCCCATTGGTCTTTGACAAGCGACCTGGGGTCCATTGGGGTCCGTCCGTCCTGGGGTCCATCCTAGGTAGACCGATGTTGGTGGGACAGACTAGAGTCGTTGTTGCTCCTCTTCCATCTTTACTGGGTCGTCTGAGGTTGTGTGCAGAACGACCTGGGGTCCACCTGGGATCCGTCCCTCTTGGGGTCCGTCTGTCCTGGGGTCCACTGGGGTCCGTCCATCCTGGGATCCACTGGGTAGACCATTTTAACCGACCGAGAGGGCTGTATCTTGGGGGTCCCCTGGGGTGATGGTGGTGGAGCCATGACATCCAGGTAGGGGGCTGGTCGTCGAGGTGGTGATAAACGCCCGTGTGTGGTAAACAGCAGCCGTCTCCCTCATCTGTATGTGTGCCTCATGTTAAATGAACACCATCTACCTACAACATTGTTCAACACAGCTGCCAACATTGTAACGGGAGGTGGGGGAAATAGCTCTCTCTTGTCCATTATTCCAACCCCCCAGTTAACTTACGAGGCCGGGGGAAACAGCTCTCTCTAGTCCGTTATCCCGTCCTCAGTTAGCTAACTATTCTAGAGCCCCTCCAGAGTTCCTAAGGCAACCTCTCTCGTTCAACACCTTGTAACCTAGGTATTCGACTACAAAGGTGCAGCGACTACAAGGCGCCGTAACTTGATCAGCTACCCAAAACCCTAGAGAGAACTCTAGAATACATTTCACTGCCACAAACGTATAAGAGACACGAAAGGAAAGAAATGACACTTGAAGTAATTAGTGAGGGTTTGGGGTGAGAGGTAGAGAGGTGGGAGGAGCGAGGAGGGTCATTAGTTGAGAGTTTAGAGAGGGGTGGAGGGAGAGAAGTAGATAGGTAGAAGTAGAAGAGTAGGTAGTAGTAGAAGAAATGCTGCCACCATCCATTCTAGACCATTCCATACAAGACAAGGAATGGAACTTGTCTGTATAACCAAATTCTCACAGATGTTAACACGAGGTCATTATTAGTCTGTTCCCTCTGTATCATGTACTCATTAAATCATGAAACCGCAGAGGCTTTCTCATCTCAACTCAAAAACTCTAGGGAACAAAGTTAAAGACAATTTAAATAATAACCTCAATTATATTTCACATAATATCATAATTTAAGCAATTCAATTAAAATTTTAAAGATTAATATTCAAAGTGAGCCATCATCCAAAATTTGAGAACCCTACAACTTGACTGCCCCTGATCATCACACAACATATGTAAACACGACCAAGTCACCTTAATGTTCAACTCACCAAGTGTCTGCCTATAGCTGGATAGAGAGGGAGGGGGGGGGGGGGGAATCTGCAGCTGTCAGGCAGCGTCACCCCCATCCGACCGACAGCCTGTCTCGGCTGTTGTCCTCCTCTGCTCTACTGCCTGGTCTATTTTGTTAAATGCTCTCGAATCGATACCTCTCCGAGTATATATTGGGAAACCTAGTAGCTAACTCCGTCCACAAGTAGATAGCCTCCGGCTATCTACCAAGCCACTCCTTAAACGTCGGCATGTTTGAAGGCCAATTATCAGATTAGCAGAGGCAATGTGAAATTCTCATGGGTGACCTCAGGTCACTTGGTGGTCATTAACTCTTAGAGGTGTGAGATTCAGGCTGCCAGAATGGCGCCTGTCAAATCCTTGTCTGTGACTCATGTATCTCTATGTATTTTAAATACAACTAAACCAAACACCTTTACAGTGTTACAATGCTAACCAAACTCAACAAGCCATCCTAGCTTTCTCTACCATCTGCCCACGTCACAACTTCTCTGTATATATACACTAAGAGTTCCTGGTCACATCCGATCCCTTGGTCGTCGTTGTCGGAAAAACCCGACACCATTTAATAATATTACATTCAACAGGCAGATAATATTGCTGCTGTGTTGTATACACAAGTTAACCCTTAGAAAATGTAACTTGTAGTGGAATTTTCCGTCAATAGAAAACGGGATATCATTGCCACGTAGTACTATAAATTCACCAACTATTCTGTTGGGAATTATTCTTAAATACATTAGTCTTTGGACTTTTACCATAATAAAAACATCTCATTTGAATTAACTTAATTATCAGTATCAAAATAAAGTAAATGTGACCCTTCTATCACTTACTGACATCTAGACAAAGTAGGCCAGTAGTGTCAGTCATGAGGAAGAAGTCAGACAATGTTTGTTAAGGCCAGAGGCGCAGTGGGGCAAATTCAGCTTCTATAATTTCTCCTGGACGAAGTGTGATGGAGATCACAGTAGTGTTCTACCATCGTCAACACGCTGTCAACATAATCAAGGGAAGTGTCCTACCGAAACCCTTTTATCTAATCATTTCTGGCCAGTTAAATGTTAGGTAGATATTGGGCGAACCGGTGAAAACACAAATGATCGACTCAATAGAGGTAATTAAGCCTTGGTCCTTATCTATTATACAGTGTTTTCTCTGATATAGCTGCCATATATTAGGATTCCGGCTTTACAGCTAGCGCCCTTTGACAGAAACAAGAAGAGGAAGCAAGACTTGATACATCAGTTACTGGGTGATGGAAGCTAGCCTCAAACGAGGATAATTTGGTGTCTACATCCTAGTTATACCTGATGGACTAAGCCTGCTGTACAATAAGATAAGGAACCTCTTCAATGTATACTAATATATGTAGTTAATACTGTAGTTTGATTGGCTACATATATATAAAATTAATAATTAACATCAAACCAATTGCTATCGAAATATATAAATTAACGTAAATATAAATTCTATATAAATCTCACAGGTCAGTTCCCACATTATTTGGTCCTTTGAAACTGGATTATATGGTCCTTCGAACCTAGATTCTATGATCATTCGAACCTAGATGGTCTAGAGAGCTAGATTGTCATCAAATTAAATAAACTAGTATAATAAAGTAATAAACAATACTTAGCCAGTCAAAGACCGGCAGCTAGCCTCCCTCGAGCGCGCTCAGGAACCCCTCAGCCCAGTTCAGCCTTATTCAGCAGTTTCATGGTCACTCGCCAATTTGGTGGCATATTATTTCTGTGAAGTGACAGCGCTTATTTTGAAGCCAGCCAAATTAGTGGCTGTGTCCTCGCAAGATTGTTCACGGATTTCGTGGTATTTCGCGAGAGATTATCTACGAATTTTGTGAAGTTAATTTCGCGGTCACTAATAATATTTAATACTTCTAGATAATATTAGAAGTTTCATAGAGGCTAATTAAGAGGCTATCATCAATAATTGTGTATATTATTTCTCCTAAATAGAGAATTATTTAATATATATTGCACTAGGTTTCACAATATAATGTTTACTAATTGCCAACCCACAACAGGGTAGGATATTACCATTGACTAGTTGAACTATTTAGTGTTCATTCTAGTCCCATTATTACCATAGTCTAGTGGTACTATATTGAACAACCTAGCACCATTAATGAATGGTGCAGACCCTATTTTGGGTGTAATTGTTACCAGCTCGAGTTGAGTTGTGTATATATAATAATTTACTTATGATCATTACACCTTTGAGTGGTTAATTAGTGTCTATACCATCCTAGGGTGATATTGAGGAGCTAACCTAAAGGTACTTCCAGTGACACTGGTTTATCACTCAAATCATTAGTGTGTATGATTGTATATATATAATGTGTATTAATTTTAAGTGCTAACCTCTAGAAGAGGTAGGATTATCGCCTAGTGAGTGCAGAATTTTTACCCTAGGCTACCATCAGTACTTGTTCAGTATTATGAGCAGCCCAAGTACAAGCCCGACAAGGCTTCACCAACTAGCCAATATGGATAATGCAGGGAGAATGAAAAGATCCCTTGCAGGTCTTAAAGGCCACTTAACAAGACAGATCAAGAAATGTGAAGATTTGTCACAACAATCTCAAGTTGATTATGCTGACCTGGAAAGCTATTCTCAAGCAGCTGCAGGTAAATTTGAGCAAATCAAATAGAAAGATATGTGGCTGAACTTGCCAACACCAATTTATCAGAAACAGAAATAGACGACATTATGGTTGATCTTGCGAATTATAAAGATCACACTCAGGCCACGATACTGCCTTATGTCAAATTAATTGCCCAGAACAAGGCAACAACAACAACAGTTGCATCTAATACGAGTCAAGCAGAGGCTTGACTCCCTCCAGTTACTTTACCCACTTTCTCGGGAAAAGATGAGGAAGATTGGGACGAATTTTGGAACAAATTCGTTGACCTTGTGGACTCAAAACAATCTTTACCTAAGAGTAGTAAATTCTCTTATCTCCAAGGCCAATTATCAGGTGAGGCTAAAACAATAGTATCCCATCTGAGATTAACTAATGACGGCTATGACCTGGTAGTACAGCTTCTCAAGGAAAATTATGCTGATCCAGAAGTAAGAACATCACATTAAGTTCAGGAGCTGTTGCATATACCCTCACCGGAGGCTTCAGTTGATTCACTCCAAGTCTTCAAGCTGGAGGTAGAATAAGGTAGATCAAGGCCCTCAGCCTGACAGCAGATACAAACGGGGCTGAGTGGGTCTTGAAAATAATTGTCCAGGAGAAAATACCTAGGGACATATTGAGACAAATGAGTGCACATTACAATAAAAGCATCTTATCCACGAATGAAATATCTGAGGGTTTACGGTCAGTAGTTCATCAATTACGAACACATGACAAATTAAAACCACTAAGCAAACCCTCAGAAATCAATAACAGTAAACCCCAGAGTACCAAAGGTACTCCAAATCACTCTAGACAATATAATTCAACACCAAAGTGGAACAGTGGCAGTGTGGGCGTATATGCAGTGGGACCCTCCAAGCCTATATTTACTGTGTCACCCAAGAACGTGACACCAAAGGGTACTGGAAGCTATGGAACATGTTTGTTCTGCAATGAGAAACATTCAATGTACCACTGGCCTAATTTTCCTAATAGTGACGCCCGTGTTGAACGACTCAAAGATTTGCAACATTGCACGAGATGCCTCGGGAAACAACATCAACGACTGTGATACCCAATTACACACCTGTAATAGGTGTAACAAGGGTCAGCACCATGCAGCATTGTGCAGAGACACCAAAACAACGTTTCCAAACCCCAAGGTGGAAGATAGCATTCCCACCACAGTACAGTACTGCAAGGTGCAACAAACAAAGAGTGTCCAATCGGCAAAGTCTAAAGGTAATACGACTTTGCCTACTGCCCAAATTACCATCCAGAATAAGAGGGCCAAGTTCCATACCCGGGTGTTGTTTGACCAAGAGTCCCAGAGAACATATGTCACTAAAAAGTTGGCAGATGAACTACAATTAAGGCCTGTAGCCCAGACGACAATCAACATCTCAGGGTTTCTAGCAGATGCAGGACCTCAAGTCTACCAGGTGGTACAACCATCAGTACGTTTAGGCAGGTACGTCTGTCAAGTACAAGCCATTGTGGTGGACAAAATACCAGTAGACCTACAAGTTCAAGGTCTGAGAGCAACAGCCAAATTCCTGAGAGAGGAATAAAATTGGCAGATAATATTAAATCTGATCACCTCACCGACTTCAGTATCCTTGTAGGGACAGACTATTACCATCGATTCATCGGTAGCCCTACTAAATATCAGGGCATAACCATGCTAAATTCTGCAGGAGGCAAATTACTCTCAGGCCCAGTATTAAGCCTGAGGAGACCTGGTTGATACCTGGTTGATGGGGTTCTGGGAGTTCTTCTACTCCCCAAGCCCGGCCCGAGGCCAGGCTTGACTTGTGAGAGTTTGGTCCACCAGGCTGTTGCTTGGAGCGGCCCGCAGGCCCACATACCCACCACAGCCCGGTTGGTCCGGCACTCCTTGGAGGAATAAATTTAGTTTCCTCTTGAAGATATCCACGGTTGTTCTGGCAATATTTCTTATGCTTGCTGGGAGGGTGTTGAACAACCGCGGACCTATGATGTTTGTAGTGTTCTCTGATTGTGCCTATGGCACCTCTGCTCTTCACTGGTTCTATTCTGCATTTTCTTCCATATCGTTCACTCCAGTACGTTGTTATTTTACTGTGTAGATTTGGGACCTGGCCCTCCAGTATTTTCCATGTGTATATTATTTGGGATCTCTCTCGTCTTCTTTCTAGTGAGTACATTTGGAGGGCTTTGAGACGATCCCAATAATTTAGGTGCTTTATCGCGTCTATGCGTGCCGTATATGTTCTCTGTATTTCCTCTATTTCAGCAATCTCTCC
The DNA here is from genome assembly GCF_040958095.1 of Procambarus clarkii. NCBI lineage: Eukaryota > Metazoa > Arthropoda > Malacostraca > Decapoda > Cambaridae > Procambarus > Procambarus clarkii. Next base: position 6,295,045 of record NC_091161.1, on the reverse strand, counting down.
TGCTCTGAAGGGGAAGTGAGTACTGAGCAGTACTCAAGACGGGACAACACAAGTGACTTGAAGAGTACAACCATTGTGATGGGATCCCTGGATTTGAAAGTTCTCGTAATCCATCCTATCATTTTTCTGGCTGTCGCAATATTTGCTTGGTTATGCTCTCTAAACGTTAGGTCGTCAGACATCATTATTCCCAAATCCTTTACATGCTGTTTTCCTACTATGGGTACATTTGATTATGTTTTATACCCTGTATTATGTTTAAGGTCCTCATTTTTACCGTACCTGAGTACCTGGAATTTATCACTGTTAAACATCATGTTATTTTCAGATGCCCAGTCGAAACCTTTTATTAATATCAGCTTGAAGTTTTTCAATGTCTTCAGCCGAGGTAATTTTCATACTGATTTTTGTGTCATCTGCAAATGATGATACGAAGCTGTGACTTATATTTTTGTATATATCTGATATGAGAATAAGGAAATGCAGCGGTGCAAGGACTGTACCCTGAGGTACAGAGCTTTTAACTGCACTTGGACAAGATTTTATATGGTTGACCATTACTCGCTGAGTCCTGTTTGACATAAAACTGAGTATCCAGCGTCCTACTTTACCGGTTATTCCCATTGACTTCATTTTGTGTGCTATCACGCCATAGTCACATTTATCGAAAGCCTTTGCAAAGTCCGTGTATATCACATCAGCATTCTGTTTTTCTTCTAATGCCTCGGTGACTTTTGTCGTAGTGCTCAAGTAGCTGTGAGAGGCACGATCTTCCCGCTCGAAATCCATGTTGGCCTGGATTGTGAAAGTCATTGGTCTCCATGAAATTGGTGACCTGACTCCTCATCACTCTCTCAAATACTTTTATTATGTGTGATGTTAGTGCAACTGGTCTATAATTCTTTGCCAATGCTTTGCTCCCTCCCAAGTGCAGAGGGGCTATGTCTGCTACTTTAAGTGCATCTGGTATCTCCCCCGTGTCCAAGCTCTTCATCCACACTATAATAAGTGCCTGTGCTACCGGCACTTTGCATTTCTTTATAAATATTGAGTTCCATGAGTCTGGACCTGGGGCAGAGTGCATGGACATTTTTTTCAAAATTTAGTGCGCTCGTGTTGATATCAGTTATATTTACAGGGGTTTGAATATCCTGCATAAAGAAATTGTCTGGATCTTCCACTTTCATGTTGTTTATTGGAGTGCTAAACATGTCCTCATACTGCTTTTTTAGGACTTCACTAATTTCTTTGTCATCCTCCGTGTATGAACCTTCACTTGTACGAATAGGTCCAATACTGGCAGTGGTTTTTGCTTTTGATTTCGCATATGTGAAGAAGTATTTTGGATTTTTCTTTATTTCCTGAATTGCTTTCTGTTCTAACTGCCTTTCTTCAATTTCATATGAGTGTTTCAATTTCCGTTCGATTTCTTCAATCTCCCTATTTAAATTATTCCTTCTTTGACGGGAAATTCCTGTCTGCATAAGCAGTTCCGTTATTTTTTTCCTGCGTTTATAGTGTCGTCTGCGTTCTCTTTCTACATTGGATCTCTTTCTGACTTTCCTCAATGGAACATGTTTCTGACAGACTTGATATGCTTCCGAAGTCAGTTTTTCTATTCCTTCTGTAGGACTTGTATTACTTAAAACAGTTTCCCATGGAATGTTTGTAAGTTCCCTGTTTATTATCTCCCAATCTATCCTTTTATTATTAAAATTGAATTTACTGAATAGCCCCTATTCTATGACCTATGCCTGCAGATAAACAATACCAATAGAAATCTAAATATGTCAGCTGATTATATTTCTCCAGTAGAATTATACTAAGGAGATTACAGTTGACTATTGCAACAGAGATTGATGGTAATATCATCATTTAAAGCTGAAGATGAGTTCATGAGGCCTCAGTGGCAAATCAGTGAACAGTAGCCTAAACAGCTACAAGTCACTGCGACCAATGTCACTGAACCCACTGCAGTCTCAGAACCATACTTGACTTTAATGATGGCTATTCAATCCTCTGAATCAACTAACTAAATTAAACCCCAATAAATATTACAACTGATTTTGATACATTTATTATTTAATCAAGATGTATTCCATGTGCCTCAGTGTTTATATATCAGTGACCAGTTACCTGAACAAGCTTCAAGTTATATCTAATGTCAGTGATCTCACTGCAGTCCTGAATCATACTTGACTGTAGTACGTGATCACATTCAGTTTTCTGGGTTAAATAATTTGTATTTAGTCTATCCATCCAGTACGAACAGACGCACAAATGCGTGATTACTAACTACTAACATCAAATTAATCTAATAATTCGAAGGAGGAGTGTCGGTGTTCGTCTGTTCTAAATAGGACTTCGACCCGTAAGCAGCCCCACGGGGAATTATGTCGGAAAAACACGACACCATTTAATAATATTACATTCAACAGGCAGATAATATTGCTGCTGTGTTGTATACACAAGTTAACCCTTAGAGAATGTAACTTGTAGTGGAATTTTCCGTCAATAGAAAACGGGATATCATTGCCACGTAGTACTATAAATTCACCAACTATTCTGTTGGGAATTATTCTTAAAATACATTAGTCTTTGGACTTTTACCATTATAAAAACATCCTCATTTGAATTAACTTAATTATCAGTATCAAAATAAAGTAAATGTGACCCTTCTATCACTTACTGACATCTAGACAAAGTAGGCCAGTAGTGTCAGTCATGAGGAAGAAGTCAGACAATGTTTGTTAAGGCCAGAGGCGCAGTGGGGCAAATTCAGCTTCTATAATTTCTCCTGGACGAAGTGTGATGGAGATCACAGTAGTGTTCTACCATCGTCAACACGCTGTCAACATAATCAAGGGAAGTGTCCTACCGAAACCCTTTTATCTAATCATTTCTGGCCAGTTAAATGTTAGGTAGATATTGGGCGAACCGGTGAAAACACAAATGATTGACTCAATAGAGGTAATTAAGCCTTGGTCCTTATATATTATACAGTGTTTTCTCTGATATAGCTGCCATATATTAGGATTATTAGGATTCCGGCTTTGCAGCTAGCGCCCTTTGACAGGAACAAGAAGAGGAAGCAAGACTTGATACATCAGTTACTGGGTGATGGAAGCTAGCCTCAAACGAGGATAATTTGGTGTCTACATCCTAGTTATACCTGGTGGACTAAGCCTGCTGTACAATAAGATAAGGAACCTCCTCAATGTATACTAATATATGTACTTAATACTGTAGTTTGATTGGCTGCATATATATAAATTTAATATAAACCCCCTCCTAATGTGTAAGGATCGATTTGTGAGATTATTGCAGAAATACAGTCCACTTAACATCATACCAATTGCTATCGAAATATTTAAATTAACGTAAATATAAATTCTATATAAATCTCACAGGTCGGTTCCCACAGTCGTCGCACCTTAGTCAACAACAATACACTGAGAGTTTACATTAGTCCTGTACCATGTTCAGGACTAAAGTATACTTGCTGGTTGGCCAATAAGCTGTTGTCTTCGTCATAACAACTCCTCAGAAGTTAACAGCCCTTCAAGCCAAATGCCAACAGCGAGCCAATCCGGATCCGTCCAAGCAGACGAGGTGGAGTGGACCCACAGACGTAACACAGTGGTAGTGGCAGTGAAGTCCGCAGCACAGTGGCAGTGTAAAAGTGGGTCAACTAAACTGCTCTGTGCTCATGAACAGAACAAACCTGGATAACTAGGAAACGCAAGTGTGTTTCCACTTACTTAATGTTAAGTGTAACTTTATTTGTCGTGTTTTTCTGAGTGTTAGCAATAATAACAGCGTAATAAAATAACAACATTTTAACACAGTTGGCTTCGTTCTCGACACGCAATTAGAGATCTCAGGTTCGATTCCCGGGAGGGACAGAAATGAATGAGTGTTTCTTTTCACCTAATGTTTGTGTCTATCTAGCAGTAAATAGATTCCCAGGAGTTAAGCAACTGTTGTGGGGTTGAATCCTTGAGAAGGTCAGTAACCCGACCTTGGAGGGACCTCGATACAAGCCTAATTAAGGTACATATAAACACAGGCTTCTTGTCCCCCCACGAAAACGTGAGTGATAATTTATTATTATATATCTGACCTGTGTCCAACTGATGAAGATATTATCCAGGGTAAGTATTTATATAACTTATTTTCTTTTGTACAAGATTTATATTTTTATTTCTTAAGTAGAGTTGCCTTGTGCGATTTGTCACTTTTGTGTTACTGCCCTTTATCAAGTCTATGGCAAAAATAAATTTTTGCGAATTTTTTGAGCGCTCATGCATACAGGAGTCTCAATTGTTATTCTACTGTTATGATTGATGATTTATAAAGACTAAGCCACCCAAGAGGTGGCCCGGGCATGAATTGCCGGTAAGTGGTGGCCCTTTTGAGCCATTACCAGTATCAAGAGATGATACTGGAGATCTGTGGAGGCGTGACTGCACCCTGCGTGACGGGAGATGTCTCCCGGAACAAATGGTGTTACTGTTATACTGTTGTTATAGATTCAGCTACTGGGAACAAAACACGCAAAGCAGCACGGGGTATGGTGAGCCCCTAATGGACTTACAGATAAAATACATTCTTAACACAATCATATGTAAAAAAATTAATAAAAAAATAAAATAATACTAATTTTATGAAAATGTATTTTAGTTTAGTTTTTGTAAATTCATCTATTTATATTAATTTGTGTACTTTAATTTTATATTATTTTTTTATATATGATTGTGTTAAGAAAATAGTATTACTGCAAAGGAGCTTAATAACTTCACGAAGTTGTGCAACCAAATTTCGGTTTGATATGTTATCGGGTCGTTAAAGGAATAAGGGTTAAAATCACCAATACCGTATTGCCATACCCCAAAGTATAGTAAGGAGTACGCAACGTATAGTAAAGAGTACCCAAAGTATAATAAAGGTGAACTTTGTGCGTTACTGGTTGCACTATGTGTTGTTCCTTTACCTTATGAGAAGGGAATGGGCAGTTCCCTTTTCTTCCCGTTTTCTTCTGCAAGGAACATTCTGTCTCTTAGTGCCGTTACACAGTTTACATTGTATGCTTACAAACTTTCCTCTGTGTCACGTATGAAGTGTACAGATTTTTATATTAAAATTATGATATTATAATTATCATTACAATGTATTTCCCATAATCTCAGTATATTTGCAGTATATTTTTAGAATTCCTTACAAACAATGACCAAGTCTCTTAACTACAGGGGATCAGGGTCTCGGTAGTACAGTCTGGTTCGAATCCCGGGGGCAGAAATGGTGGGGCACACTTCCTTTCACCTAATGCTCCAGTTTACCTAGCAGTGAGAAGGTACTCAGGAGTTAGTCAGCTTGTTGTGAGGTTGAGTCCTGGGCGGGTCAGTAATTCGTCCTCGGGTAACCTCGATAAAAGCCAAACGCTGGTTGTCTGTCCCTCCGACACAATGGATTATTATTGAGTTACATATACTCTGAGGGGTGTGTATACTGTGAGACTTATGTTTTCTTTGACAATTATCAAAAGAATTAAGTCCTATTGATGTTACGTTAATCGTAACCACCTCGCAAGAGAGGCAGACCTTAAACAGCAAGAGCTGCCAGTGGCAGATATTTAATCTTAAGGCCTATGATCATAGGACCGCGGGAGCAAACCGCCAGGCGAAACCACTCGGGTAACACCTGTCACTTAGGTCGCTGGCTCCTCCTAGTTGACAACTAATAAAGGGTAGCCGACGGATTCTCACTTCGTTATTTATAGAAGTGTGGTGCTGTGCAATGGACTCGAGCTTTAGATACAGACTTGATATGAACATAAGCAGGCAAAGCGTTGCAGAACATGAAATGTGGGGCAGTAATATTGGAAGGTTTGACGTAAACGACTGCTTTCTATAATATAAAAATTTACGACCGTTTTCTATAACAATTTATTCACAAAAAAAACTAGAACTACTGCAACAAAGAGTTCACGTTACTTTACTGTCACTCCAGTGGCGCATTAAAGAACAGCTATACAACAACCTGATGGACCCACGGTATCCTTATCCCATCGTCGCTGACTGACTAATGACACTAACTGAACAAAGTGGTGCCCACTGGTGACGCAAGCTTGCAATCAATATTGTCACGGGTTCACGGTGAACAAATACTATAATCACAAAAACTTGATTGGTGCTCGCTGCTCTCAACGAGGTACCAAGTAACAAGGCGGTTAATCCAACAATGATAACCCCTTATAAAAATCTTACGTTAACACTTGCCTCTTAGGACAATAAACAACAAGAGTTACACTAATTGAATTTAAACAATTACGTTAACACACACGCGTCTCAACGACACCCAAATGGCAGCAATAACTCGTAAATCAAATAATTACATCAACTTGAAAGTCAAGCATTCGGTGAGTAATTCTCAATTAATTACTGAAAACAACAGCCTATTAATTCAGACGAGTATTGATAAAGCCTACTGTCTCTCAACTGACAGTTCACTTCCGGTCTTACGACAAGATTACCTTAACGAGGATAGACTACTGTACCACACACAAGGTTACAATACTCCGTGTAAACAACAACATCAACACCTGGTGAATTCACTAAGTGGCGGGTACTAATTCTCCCTAATTAGCTACAAGTGCTTAATCCCTCTGTCCGCAGACAGGTCTGATCAGTCCAACGAATTATAACAGCTTAATTACAGCGCAATTGACTCCGATCATAACAGACCGGTCAATCCCTTACGTTAATCAATCAATTAACGACATCTCGTTAAATCGTTAACACTACGTTAGTCTTCACTTGACAATTCCTCCACTGCGTGAACGTCACTGTGACTGTTGCCTTTACACGTCTCTACAATAATCACAAAAATGTTCAACAAAACAATAATGACCTCGTTAAGTAAATCGTGACCCCCGGTGACGTTAAATGACTAATTCTCACGGAATCCTTCACAGTACACAACGCATTCCACAAAGGACAGAACCTGTTTACAGTTTACATACGGTACAACACGGTACATCACAGTACATCCCTGCCACTCACGGCAAAACTTGTAATTGACTTCCCCAGTAAATTATCCACAAATTATTCACACTTTACCACAACACAACAGTAAAATAGGCACTGGCCAATATAATAATAGAATTATTTCTAACCAAGGGAAACCTCCCTGTTACCACTTTCACTGCAGAAAAAGGGAATCAAATTACAGCGAATTACATACACGGCACAGAAAAAATAGAAACAAATAAAGAACACTTTACTCCACCACTGAATGTGTTTCTGTGTGTCCTCACACACGTCAACCTCACAGTTGGGCTTCACCTCAACTTGATGACGGCAAGCAGGGTAAACTCACCCGTCTCCAATTCCCATTTACCTCACTAGGTGGTCGACAGGGACGGAGGACAGACGGAAAACTGGGTGCGAATTCAGCTTCAGAGTTTTATTACCCAAAACGGAAACAGTGTACTTACATCAATCTCGCGGGCCAGCCACACACTCGCGTACATCAGCCCGTCCTCCAAACAAAGATCCAAAAGTGATTCCATCCACCCACCAAACCCCCTGCTTATGAATGAAAAGCGGTTTACACACGACTCACAACTGCTGACGTTCGAACATATCCGGAACAAGTGCTTCACTGACGAATTTTGTTCGAATCACAACGCTATAAATGCTTCACCCACGTACTACAAATACAAATAATCGCCAACAGAACCTAAACACCTAACCTAACCTATCCTATGCCTATATATACACAATATGCTAATATATTATAATATTAATTTATACTTGAGAAAATTCCCGTTTTGAATGAACAGCATGTTAAAATTTATGAATGCGTCTGTGGGGGCGACCGCTGGCTGTAATGGACTTGAGTCGAGGACGGGTTGCGTACATACACGTCAACCTCAATCCCACTCTGCTGCTGCTGCTGGATGATGAAGTAGGCATCCTCACTTCGTACACGTGGTCGGTTGGAACACGGGGTCCTAGACCACGGGGTGTGGGAACCGACCTGTGAGATTTATATTTATTTAATTTATATGAATTTATATTGAATTTATATACTTCGATAGCAATTTGTATAATGATAAGTGGACTGTATTTCTGCAATAATCTCATAATCTCACAAATCGATCCTCTACACATTAGGGGGGGGTTTAATAGTTTATATATATATGCAGCCAATCAAACTACAAAATTAACTACATACATTGAAGAGGTTCCTTATCTTATTGTACAGCAGGTTAGTCCACCAGGTATAACTAGGGTGTAGACACCAAATTATCCTCTTTGAGGCAGCTTCCATCACCCAGTAACTGGTGCACAAAATCTTGCATCCTCGTCTTGACCTGTCAAAAGTGCGCTAGCTGTGAAGCCAGAATCCTATATATGACAAGTATTTCAGAGAAAACTGTACATGGAACATTGAAGACCTGGCTTAATTACCTTTAGTTTGAGGCTTCCACGTGATCTAACCGGGTCACCCTATATCCTGACATTAATGGCCATAAATGAATGATAAACGGGTTTCGGATAGACTTAACTTGAATTGTAGACATCGTGTTGGAGATGGTACCTTTGGTTTCCATAACACTACGTCCAAGTAAAATTAACAGGAGCCGAATTTGCTCCCGTGTGAGCCTCTGGTCTCAATATAAACAATGGTTGTTTAACACTCCATACTATTGACGTTACTGGCCGACATTGTCCAGAATGATAGGAGCCGAATTTGCTCCACACGTCTCGGAGGTGACACAACAATGGCTGCCTCCTTCCTCCCTGACGCCTGGCCTACTTTGTCCAGATTTCAGAAAGTGATAGAAGGGTCACATTTACTCTACTTTAATATTGATAATTAAGTTAATTTATATAAGATGTTTTTATGATGGTAAAGTCCAAAGACTAATGTATTTAAGAATAATTCCCACCATAATAAGTGGTGAATTATAATAGTATGTGGTGATGATATCCCGTTTTCTATAGACGGTAATTCCACTACAAGTTACGTTTTCTATGGGTAACTTGTTTATACAACACAGCTATTATCTGTATGATATAAAATGGTGTCGGATTTTCCGACACGGGGAAGCTCCACACACACACAGACCAGGTGGCGCGGACACGCCGGCTTAAGGTAGCCAGGAGTGCGCACGAAACAGATCATGGTCATATCTTGAACCACGTTATAGTGACATCGTCTTTATTCAGAGGCCTTTTCCCTGTTATCACGGTATGGTGTTACTGGTTGCACTATAAAAGTCTTCCAGAGCGAGAACAATAGAACTCTCTAAACTCTGATTTCTATCCACTTCTGTTTGTTTTAGAGTTCAAGGGTGCGTTACCTGTTTGTATAGTGTGCGAGAACACTTCCTGCATTGCGGTCACTGACAACGCTGGCAGTTCCAGTCGCGGTGGAGGAAGGGTGCGTCTTAGAGCGTTCTAGGAAGTTGTGAACTTGTGATCCATTGTCTGATGGACAAGACGATTCCAGGCCTTGCCAGGTGCCATCAGGTAGCATTTTGCCTGTTACTCATTTGCATAGTTCCATATATGTCCCCTTGTTCGTGTGGCATGATTGGACACGTATGAACTACTCTGTGATATGTCGCTCATACTGAGATACTGTACATGTGAAACACATATGTACACATTATCTTCTGGAGTGCAAGCACACATCAAAATGTTCAATGTCAATCAGGAAGTCATTTGAAGGCATTTGGATTAGTCAATACACCAACGGCTCACTTCTTGCAGGACCGATGTTCGATCCTCGATGGTCAGTGTGAATAGGCATAGTTCCTTACTACATTCTCATATCCCAACCCATTGTTCTCATATCCCAGCTCCTTCACCTCATACCCCAACTCCATAATAACATATCTCAGGTCCTTGACCTCATATCCCAGCTCCTTGACATCGTGTCCCGGCTCCTTGTCCTCATTTCCCAGCTCCTTGATATCATATCCCAGCTCCTTGACCTCATATCCCGGCTCCTTCTTCTCATATCCCAGCACCTTCTTCTAACATCTCAGCTCCTTGGCCACATATCCCAGTTCCTTGACCTCATATCCCAGTTCCTTGACCTCATATCCCAGCTCCTTGTTCTCATATTTCAGCTCCTTGACTTCATATCCCAGCTCCTTGATATCATATCCCAGCTCCTTCACCTCATATTTCAAGCTCCTTGTCCACATATTTCAAGCTCCTTGTCCACATATCCCAGCTCATTGACCTCATATCCGAGCTCCTTGACCTCAAATCCAGCTCCATGTTCTCATATCCCAGCTACCTGACATAATATCCTAGCTCTTTGACCTCATATCCCAGTTCTTCGTTCTCATATTCCAGCCAATTGACCTCATATCCCAGCTCTTCGTTCTCATATCCCAGCTCTTCGTTCTCATATCCCAGCTCCTTCACCTCATATCCCAGCTCCATGTTCTCATATCCCAGCTCCTTGATATATCCCAGCTCACTGATATATCTCACCTCCTTGACCTCTTATCCCAGCGCCTTGTTCTCATATCCCAGCTCCATGTTCTCATATCCCAGCTCCTTGACCTCATATCCCAGCTCCTTGTTCTCATATCCCAGCTCCTTGTTCTCATATCCCAATTCCTTATCTCCATATCCCAGATCCTTGTTCTCATATCCCAACTCCTTATCTCCATATCCCAGCTCCTTGTTCTCACATCCCAACTCCTTATCCCCCATATCCCAGCTCCTTGTTCTCATATCACAGCTCCTCTATATCATATACCAGCTCCTTGACTTCATATCCCAGCTCTTTAACCTCATATCCCAGCTTCTTGACCTTGTGTTCCAATTCTTTGACCTTATATCCCAGCTCCTTGACTTCATATCCCAGCTACTTGACCACATATCCCAGCTCCTTGACCTCATATCCCGGCTCCTTGACCTCCATATCCCGGCTCCTTGACCTCACATCCCAGCTCCTTGACCTCATATCCCTGCTTCTTGTTCTCATATCCCAGCTCCTTGATATCATATCCCAGATCGTTGACCTCATATCCCAGTTCCTTGATCTCATATATCCTAGCTCCTTGTTTTCATATCCCAACACCTTGTTCTCACTGACCCCGTATCCTAGCTCAGTGACCTCATATCCCAGCTCCATGTTGTCATATCCCAGCTACTTGATATCTTATCCCACCTCCTTGACCTCATATCCCAACTCCTGGACCTCGTATCCCAGCTCCTTGTTCTCATATTTCAGCCTGTTGTCCTCATATCCCAGCTCCAAGTTCTCATACCCCAGCTTCTTGAACTCGTATCCCGGCTCCTTGACCTCCATATCCCAACTACTTGACCTCACATCCCAGCTCCTTGACCTCATATCCCAGCTCCTTGATATCATATCCCAGATCTTTGACCTTATATCCCAGTTCCTTTATCTCATATCCTAGCTCCTTGTTCTCATATCCCAGCACCTTGTCCAAGCTCCTTGACCTCATATCCAAGCTCCATATTCTCATGTCCCAGCTACTTGATATCATATCCCATCTCCTTGACCTCATATCCCAACTCCTTGACCTCATATCCCAGCTCCTTGTTCTCATATCTCAGCCTATTTTCCTCATATCCCAGCTCCAAGTTCTCATATCACAGCTCGTTGATCTCATATCCCAGCCCATTGTCCTCATATCTCAGCTCATTGGCCATATATCCCAGCTCCTTGACCTCATATCCCAGCTCTTTGAACTCATATCCCAGCTTCTTAACCTCATATCCCAGCTCCTTGACCTTATATTCAAGCTCCTTGACCTGATATCCTACCTACTTGACCTCTTATCCCAGCTTCTTGGTGTCATATCCCACCTCCTTGTTCTCATATCCCAGCTCCTTGATTTCATTTCGCAGATCGTTAACTTCATATCCCAGTTCCTTGATCTCATATCCTAGCTCCTTGTTCTCATATCCCAGCACACTGTCCTCATATCCCAGCTCCTTGACCTCATATTCCAGCTCCTTAACCACATATCCCAGCTCCTTGACCTCATATCCCAGCTCCTTGACCTCATATCCCAGCTCCTTGACCTCATATTCCAGCTCCTTAACCACATATCCCAGCTCCTTGACCTCATATCCCAGCTCCTTGACCTCATATTCCAGCTCCTTAACCACATATCCCAGCTCCTTGACCTCATATCCCAGCTCCTTGTTCTCATATCCCAGCTCCTTGACCTTATATCCCAGCTCTGTGACCTCATATCCCAGCTCCCTGTTCTCGTATCCCAGCTCCGTGGCTTCATATCCTATCTCTTTATTTTCATATCCCACCTCCTTGACCACATATCCCAGCTCCTTGACCTTATATTCCAGCTCCTTGACCCGACATCCCAGCTCCTTTGCCTCATATCCCAGCTTTTTGTCCATATATCCCAACTCCTAATTCTCATACCCCAACACCTTGATATATCCCAGCTCTTTGACCTAATATCCCAGCTTCCTGTTCTCGTATCCCAGCTCCGTGGCCTCATATCCTAGCTCCTTGTTCTCATATCGCAGCTCCTTGACCACATATACTACCTCCTTAACCTTATATTCCAGCTCTTTGACCTCATATCACAGCTCCTGGTCCCCATATTACAGCTCCTTGACCTCATATCCCAGCTCCTTGACCTCATGTACCAGTTCCTTGATACCATACCCCAGCTCCTTGACCTGATATCCCAGCTCCGCGAACTCATATCCCAGCTCCTGGTCCCCATATCACATCTCCTGGTCCCCATATCACAGCCCCTCGACCATATATCCCAGCTCCTTGACCCAATATTCCAGCACTGTGGCCTCATATCCCAGCTCTGTGACCTCATATCCCAGCTCCTTGACCTCATATCCCAGCTTCTTGACCTCATGTCCCAGCTCCTTGACCTCATGTCCCAGCTCCTTGAACTCATATCAAACTCCTTGAACTCATATCCCAGCTCCATAAACTCATATCCCAGCTCCTTGAACTCATATCCCAGCTCCTTGAACTCATATCCCACCTCCATGTTCTCATATCCCAGCTCCTTGAACTCATATCCCAGCTCCATGTTCTCATATCCCAGCTCCTTGACCTCATATCCCAGCTCCTTCTCATATCCCAGCTCCTTGATGTCATATCCTAGTTCCTTAACCTCATGTACCTTCCATATGCTGTATAGTCATAATAGATAAGCATAAGTAGATTGATATATAGTAGATTGATAGATGGAAGGACAGAGAGATGGATGGATGGATAGACAAATATGTAGGTGGATGGATGGATTGATGAAGAGTTAAGTGACAGGCCGGGCAACGCCGGTTACCCCCCTAATATATATATATATATATATATATATATATATATATATATATATATATATATATATATATATATATATATATATATATATATATATATATATATATATATATATATAAATATATATATATATATATATATATATATATATATATATATATATATATATATTTTATTAAATATGACCGAAAAAGTAAGATTAATAATTCTAACACGAATTTTCTCAATCTTTCGTACATTATGCTTCACTGTTGGAGGTAAATCAAAAATCACTTCTCCAAAATTCATTTTTATTTCTAGTCTGACGCGACACGGGCGCGTTTCGTAAAACTTATTACATTTTCAAAGACTTCACAAATACACAACTGATTAGAACTTGCGTTTCCCTGATTTTATATCTACATTTGAGTGAGGTGGGAAGGGTGATGTGGCATTACATTTGAGTAAGGTGGGAAGGATGATGTGGCATTAGAGGATATTAATAGGGTATTAAAAGTATCAACACAAGACAGAACACGAAACAATGGATATTGAATAGAAGTGTTTGTAGAAAGCCTATTGGTCCATATTTCTTGATGCTTCTATATTGGAGTGGAGTCTTGAGGTGGGTAGAATATAGTTGTGCAATAATTGGCTGTTGATTGCTGGTGTTGACTTCTTGATGTGTAGTGCCTCGCAAACGTCGAGCCGCCTGCTATCGCTGTATCTATCGATGATTTCTGTGTTGTTTACTAGGATTTCTCTGGCGATGGTTTGGTTATGGGAAGAGATTATATGTTCCTTAATGGAGCCCTGTTGTTTATGCATCGTTAAACGCCTAGAAAGAGATGTTGTTGTCTTGCCTATATACTGGGTTTTTTGGAGCTTACAGTCCCCAAGTGGGCATTTGAACTTGGGGACTGTAAGCTCCAAAAAAAACCCAGTATATAGGCAAGACAACAACATCTCTTTCTAGGCGTTTAACGATGCATAAGCAACAGGGCTCCATTAAGGAACATATAATCTCTTCCCATAACCAAACCATCGCCAGAGAAATCCTAGTAAACAACACAGAAATCATCGATAGATACAGCGATAGCAGGCGGCTTGACGTTTGCGAGGCACTACACATCAAGAAGTCAACACCAGCAATCAACAGCCAATTATTGCACAACTATATTCTACCCACCTCAAGACTCCGCTCCAATATAGAAGCATCAAGAAATATGGACCAATAGGCTTTCTACAAACACTTCTATTCAATACCCATTGTTTCTGTTCTGTCTTGTGTTGATACTTTTAATACCCTATTAATATCCTCTCCTGTTCTGTCTTGTGTTAATGCCACATCACCCTTACCACCTCACTCAAATGTAGATATAAAATCAGAGATACGTTCTAATCAGTTGTGTATTTGTGAAGTCTTTGAAAATGTAATAAGTTTTACGAAACGCGCCCGTGTCGCGTCAGACTAGAAATAAAAATGAATTTTGGAGAAGTGATTTTTGATTTACCTCCAACAGTGAAGCGTAATGTACGAAAGATTGAGAAAATTCGTGTTAGAATTATTAATCTTACTTTTTCGGTCATATTTAATAATATATATATATATATATATATATATATATATATATATATATATATATATATATATATATATGCGAACAAGCCTGAATGGTCCCCAGGACAATATGCAACTGAAAACTCACACCCCAGAAGTGACTCGAACCCATACTCCCAGGAGCAACGCAACTGGTATGTACAAGACGCCTTAATCCACTTGACCATCACGACCGGACAAAATGAGGTGATAGCCGAAGCTATTTGAACCACCCCACCGCCGGCACTCGGATAGTAATCTTGGGCATAGCATTTTACCAAATCACCTCATTCTTTGGGGCACACGTGAGGAACACAAATGCGAACAAGCCTGAATGGTCCACAGGACAATATGCAACTGAAAACTCACACCCCAGAAGTGACTCGAACCCATACTCCCAGGAGCAACGCAACTGGTATGTACAAGACGCCTTAATCCACTTGACCATCACGACCGGACAAAATGAGGTGATAGCCGAAGCTATTTGAACCACCCCACTGCCGGCACTCGGATAGTAATCTTGGGCATAGCATTTTACCAAATCACCTCATTCTTTGGGGCACACGTGAGGAACACAAATGCGAACAAGCCTGAATGGTCCCCAGGACAATATGCAACTGAAAACTCACACCCCAGAAGTGACTCGAACCCATACTCCCAGGAGCAACGCAACTGGTATGTACAAGACGCCTTAATCCACTTGACCATCACGACCGGACAAAATGAGGTGATAGCCGAAGCTATTTGAACCACCCCACCGCCGGCACTCGGATAGTAATCTTGGGCATAGCATTTTACCAAATCACCTCATTCTTTGGGGCACACGTGAGGAACACAAATGCGAACAAGCCTGAATGGTCCACAGGACAATATGCAACTGAAAACTCACACCCCAGAAGTGACTCGAACCCATACTCCCAGGAGCAACGCAACTGGTATGTACAAGACGCCTTAATCCACTTGACCATCACGACCGGACAAAATGAGGTGATAGCCGAAGCTATTTGAACCACCCCACCGCCGGCACTCGGATAGTAATCTTGGGCATAGCATTTTACCAAATCACCTCATTCTTTGGGGCACACGTGAGGAACACAAATGCGAACAAGCCTGAATGGTCCCCAGGACAATATGCAACTGAAAACTCACACCCCAGAAGTGACTCGAACCCATACTCCCAGGAGCAACGCAACTGGTATGTACAAGACGCCTTAATCCACTTGACCATCACGACCGGACAAAATGAGGTGATAGCCGAAGCTATTTGAACCACCCCACCGCCGGCACTCGGATAGTAATCTTGGGCATAGCATTTTACCAAATCACCTCATTCTTTGGGGCACACGTGAGGAACACAAATGCGAACAAGCCTGAATTTTCCCCAGGACAATATGCAACTGAAAACTCACACCCCAGAAGTGACTCGAACCCATACTCCCAGGAGCAACGTAACTGGTATGTACAAGACGCCTTAATCCACTTGACCATCACGACCGGACAAAATGAGGTGATAGCCGAAGCTATTTGAACCACCCCACCGCCGGCACTCGGATAGTAATCTTGGGCATAGCATTTTACCAAATCACCTCATTCTTTGGGGCACACGTGAGGAACACAAATGCGAACAAGCCTGAATGTTCCCCAGGACAATATGCAACTGAACTTTGCAACTTTTTTATTAAGGCCTGTCGGCCGTCTATCACTCCATCATAGGAGGACGTAATGTAAGGGGGGTTTGATAGGGCTGGTAAGAGCCCGACTTTGGCTCTCATTGTGTGAGTTTTCAGTTTATATATATATATATATATATATATATATATATATATATATATATATATATATATATATATATATATTATATATATATATATATATATATATATATATATATATATATATATATATATATATATATATATATATATATATATATATAATTAAATATGACCGAAAAAGTAAGATTAATAATTCTAACACGAATTTTCTCGATCTTTCTTACGTTTCTTTTCACTGTTGATGGTAATTCAAAAATCAATTCTCCAAAATTCATTTTTATTTCTAGTCTTACGCGACACTTGAGCGCGTTTCCTAAAACTTATTACATTTTCAAAGACTAGTTTACACACACACTCACAACTTTAACTGAATAGAGCTTAAACATCTTAAAGAAAAAGAACGTCTTTCCAGGCGTTAAACGATGCATAAGCAACAGGGCTCCATTAAGGAACATATAGTCTCTTCCCACAACCAAACCATCACCAGAGAAATCTTAGCAAACAACACAGAAATCATCGATAGATACAGCGATAGCCGGCGGCTTGACGTCTGCGCGGCACTACACATCAAGAAGTCAACACCAGCAATCAACAGCCAATTAATACACAACTATATTCTACCCACTTCAAGACTCCGCTCCAATATAGAAGCATCAAGAAATATGGGCCAATAAAAATAGGCCTTCTGCAGTTACCTACCTTTAATACCTGTTTGTATTTCATTGTTTCGCGTCCTGTCTTGTGTTAAAAGTTTATTTTCACCTCATCCAAAACTATTGTAACATGTCACTTCACCTAAATGTAGGTATAAAAACTCGAAAGATGTTTAAGCTCTATTCACTTTAGTTTACACACACACTCACAACTTTAAGTCTGAAAATGTAATAAGTTTCACGAAACGCGCTCAAGTGTCGCGTCAGACTAAAAATAAAAATGAATTTTGGAGAATTGATTTTTGAATTACCATCAACAGTGAAAAGAAACGTAAGAAAGATCGAGAAAATTCGTGTTAGAATTATTAATCTTACTTTTTCGGTCATATTTAATAATATATTTCTACAGGAAAGACTACTTTGTCTACTTTGTCTTTATTCTACTTTGCTCTGATGAAGGCGAATTAGCCGAAAACGCGTTAAGCATTTTCTATTTTTCATATGTGGTTATTCTGCATATATATATATATATATATATATATATATGCAATTGACGATCACTAAACACTGATCATTTGTATGCGGAAAAAACACAAAGAAATGGGGAAGAGAGATGAACGTTTCGGCCTGTTAAAGCCGTTATCAACACCAGACAGCCTAGAGAAAGAGAGAAAGGATAAAGGCCAACACCTGGAACCTGACCAACCCATCTCTACGGAAAGAATTACCAGAAACAGGAGTAGCTTAGCTTAAAATGGTCAAAGAGGATTACGCGGTCAGAGAATAAGGATGAAAGATTAAAGAAAAGCCTCATGAACACACAATATATGAATATAAAATTGTAATGAGACATAGTAAGCCACCCTTTCAGAGTTTTTTCTTAAACTGTTGTGCAATATTGTAACTTAAAACTGGGTCAAGTTTGTACATACCAGTAGTAACATTGAGAAGATTTGGACATTGACTAATTAGCGCAGACTCAATTAAATTCCGTTCCACAAAGCCATTGCAATTGGCAATGCTTTTCGCCCCATCCCAATTAATAGTGTGATCACACAAACTTGTATGTAGATACAAAGCATTAGACGTTTGGGCAGTTCTTATACTATAAGCATGTTGGGACATACGTAATTGTAAGGATTTTCCTGTTTGTCCAAGGTACACAGACTCACAATCATTGCAGGGAATCGAATACACACAACCTGCTGTTCCAGGGGAGTTTTTTTATTAAATTAGACTTGATCGTATTATTAGTGAACACCAAATTGATATTAAGGTTCTTGAAAACTGGGGAAAGTTTCTCAAATCCCATCGCATAAGGTACCACCAATGAGTTTCTGTTTTCTGGTTTCGCTTTGGAGACATTATTATAAAACGTACATTTAGCTTTCCCAAACGAACAATCCAAAAACTTCTTAGGGTACTGTAAACTCTTCCCAATTTCATATATTTTAGCTATCTCTTCATCAAAAAACTCAGGGCTGCATACCCTCAAAGCTCGAAGAAACATTCCTGAAAATACTGCCTGTTTAACTTTACTATGATGATTCGAATAATAATGAACAAACGACCCCACGTTGGTAGGTTTTCTATACACATTAAATTTGAACCTTCTATTGACTCTATGAATCATAATGTCCAAAAACGGAAGAGTACCATTCTCCTCATTTTCACATGTGAATTTTATTGAAGGTACCAAAGAATTAAGCTCATTAAGAAAAACAATTTGGTCTTGGTCACTCGGCCATAAGCACAAAATATCGTCGACATACCTGAACCAGACTACATTAGAGGGGATAATCTTGGATAAGATTTTTGTTTCGAAGAACTCCATATACAAATTGCTCAAAACTGGGGAAAGGGGATTGCCTATAGCCATTCCAAATGTTTGTTTGAAAATTTTTCTATTGAAACTGAAATAATTGTCTTTTATACATAATTTGATGAGTTCCAACACATTATTGGTCTGCAAGCTCAAATTATATTTAGGCAGTTCCTCACGAAGGTATTCTAACAAATCGTCAACAGGTAATTTAGTGAATAAAACAGTCACGTCAAAACTTACTAGTTTAAAATCAAAATTCAAATTTAGTGTGGATAGCTTATTAATTAAGTCTACATTGTTAGTTAAGTGCGAGTTAGAAATAGTACCAACGATAGGGGACAAAACTTTAACCAACCACTTAGAAAGTTTATAAGCCACCGAACCAACTGAACTAATAATCGGTCTAACTGGATTATAAGGTTTATGGGGTTTTATAAGACCATTCATATAAGGTAGAAAGGGAGATCGACTTGTTAGCCTAGAAATCAACTCTTTATCGCCTTTGCACAAAGTTTTGAGAGTTTTGTTAAAATGTGCAATCACTTTTTCAGTAGGATCTCTGTTAACCAATAGGTAAGTGTCCCTGTCTTCCAAAAGTAACTCCATTTTTCGAACATAGTCATCTTTATTCATAATAACTACTGCATTTGACTTATCAGCCTTGGTAATATGTAATGAATTATCTTTTTTGAGATTTTTGAACGCATGAATAAATCGACTTGGACAATTAGGTACAGAATTGTTAAGTAAAACACCATACATCATACCTTTGCACAAATTAATATCTTCAACTGAGACATCACTATACTTTTCGAGATTACAGAAACCTTTAGCAATATCTACAAAATTAACTGTCTCGTTAGACGTGGCAAAGCTCAGGCCATATCCTAATGCAGTAATCGTGTTGTTATCAAGTTGTCTATCCGAGAGGTTGATAACAAAATCACGGTTGGAGTGTTTACTCCAGTTACTTTGTTGAATAAGTCTCTTCAATTTTAAATCCAGTTTAGTACTCACCTTTCTGTAGGTAGACCTCAAAATAGTGTAACAATAATCTATCAAACAGCGGTTCCATTCAGGCGGAATGGCTTGGAGAAAGGCATACTTACAGTTATCCACCACTTTAAAACATTCACGAACTTCTAATTTAAGTAAATCGATGTTTTTCATAAGCACTATGCAGGGAATCTCATCAAACGGCTGATCTGATAATTTAAGAACGCTGTTGGGTAATAACGAACGGGGAAGCACTTGTTCACTGAGGCATTTTCAAAGAAAACGGAGGCGAAGTTTTAAGGAATGAGATTTCACTAGAGCAGAACGAAGTTTAGTAACAAAAGGCTTAAGAGAAGGGTAAAGAGAGGAGAAGGAGAGAAACTGGCACGTGGTATCCATTGATGCAATTGACGATCACTAAACACTGATCATTTGTATGCGGAAAAACCACAAAGAAATGGGGAAGAGAGATGAACGTTTCGGCCTGTTAAAGCCGTTGTCAACACCAGACTGACTAGAGAAAGAGAGAGAGAGGATACAGGCCAACACCTGGAACCTGACCAACCCATCTCTAAGGAAAGAATTACCAGAAACAGGAATAGCTTAGCTTAAAATGGTCAAAGAGGATTACGCGATCAGAGAATAAGGATGAAAGATTAAAGAAAAACCTCATGAACACACAATATATGTGTGTCTCATTACAATTTTATATTCATTCTATCTATTCTATCTATCTATCGACATTCTATCGACTTCACAGGGGCAAAATGTATTGTTAAAAGTAAGGATTTTGTTGAACGAAACGTGATCGAGTCTGCTCTGATCAAACATTGTAACAACAGCCTTAATGTGAGCCCCGGTATGTACTAGTTGGATCCCTATTTAAGTCTCAATATAGCACGTCAAAACAATATAGCAATCATTTAACACGTATGGCACTTGGAGATATTAATAGGAGCTGCCTCGTATGGGCCAATGGGCCTTCTGCAGTTACCTTCTTTCTTATAATTCCTTTCCTCCACTTATTTTTGGTGGTCAGGTGATCTGCCCAGGCGGATATAAAGGTCTGATCAGCAATCTTATCTTCATTCTACTTATACTCTGATACTCTTATTGGTCGCCCGGATGGTATCACAGTGAACCCCTGGAAGAATGGCAAACAGTTGGTATGGGACTACACGTGCGTATAAACCCTGGCTAACACCTACATTAACCTCAGTGTTGCACAACCAGGTGGCGCTGCCACCCGCAGGGAAGCAGCCAAATCCCGTAAGTATAGAGAACTGGATCACCACTACAATTTTGTCCCCATTGCTTCTGAGACACTCGGCGCCTGGGGTAAAAGTGCTACCAGTTTTTTGAAGGAACTAGGTTCTAGGCTCATTGAAACAACAAGGGACCCAAGAGCTGCAAGCTTTCTTTTCCAGCGCCTCAGTGTGGCGATACAGAGGGGAAATGCGCACTGCATCCAGGGTTCCTGCCCGCCATCTGAGGAGCTGGAGGAACTCGACAACCTATGATAACCATCTTTGTAACCCATATGTAACTCCTTTTTTGTAACAAACTTCAAATAAAGTAAATATATATATATATATATATATATATATATATATATATATATATATATATATATATATATATATATATATATATATATATATATAAATATATATATATATATGCGAACAAGCCTGAATGGTCCCCAGGACATATGCAACTGAAAACTCACACCCCAGAAGTGACTCGAACCCATACTCCCAGAAGCAACGCAACTGGTATGTACAAGACGCCTTAATCCACTTGACCATCACGACCGGACATAATGAGGTGATAGCCGAGGCTATATGAACCACCCCACCGCCGGCACTCGGATAGTTATCTTGGGCATAGCATTTTACCAAATCACCTCATTCTTTGGGGCACACGTGAGGAACACAAATGCGAACAAGCCTGAATGGTCCCCAGGACATATGCAACTGAAAACTCACACCCCAGAAGTGACTCGAACCCATACTCCCAGAAGCAACGCAACTGGTATGTACAAGATGCCTTAATCCACTTGACCATCACGACCGGACATAATGAGGTGATAGCCGAGGCTATATGAACCACCCCACCGCCGGCACTCGGATAGTTATCTTGGGCATAGCATTTTACCAAATCACCTCATTCTTTGGGGCACACGTGAGGAACACAAATGCGAACAAGCCTGAATGGTCCCCAGGACATATGCAACTGAAAACTCACACCCCAGAAGTGACTCGAACCCATACTCCCAGAAGCAACACAACTGGTATGTACAAGACGCCTTAATCCACTTGACCATCACGACCGGACATAATGAGGTGATAGCCGAGGCTATATGAACCGGCGGTGGGGTGGAGTGCCGGCGGTGGGGTGGTTCATATAGCCTCGGCTATCACCTCATTATGTCCGGTTGTGATGGTCAAGTGGATTAAGGCGTCTTGTACATACCAGTTGCGTTGCTTCTGGGAGTATGGGGTTCGAGTCACTTCTAGGGTGTGAGTTTTCAGTTGCATATGTCCTGGGGACCATTCAGGCTTGTTCGCATTTGTGTTCCTCACGTGTGCCCCAAAGAATGAGGTGATTTGGTAAAATGCTATGCCCAAGATAACTATCCGAGTGCCGGCGGTGGGGTGGTTCATATAGCCTCGGCTATCACCTCATTATGTCCGGTCGTGATGGTCAAGTGGATTAAGGCGTCTTGTACATACCAGTTGCGTTGCTTCTGGGAGTATGGGTTCGAGTCACTTCTGGGGTGTGAGTTTTCAGTTATATATATATATATATATATATATATATATATATATATATATATATATATATATATATATATATATATATATATATATATATATATATATATGTCGTACCTACTAGCCAGAACGCACTTCTCAGCCTAATATGCAAGACCAAATTTGCCTAATAAGCCAAGTTTTCCTGAATTAATATATTTTCTCTAATTTTTTTCTTATGAAATGATAAAGCTACCCATTTCATTATGTATGAGGTCAATTTTTTTTATTGGAGTTAAAATTAACGTAGATATAGGACCGAACCTAACCAACCCTACCTAACCTAACCTAACCTATCTTTATAGGTTAGGTTAGGTTAGGTAGCCGAAAAAGTTAGGTTATGTTAGGTTAGGTAGGTTAGGTAGTCGAAAAACAATTAATTCATGAAAACTTGGCTTACTAGGCAAATTTGGCCTTGCATAGTAGGCTGAGAAGTGAGTTCTGGCTACTAGGTACGACATATATATATATATATATATATATATATATATATATATATATATATATATATATATATATATATATATATATATATATATATATATATATATATATATATATATATATATATATATATATTGGTAGCAGTCTTTCCTGTAGACATATATTATTAAATATGACCGAAAAAGTAAGATTAATAATTCTAACACGAATTTTCTCAATCTTTCGTACATTACGTTTCACTGTTGGAGGTAAATCAAAAATCAATTCTCCAAAATTCATTTTTATTTCTAGTCTGACGCGACACGGGCGCGTTTCGTAAAACTTATTACATTTTCAAAGACTTTAGTTCACAAATACACAACTGAATAGAACTTACGTATCTCCGATTTTATATCTACATTTGAGTGAGGTGGAAGGGGTGATGTGGCATTAACACAAGACAGAACAAAATGTGGTATTAATAGGGTATTAATTTCATCAACACAAGACAGAACAAGAGTATTAATAGAGTATTAATTTCATCAACACAAGACAGAACACGAAACAATGGATATTGAATAGAAGTGTTTGTAGAAAGCCTATTGGTCCATATTTCTTGATGCTTCTATATTGGAGTGGAGTCTTGAGGTGGGTAGAATATAGTTGTGCAATAATTGGCTGTTGATTGCTGGTGTTGACTTCTTGATGTGTAGTGCCTCGCAAACGTCAAGCTGCCTGCTATCGCTGTATCTATCGATGATTTCTGTGTTGTTTACTAGGATTTCTCTGGCGATGGTTTGGTTGTGGGAAGAGATTATATGTTCCTTAATGGAGCCCTGTTGCTTATGCATCGTTAAACGCCTAGAAAGAGATGTTGTTGTCTTGCCTATATACTGGGTTTTTTGGAGCTTACAGTCCCCAAGTGGGCATTTGAAGGCATAGACGACGTTAGTCTCTTTTAAAGCGTTCTGTTTTGTGTCTGGAGAGTTTCTCATGAGTAGGCTGGCCGTTTTTCTGGTTTTATAGTAAATCGTCAGTTGTATCCTCTGATTTTTGTCTGTAGTGATAACGTTTCTATTAACAATATCTTTCAGGACCCTTTCCTCCGTTTTATGAGCTGTGGAAAAGAAGTTCCTGTAAAATAGTCTAATAGGGGGTATAGGTGTTGTGTTAGTTGTCTCTTCAGAGGTTGCATGGCTTTTCACTTTCCTTCTTATGATGTCTTCGACGAAACCATTGGAGAAGCCGTTATTGACTAGGACTTGCCTTACCCTACAGAGTTCTTCGTCGACTTGCTTCCATTCTGAGCTGTGGCTGAGAGCACGGTCGACATATGCGTTAACAACACTCCTCTTGTACCTGTCTGGGCAGTCGCTGTTGGCATTTAGGCACATTCCTATGTTTGTTTCCTTAGTGTAGACTGCAGTGTGGAAACCTCCGCCCTTTTCCATGACTGTTACATCTAGAAAGGGCAGCTTCCCATCCTTTTCCATCTCGTAAGTGAAACGCAGCACGGAACTCTGCTCAAATGCCTCCTTCAGCTCCTGCAGATGTCTGACATCAGGTACCTGTGTAAAAATGTACCTGTGTACTTTTTCTGTCATATTTAATAATATATGTCTACAGGAAAGACTGCTACCGAAATATATATATATATATATATATATATATATATATATATATATATATATATATATATATATATATATATATATATATATATATATATATATATATATATATATATATATATATATATATATATATATATATATACATATATATATATATATATATATATATATATATATATATATATATATATATATATATATATATATATATATATATATATATACATATATATATTATTAAATATGACCGAAAAAGTAAGATTAATAATTCTAACACGAATTCTCTCGATCTTTCGTACGTTTCTTTTCACTGTTGGTGGTAATTGAAAAATCAATTCTCCAAAATTCATTTATATTTCTAGTCTGACGCGACACTTGAGCGCGTTTCGTAAAACTTATTACATTTTCAAAGACTTTAGCTTACACATACACAACTGAATAGAACTTACACATCTTCGATTTGTTTATATCTACATTTGAGTGAGGTGGATGGGATGAGGTGGTATTAATAGGGTATTAAACTCATCAACACAAGACAGAACACGAAACAATGGGTATTGAATGGAAATGATTTGTAGAAAGCCTATTGGTCCATATTTCTTGATGCTTCTATATTGGAGCGGAGTCTTGATGTGGGTAGAATATAGTTGTGCATTAATTGGCTGTTGATTGTTGGTGTTGACTTCTTGATGTGTAGAGCCTCGCAGACGTCAAGCCGCCTGCTATCGCTGTATCTATCGATGATTTCTGTGTTGTTTACTAGTATTTCTCTGGCGATGGTTTGGTTGTGGGAAGAGATTATATGTTCCTTAATGGAGCCCTGTTGCTTATGCATCGTTAAACGCCTAGAAAGCGATGTTGTTGTCTTGCCTATATACTGGGTTTTTTTGGAGCTTACAGTCCCCAAGAGGGCATTTGAAGGCATTGACGACGTTGGTCTCTTTTAAAGCGTTCTGCTTAGTGTCTGGAGAGTTTCTCATGAGTAGGCTGGCCGTTTTTCTAGTTTTATAGTAAATCGTCAGTTGTATCCTCTGATTTTTGTCTGTAGGGATAACGTTTCTATTAACAATATCTTTCAGGACCCTTTCCTCAGTTTTATGAGCTGTGGAAAAGAAGTTCCTATAAAATAGTCTAACAAGGGGTATAGGTGTTGTGTTAGTTGTCTCTTCAGAGGTTGCATGGTGTTTCACTTTCCTTCTTGTGATGTCTTCGACGAAACCATTGGAGAAGCCGTTGTTGACTAGGACCTCCCTTACCCTACAGTTCTTCGTCGACTTGCTTCCATTTTGAGCTGTGGCTGTGAGCACGGTTGACATAAGCGTTAACAACACTCCTCTTGTACCTGTCTGGGCAGTCGCTGTTGGCATTTAGGCACATTCCTATGTTCGTTTCCTTAGTGTGGAAACCTCCGCTCTTTTCCATGACTGTTACATCTAGAAAGGGCAGCTTCCCATCCTTTTCCATCTCGTAAGTGAAACGCAGCACGGAACTCTGCTCAAATGCCTCCTTCAGCATTTGAAGGCATTTCAAATGCCTCCTTCAGCAAATGCCTCCTTCAGCAGATGTCTGACATCAGGTACCTGTGTAAAAATGTCGTCAGCATTCCTGCAGTATATGGCCGGTTTCAAGTTCATTTCGACTAAGACTTTTTGCTCGATGGTACCCATGTAGAAGTTTGCAAACAGGACACCTAGGGGAGAACCCATGGCGACCCCATCTACTTGCTTATACATGTGCCCATCCGGGCTCAAGAAGGGTGCCTCTTTAGTACAAGCTTGGAGTAGTTTCCTTAGAATATTTTCTGGTATGTCAAGAGGAGTGCAGGCCGGATCACGATACACTCTGTCGGCTATCATCCCGATTGTCTCGTCCACAGGTACGTTGGTAAATAGTGATTCTACGTCCAACGAGGCTCTTATCCCTGTGGCCCGTGTGCCCCGCAGTAAGTCAACAAATTCCTTTGGAGACTTCAGGCTGAAGGTACAAGGGACATAAGGAGTCAGCAGGCCGTTGAGTCGCTTCCCCAGTCGGTACGTGGGTGTGGGTATCTGGCTGATGATTGGCCGAAGTGGGTTTCCAGGCTTGTGTGTCTTGACATTTCCATACGCATATCCCGGTTTATATTCCCCAATAATCTTTGGCAGGTGGAGTCCGGATTTCTTGGCGTTCACAGTTTCGATCAGTTTGTTGACCTTTGCTTTCAATTCGGCTGTAGTGTCCTTCGTTACCTTTGGAATTTAGTTTGGTCAGAGAGTATGAGGTTCATTTTCGCCAGATATTCGTCTTTTTTAAGAATGACGTATATTGGCGACTTGTCACCTCTCCTGACAACTATCTCCTTGTTCTCACGAAGGCTCTTAGCTGCCGCTTGGAGCTCGGGGGACAGTATGGTGATTCTGTAGTTGCCTCGATTCTTTCCTCCTTCCGCAATAAGTTCTGCTTGTAAGGTATCTTTGGTAGTGACCCTCTTTTGTGTTTCGAGGTCGAATATGTCGTCCAACAGAATTTCCAACTCCACTTTCCGGGCCATCTCACTCGGTCTGGACATAACGTGACAGTTTATACCCAGATTTAGGAGAGTGACTTGGTCCTCAGTGAGGTTAATTCCTGCAAGGTTCAGGAAGCCATCTCTCGGTCGTGGAATTGCCATAGGTCCTCCATATAATGTTGTTAGTTTCTTGATAATCCTTGTTTCAGTGCTGAGGTGATGTCGGTCTGTGAGGATGTCGAGGTGTTGTTCAATGCGGGTATGGAGACTTTCGTCCATGTTGCTATTTCTCCATTCGTTTGTAGCATGAAGTAGTTACGTTTTGTTGTCTTTGATTTCATTTTCTGCCTTGTATATCTGATCACGAATCAGATCCTGGCGATATTTTATCGTGAAGGCTTGATTCCTTGCTGCTGGGTCGTGCGTTTTAATATTAGTATATTTTGGTAGCAGTCTTTCCTGTAGACATATATTATTAAATATGACCGAAAAAGAAAGATTAATAATTCTAACACGAATTCTCTCGATCTTTCGTACGTTTCTTTTCACTGTTGGTGGTAATTGAAGCACCATACTGTCCCCTGAGCTCAAAGCGGCAGCTAAGAGCCTTCGTGAGAACAAGGAGATAGTTGTCAGGAGAGGTGACAAGTCGCCAATATACGTCATTCTTAAAAAAGACGAATATCTGGCGAAAATGAACCTCATACTCTCTGACCAAACTAAATTCCAAAGGGTAACGAAGGACACTACAGCCGAATTGAAAGCAAAGGTCAACAAACTGATCGAAACTGTGAACGCCAAGAAATTCGGACTCCACCTGCCAAAGATTATTGGGGAATATAAACCGGGATATGCGTATGGAAATGTCAAGACACACAAGCCTGGAAACCCACTTCGGCCAATCATCAGCCAGATACCCACACCCACGTACAGACTGGCGAAGCGACTCAACGGCCTGCTGACTCCTTATGTCCCTTGCGCCTGAAGTCTCCAAAGGAATTTGTTGACTTACTGCGGGGCACACGGGCCACAGGGATAAGAGCCTCGATGGACATAGAATCACTATTTACCAACGTACCTGTGGACGAGACAATCGGGATGATAGCCGACAGAGTGTATCGTGATCCGGCCTGCACTCCTCTTGACATACCAAAAAATATTCTAAGGAAACTACTCCAAGCTTGTACTAAAGAGGCACCCTTCTTGAGCCCGTATGGGCACATGTATAAGCAAGTAGATGGGGTCGCCATGGGTTCTCCCCTAGGTGTCCTGTTTGCAAACTTCTACATGGGTACCATCGAGCAAAAAGTCTTAGTCGAAATGAACTTGAAACCGGCCATATACTGCAGGTATGTTGACGACATTTTTACACAGGTACCTGATGTCAGACATCTGCAGGAGCTGAAGGAGGCATTTGAGCAGAGTTCCGTGCTGCATTTCACTTACGAGATGGAAAAGGATGGGAAGCTGCCCTTTCTAGATGTAACAGTCATGGAAAAGAGCGGAGGTTTCCACACTGCAGTCTACACTAAGGAAACGAACATAGGAATGTGCCTAAATGTCAACAGCCACTGCCCAGAAAGGTACAAGAGGAGTGTTGTTAACGCTTATGTCGACCGTGCTCTCAGCCACAGCTCAGAATGGAAGCAAGTCGACGAAGAACTTTGTAGGGTAAGGCAGGTCCTAGTCAACAACGGCTTCTCCAATGGTTTCGTCGAAGACATCATAAGAAGGAGAGTGAAACGCCATGCAACGTCTGAAGAGACAACTAACACAACACCTATACCCCCTATTAGACTATTTTACAGGAACTACTTTTCCACAGCTCATAAAACGGAGGAAAGGGTCCTGAAAGATATTGTTAATAGAAACGTTATCCCTACAGACAAAAATCAGAGGATACAACTGACAATTTACTATAAAACCAGAAACACGGCTAGCCTACTCATGAGAAACTCTCCAGACACTAAGCAGAACGCTTTAAATGAGACCAACGTCGTCTATGCCTTCAAATGCCCTCTTGGGGACTGTAAGGTCCAAAAACCCAGTATATAGGCAAGACAACAACATCTCTTTCTAGGCGTTTAACGATGCATAAGCAACAGGGCTCCATTAAGGAACATATAATCTCTTCCCACAACCAAACCATCGCCAGAGAAATCCTAGTAAACAACACAGAAATCATCGATAGATTCAGCGATAGCAGGCGGCTTGACGTCTGCGAGGCTCTACACATCAAGAAGTCATCACCAGCAATCAACTGCCAATTAATGCACAACTATATTCTACCCACCTCAAGACTCCGCTCCAATATAGAAGCATCAAGAAATATGGACCAATAGGCTTTCTACAAATCATTTCCATTCAATACCCATTGTTTCGTGTTCTGTCTTGTGTTGATGAGTTTAATACCCTATTAATACCACCTCACCCCATCCACCTCACTCAAATGTAGATATAAACAAATCGAAGATGTGTAAGTTCTATTCAGTTGTGTATGTGTAAGCTAAAGTCTTTGAAAATGTAATAAGTTTTATGAAACGCGCTCAAGTGTCGCGTCAGACTAGAAATAAAAATGAATTTTGGAGAATTGATTTTTGAATTACCACCAACAGTGAAAAGAAACGTGCGAAAGATCGAGAAAATTCGTGTTAGAATTATGAATCTTACTTTTTCGGTCATATTTAATAATATATGTCTACAGGAAAGACTGCTACCAAAATATACTAATATACATACATATATATATATATATATATATATATATATATATATATATATATATATATATATATATATATATACATATATATATATATATAGCAGGAAAGACTGCTACCAAAATATACTAATATATATATATATATATATATATATATATATATTTATATATATATATATATATATATATATATATATATATATATATATATATATATATATATATATATATATATGTACATATATATATATATATAAATATATATATACATATATATATATATATATATATATATATATATATATATATATATATATATATATATATACATATATATATATATATATATATATATATATATATATATATATATATATATATATATATATATATATATATATATATATATATTAGTATATTTTGGTAGCAGTCTTTCCTGCTATATATATATATATATATATATATATATATATATATATATATATATATATATATATATATATATATATATATATATATATATAATAGTAGTAGGCATCCTTCAGTCTCGGGAGACTATGGAGTTGCGCCCTAGTTGTCAATCCTGGTGCAGCGTCTGGTGTGACTGATGAGGCCAATCCGAGAGTGGCAGTCCATCCCACACCGAGCACAAATGAAGTTCGATTCTGGTCTCCTTTCGTGGCTACCGGCTTTTCTTCTCTGTCTCTTTGCCTCCGATTCCTTGGCAAATGACTCCTCGAACTTGGAGAGACCTCTTTGAACAGACTGCCTCCAGGCTGAACGGTCTGCAGCCAGTGTCTCCCATATAGCAAGATCGACGTCCATGGCTTTCAGGTCCCTTTTGCATACGTCTTTGTACCGTAGCTGGGGCTTGCCTACTGGACGCTTTCCCTGCCTCAGCTCTCCATACAGGAGATCCTTGGGGATCCTGCCGTCGCCCATTCGCACAACGTGCCCGAGCTAGCGCATTCGTCTCTGTTTCAGCATTGTGTACATGCTGGTGATTCTTGCTCTCCCAAAGACGTTGTTGTTTGTCACCTTGTCCTGCCAGGTGATGTCCAAGATGTGTCGAAGGCAGCGCATGTGGTAGGCATTCAGCTGTCTTTCCTGGCGGGCCCGGAGTGTCCAAGACTCACTGCCATAAAGGAGAGTGCTCAGGACACAGGCTCTGTAAACCTGAATCTTAGTATACTCGGTTAGTCTCTTGTTGGCCCACACTCTCTTTGTCAGTCTGGACATAGTAGTAGATGCCTTACCGATGCGTTTGTTTAGCTCCGTATCAAGAGAGAGGGAGTCAGAGATTGTGGAGCCCAGGTGCACGAAGTCGTGAACGACTTCCAGTTTGGAATCGGAGATGTCGATGTCAGGTGGGGAGTCCACTCCTTGTCCCATGACTTGTGTCTTCTTCAGGCCGATGGTGAGCCCAAAAGCTTGAGAGGCCTCGCTGAAGCGAGTTATGAGCCGTTGGAGGTCTTCAGCTGAGTGGGCAGTGACTGCTGCGTCGTCGGCAAAAAGGAAGTCGCGCAGACACCTTAGCCGAACCTTCGTCTTGGCTCTCAGCCTGGCGAGGTTAAAGAGCTTTCCATCCGACCTGGTCCGGAGGTAAATGCCTTCCGTGACAGATCCGAAGGCGTGCCACAGCATAACTGCGAAGAAAATCCAGAATAGGGTTGGAACCAGTACGCAGCCCTGCTTTACTCCACTTCTGATGTCAAAGGCGTCTGATGTTAGGCCATCAAAGACCACGGTGCCCCTTCATGTTCTTATGAAAAGATCTGATGATGCTGAGGAGCCTGGGTGGGCATCCGATCTTGGGGAGGATCTTGAACAGGCCATCCCTGTTGACGAGGTCGAAGGCCTTCGTCAGATCTATGAAGGCTACGAAGAGTGGCAGCTTCTGTTCCCTGCATTTCTCCTGCAGTTGTCTGAGGGGAAAAGACCATGTCGATGGTGGACCTGCCAGCTCTGAATCCGCACTGTCACATTTTTAATCACGTGTTTATTTTCGTGATTTACACACACACACACACACACACTCTATATATATATATATATATATATATATATATATATATATATATATATATATATATATATATATATATATATATATATATAACTGAAAACTCACACCCCAGAAGTGACTCGAACCCATACTCCCAGAAGCAACGCAACTAGTATGTACAAGACGCCTTAATCCACTTGACCATCACGACCGGACATAATGAGGTGATAGCCGAGGCTATTTGAACCACCCCACCGCCGGCACTCGGATAGTAATCTTGGGCATAGCATTTTACCAAATCACCTCATTCTTTGGGGCACACGTGAGGAACACAAATGCGAACAAGCCTGAATGGTCCCCAGGACAATATGCAACTGAAAACTCACACCCCAGAAGTGACTCGAACCCATACTCCCAGAAGCAACGCAACTGGTATGTACAAGACGCCTTAATCCACTTGACCATCACGACCGGACATAATGAGGTGATAGCCGAGGCTATTTGAACCACCCCACCGCCGGCACTCGGATAGTAATCTTGGGCATAGCATTTTACCAAATCACCTCATTCTTTGGGGCACACGTGAGGAACACAAATGCGAACAAGCCTGAATGGTCCCCAGGACAATATGCAACTGAAAACTCACACCCCAGAAGTGACTCGAACCCATACTCCCAGAAGCAACGCAACTGGTATGTACAAGACGCCTTAATCCACTTGACCATCACGACCGGACATAATGAGGTGATAGCCGCGACTATTTGAACCCCCCCACCGCCTGCACTCGGATAGTAATCTTGGGCATAGCATTTTACCAAATCACCTCATTCTTTGGGGCACACGTGAGGAACACAAATGCAAACAAGCCTGAATGGTCCCCAGGACAATATGCAACTGAAAACTCACACCCCAGAAGTGACTCGAACCCATACTCCCAGAAGCAACGCAACTGGTATGTACAAGACGCCTTAATCCACTTGACCATCACGACCGGACATAATGAGGTGATAGCCGAGGCTATTTGAACCACCCCACCGCCGGCACTCGGATAGTAATCTTGGGCATAGCATTTTACCAAATCACCTCATTCTTTGGGGCACACGTGAGGAACACAAATGCGAACAAGCCTGAATGGTCCCCAGGACAATATGCAACTGAAAACTCACACCCCAGAAGTGACTCGAACCCATACTCCCAGAAGCAACGCAACTGGTATGTACAAGACGCCTTAATCCACTTGACCATCACGACCGGACATAATGAGGTGATAGCCGAGGCTATTTGAACCACCCCACCGCCGGCACTCGGATAGTAATCTTGGGCATAGCATTTTACCAAATCACCTCATTGTTTGGGGCACACGTGAGGAACACAAATGCGAACAAGCCTGAATGGTCCCCAGGACAATATGCAACTGAAAACTCACACCCCAGAAGTGACTCGAACCCATACTCCCAGAAGCAACGCAACTGGTATGTACAAGACGCCTTAATCCACTTGACCATCACGACCGGACATAATGAGGTGATAGCCGAGGCTATTTGAACCACCCCACCGCCGGCACTCGGATAGTAATCTTGGGCATAGCATTTTACCAAATCACCTCATTCTTTGGGGCACACGTGAGGAACACAAATGCGAACAAGCCTGAATGGTCCCCAGGACAATATGCAACTGAAAACTCACACCCCAGAAGTGACTCGAACCCATACTCCCAGAAGCAACGCAACTCGAGTCACTTCTGGGGTGTGAGTTTTCAGTTGCATATTGTCCTGGGGACCATTCAGGCTTGTTCGCATTTGTGTTCCTCACGTGTGCCCCAAACAATGAGGTGATTTGGTAAAATGCTATGCCCAAGATTACTATCCGAGTGCCGGCGGTGGGGTGGTTCAAATAGCCTCGGCTATCACCTCATTATGTCCGGTCGTGATGGTCAAGTGGATTAAGGCGTCTTGTACATACCAGTTGCGTTGCTTCTGGGAGTATGGGTTCGAGTCACTTCTGGGGTGTGAGTTTTCAGTTGCATATTGTCCTGGGGACCATTCAGGCTTGTTCGCATATATATATATATATATATATATATATATATATATATATATATATATATATATATATATATATATATATATATATATATATATATATATATATATATATATATTAGTATATTTTGGTAGCAGTCTTTCCTGTAGACATATATTATTAAATATGACCGAAAAAGTAAGATTAATAATTCTAACACGAATTTTCTCAATCTTTCGTACATTACGCTTCACTGTTGGAGGTAAATCAAAAATCACTTCTCCAAAATTCATTTTTATTTCTAGTCTGACGCGACACGGGCGCGTTTCGTAAAACTTATTACATTTTCAAAGACTTCACAAATACACAACTGATTAGAACGTATCTCTGATTTTATATCTACATTTGAGTGAGGTGGGAAGGGTGATGTGGCATTAACACAAGACAGAACAGGAGAGGATATTAATAGGGTATTAAAAGTATCAACACAAGACAGAACAGAAACAATGGGTATTGAATAGAAGTGTTTGTAGAAAGCCTATTGGTCCATATTTCTTGATGCTTCTATATTGGAGCGGAGTCTTGAGGTGGGTAGAATATAGTTGTGCAATAATTGGCTGTTGATTGCTGGTGTTGACTTCTTGATGTGTAGTGCCTCGCAAACGTCAAGCCGCCTGCTATCGCTGTATCTATCGATGATTTCTGTGTTGTTTACTAGGATTTCTCTGGCGATGGTTTGGTTATGGGAAGAGATTATATGTTCCTTAATGGAGCCCTGTTGCTTATGCATCGTTAAACGCCTAGAAAGAGATGTTGTTGTCTTGCCTATATACTGGGTTTTTTGGAGCTTACAGTCCCCAAGTGGGCATTTGAAGGCATAGACGACATTAGTCTCTTTTAAAGCGTTCTGTTTTGTGTCTGGAGACACAAAACTTGTGTTTTGTCTTGTGTTGATACTTTTAATACCCTATTAATATCCTCTCCTGTTCTGTCTTGTGTTAATGCCACATCACCCTTCCCACCTCACTCAAATGTAGATATAAAATCAGAGATACGTTCTAATCAGTTGTGTATATGTGAAGTCTTTGAAAATGTAATAAGTTTTACGAAACGCGCCCGTGTCGCGTCAGACTAGAAATAAAAATGAATTTTGGAGAAGTGATTTTTGATTTACCTCCAACAGTGAAGCGTAATGTACGAAAGATTGAGAAAATTCGTGTTAGAATTATTAATCTTACTTTTTCGGTCATATTTAATAATATATATATATATATATATATATATATATATATATATATATATATATATATATATATATATGTCGTACCTAGTAGCCAGAACGCACTTCTCAGCCTACTATGCAAGCCCCAATTTGCCTAATAAGCCAAGTTTTCATGAACTAATTGTTTTTCGACTACCTAACCTACCTAACCTAACCTAACTTTTTCAGCTACCTAACCTAACCTAACCTATAAAGATAAGTTAGGTTAGGTAGGGTTGGGTAGGTTCGGTCATATATATACGTTAATTTTAACTCCAATAAAAAAAAATTGACCTCGTACATAATGAAATGGGTAGCTTTATCATTTCATAAGAAAAAAATTAGAGAAAATATATTAATTCAGGAAAACTTGGCTTATTAGGCAAATCGGGCCTTGCATAGTAGGCCGAGAAGTGCATTCTGGCTACTAGGTACGACATATATATATATATATATATATATATATATATATATATATATATATATATATATATATATATATATATATATATATATATATATATATGCACAGACTACCCTATTCCAGTAGCTGAAGTTTATAACTTTTTAGACACTCAACCCACCAGGAGACTCGAACACTGGCCAACAAGGTGGCAGTTGCATGCTGTATCCACTACGCTATACTTCAAAGCCATAAGAGAGGTAGGAATTCTGGGGTATTTAACCAACCAGAATTCCAATCCTCTCCCAGGCGATGAGATAGTGTGGGACCTCGGATGCTCTTTCATCGGTTCCTGTTATATGGGAAAACTCAGTGCCAAATGCTTAATGCACAGACTACCCTATTCCAGTAGCTGAAGTTTATAACTTTTTAGACACTCAACCCACCAGGAGACTCGAACACTGGCCAACAAGGTGGCAGTTGCATGCTGTATCCACTACGCTATACTTCAAAGCCATAAGAGAGGTAGGAATTCTGGGGTATTTAACCAACCAGAATTCCAATCCTCTCCCAGGCGATGAGATAGTGTGGGACCTCGGATGCTCTTTCATCGGTTCCTGTTATATGGGAAAACTCAGTGCCAAATGCTTAATGCACAGACTACCCTATTCCAGTAGCTGAAGTTTATAACTTTTTAGACACTCAACCCACCAGGAGACTCGAACACTGGCCAACAAGGTGGCAGTTGCATGCTGTATCCACTACGCTATACTTCAAAGCCATAAGAGAGGTAGGAATTCTGGGGTATTTAACCAACCAGAATTCCAATCCTCTCCCAGGCGATGAGATAGTGTGGGACCTCGGATGCTCTTTCATCGGTTCCTGTTATATGGGAAAACTCAGTGCCAAATGCTTAATGCACAGACTACCCTATTCCAGTAGCTGAAGTTTATAACTTTTTAGACACTCAACCCACCAGGAGACTCGAACACTGGCCAACAAGGTGGCAGTTGCATGCTGTATCCACTACGCTATACTTCAAAGCCATAAGAGAGGTAGGAATTCTGGGGTATTTAACCAACCAGAATTCCAATCCTCTCCCAGGCGATGAGATAGTGTGGGACCTCGGATGCTCTTTCATCGGTTCCTGTTATATGGGAAAACTCAGTGCCAAATGCTTAATGCACAGACTACCCTATTCCAGTAGCTGAAGTTTATAACTTTTTAGACACTCAACCCACCAGGAGACTCGAACACTGGCAGTGCGGACACTCAAGCCGTCGAGCCTGACATGAAGAGTGGCTTGTTTCCACTGGCATTCATTGAGGGAGAGGTTGACAGCTTTTTCTAGCATGGTCTTCAATAATAGATCATACTCTTCAAGCTTTGGGCTGTCGTAGGATGGAGCGCACCTCAGAAAGTAGGTTAGCCTCGGAAGGAATAGGGATTTAGTGAGGAGATAAAAAGCATCGTGGGCATCGATGTCACCTATCCTGTTTTCCATCCTCCTGAGGTCTATGATCTTCTTATCAAGGGTCTTCTTAATGGCTTTAGACATTTATAACCCTCCAGAGATTGATAGACCTTTATAATCCTCCAGAGGTTGATATGATTTAATAACCTTCCAGAGGTTGATATTATTTAATAACTCTTCAGAGGTTGATAGGATTTAATAACCCTCCAGATATTTATATTCCTTAATAACCCTCCAGTGGTTGATAGGGTTTAATATCCCTCCAGTGACTGATTGAGGGACCGAGCAGAAACAGAAAATTGCAGCTGTCTTTAAGACCGCAAGAATTACTAGCGTCAGGTAGCTTATGGTGTTAAATATCATAGCGAAGTTTCCTTGAGCAGGTCTGGCCAACCGAACCAGCAGTCTATGATCCTGTGGCCGATGAAAACGTAGCCTCGTTCTGCGAGGAACTTGACCAAGGCCGGTCTGCCTTCATACACCTTGTTGCATTCTATACACATGAGCCGCACCCTGATCTTGTCCCATGGGATCGTCTTCAGCACCTGCGAAAGGAATGATATTCATTGACGCTTCGAGTACTATAGTAGCTTCGCCGGGAAGCTAAGGGTGTTCGCGCTATGGGAAGACCTCTGGTCTGAACTATTTGAAAACCTTCGACACTAAACTGGAGGCAGTTTTAATTGAGAGAATGTCTATCCATCAGGAGAGAAGCATGAAGCATTGATAATTGGAACCCCCTAGTGTTCCAAACGAAACATGACTCACCTGCAGTTTGGTAAATTCACCAAACCCCGTGGACTTAATAAGACACTTCTGCAGTTCCGTGGACAAGACTCACCTGCAGTTCGGTAGACTGAATAAGACTCACCTGCAGTTCGACAGTCTCAATATCTAGGGACAAGAAGTCGATGTGGGTGATGTTGATGGCTTGCAAGATGGAGTAGAAAGGAATAGCCTTGATGTTCTTAATCATGTTTTCGTCTTCCCACCCATCTTCAATATGACTATTTCCGCCTTCAAGTCCTTCCTGACTGTACACATAAATAATCCTTGCAATAACTTCTTACTGAATATATGACAAAATAAGCATAACGGTTGGAATTAAACCAACATCTTATATGAAAGTTGGAGTGTAATTGCACTTAGCAGTCTCATGCCTGTGGTGCTGCTACACACATTTCATACAAGATCCATAAGTACAGACAACAGGATCATCAGTACAACTGTGTCGTTGACTTTTGTGTCTGGGGTAAAAGTGTCAATAATAATATAAAAAAATCTGGGTTCTATGCATATTGGAACATAAAGAGACTCAAGAGCTGCTAGTTACCTTTTTCAGTGCCTCAGTGCTGCAATACAGAGAGGAAATGCACACTGCTTTCCACCTTCCTGCCCTAAATTTGTGGACCTCTAACACATGTGATGATTAACTATATACCTTTCATATTACCAATCTTGTATAATAAAACTTCAAAGGAAAACAGTATGAGGGGAGGCAATATACAAGCGTAATGTAGGCAATATAGCTGGCTCTGATGAAGAGACGAACGCTACAGAACCTCTCCACAACTAAAAATAACTGATTTCACTCCTTGATTCATAACGTAGAGCACAACTCTACTTGTCGTCATCACCTTCAGTGATTAAGTGCTTAATTGCACACTAGTTTCTTTATCAGCTACCTCACTCTGTCAGAGTAAATGAGACAAATGTATGTGAATGCATGTGTGTGTGTATATATGTATGTATATGCGTGTGTGTGTGTATGTATATGTATGGGTATAAAGCATATATGGAAGCTGATCAGAATTACATTTCACCTTTGTAAATGTACATTAATGACACTATGTAAAAGACACATCTAACACTTTATGTAGGGCATACGTAAATCTGTGTATCTATGTATTTACGTATGTAGGTTAGCTTAGCATTTTAAAAGCACCGAATCACCTTCTGTGGTTGAGTG
This sequence comes from Procambarus clarkii, assembly GCF_040958095.1. NCBI lineage: Eukaryota > Metazoa > Arthropoda > Malacostraca > Decapoda > Cambaridae > Procambarus > Procambarus clarkii. The sequence continues at coordinate 6,255,662 of NC_091161.1, read as the reverse complement.
TTCAATAAACCCTTGAACTATATGTTTAACACTTCTCTAACCATGTCCATGGAGGACAGAAGAAAATGTATATATGCTGGTTAGCATTGTAAATTTGTGGCCATGTCTGTGGTAAAAAAAAAAAAAAAAAAAAAAAAAAAAAAAAAAAAAAAACTTGTCCTCTCCCGCCGCACCACGATGGTGCACCACACCAAGGTGACATGCCACACCAGGGTGGCTCGCCGCACCAGGGTGGCTCGCCGCACCAGGGTGGCTTGCTGAACCCGGGGGCAAGATTCGCGAAGTAGTTACGTACATACTTATGAACGTTTTCCTTCCTAGCGTCTTTGTAGCGGCTACGTCGGTATTCAAGTAGGCATCTAAGTATGAAAATCTTTGTAAGTATGCTCCGTCGCGCTAAGGATGGTCTCAAACACTCGTAGCTTTACGTAAACTGGATATAACTCAATTTTTCTCTACTAAACAACACGGAGGATCGATTTTATTATTAACAAACATTTTAGCTGGCGAGTCTCATCAAGGAGTAGTCCTTTGTGTTAGCTATATATGCATTCTCTGCTTGAAACTTGTAGTAAATATGTCTTTTATGATATAAGAATTAGTTTTATAATAGCAAGTTATGAAGTAAATAAACACTGGTGAACATGATATATGAGAGAAGGTGTTGAGCCCGGGCTGGTGGGAGCATTTACTATCACCAAATGCCCCATTTCACCTAGTAATAAGTATAGTAGGGGGGGGGTGTACCTTAGCTATACATACCCATTTTTAATTTATTTTGTTTGGTTTTATTTTGAAATTAAATCTGGGAGAGACATAAAAGAAAAATATGCTACTCAAATGATGTTAGGTAAGGGTAAGGGTAAAAAATTCAAATCTTTTGTCATTGAGTACTTAGGCCTATAATTATGACTATATGGACTATTATAGCCTGTTAAAAACAGAGGGGGGAAGCAGGGTATAGTGGAAAGGATGAACGGGATGGGGGACTGAAGAGGGTCAAGGGGCAGATGGAAGAAAGGTGGAATGTGGGGGTGAGAGGATAGACAATCCTGGGCACCCCAGTCTACCATCTTTAAGTCTAGTTTTCATCTTTCAGGCTGTATTACAATATTGGTTTATTTTCTAGATTACCAAAACTATATAGCGTTGCTGTACACGGATCCAAAAAAATTATCACCAATTGGTGAGGCAGCTACTTATTTGAGGAATGCTTATTTTATTTACCTTATAAGCTGAGGCAGCTTATTTTATTTGAGGAATGCTCAGCTGATTCCTTTACATTTAGCATGGATAAAATTTGTGTCCAAGACCTCTTCCTGTTACACAATTTGGCTGTGTGTAACAATAAGTAAGTAATTATCAAAATAAGGCTCCAAGCCGGGTAGGCTATGTAGCAGCATTGTGTGTAACAATAAACCTAATTCTTTTTTAACAGATAATGCACCTGTGAGTAAAACAAATCCTGTTAGCTTTAAAAATATTGATCCAGTTATTTAAATAAAAAAAATCTAATGCAGCAAATATTTAATGATTGCTTAAACTCTTTTCTACTGTATATCCAAGGAAATGAAAAATTGAGACATACTGCACAATTTAATGAATGATTCAAAAGAAATATGACTATTACATATAACATGAGATCTTAATGATCCATGGTTAACATGATTTAATAAGGATAATACTGGTAATAATGTAAACTATAATTTTAAAACATTATTACTAATTCTTTTTTTAAGAAGCTTAGGTATACACAGCAACGTGCTGCTATTCTATATGAAAGATTACACAGTGTCGATCAAAAACTAGCTATAAGTTCATCTAATACTCGCATCTCACAGAATGGTTAGTCATAAATGGAATCAGGGAAGAAAATACCAGCCTCAATACAAAAAAAAATCAACTCTGACAAAACAACAACTTCACGATTTTCACAGGAGGTAAGCAATTACCCTTACCAGTTTCTACAAGACTCCTCTCAAACAATGATTTTTTAAATAAGCTTAACAATGATTTTTTAAATAAGCTTAGGCATACACAGCAATGTGCTGCTTCCTTATTTTGTATGAAGGACCACACAGTGTAGATAAAAAACCAGCTACAAGCTCATCCAACATCCCCACCTCACAGGACGGCCAGTCATACATGGAATCAGAAGAGAACAAGAATGTAAGGCTGATCGATTAGCCTCCACTAGCAAAATCTGGGTCCAGCACAAGAATATCTTCCAATATTCCTGAGTGTATGAAGTAAGTAGAAAGCTCAAAGTACCTCATACCATTTGGTCTGAAGTCACCGATAACAGTGCAATTACAGATATAGTGTTGGAGAGTATGTCCTCTCAAGTAGGACTGAAAAAAAAAATGTTTTTTCACCCAGAGAATTATGAACACATGGAACCGCTTACCCGCTGAAGTTGTAGGAACCGACCTGTGAAATTTATATTTATTTAATTTATATGAATTTATATTTACGTTAATTTATATATTTCGATAGCAATTTGTATGATGTTAAGTGGACTGTATTTCTGCAATATTTCTCACCAATCGATCCTTACACATTAGGGGGGGTTTATATTAAATTTATATATATGTAGCCAATCAAACTACAGTATGAAACTACATATATTAGTTAAAATTGGAGGTGCCTTATCTCATTGTACAACAGGCTTAGTCCACCAGGTATAACTGGGATGTAGACACCAAATTATCCTCGTGAGAGGCTAGCTTCCATCACCCAAGTAACTGATGTACCAAGATTAATTCTTGCTTCCTCTTCTTGTTCCTGTCAAAGGGCACTAGCTGTAAAGCTGGAATCCTAATATATGACAGCTAAATCAGAGAAAACATTGTATATTATATAAGATAAGGACCAAGGCTTAATTACCTGTATTTAGAGGCTCTTTCTCGTGCTAATCGGTTCGCCCTATATCTACCTAACATTAACTGGCCAGAAATGATTAGATAAACGGGTGTCGATAAGACATTTCCCTTGTTTATGTTGACAGCGTGTTGATGAAGGTTGAACACTAATTTGGTCTCCATAACACTTCGTCCAAGAAAATTATAGGAGCTGAATTTGCTCCCCAGCGCCTCTGGTCTTAACTAACAATGGTTGACCTCTCTCACACCTGCTCCTGGCTCACATTGTCCAGATGTCAGTAAGTGATAGAAGGGTCACATTTACTCTATTTTGATACTGATAATTAAGTTAATTCAAATGAGATGTTTTTATGATATTAAAATATTGATCTTTACAGTCTCCGTGGTGTAGTGGTAAGACACTCGCCTGGCGTTCCGCGAGCGCTATGTCATGGGTTCGTATCCTGGCCGGGGAGGATTTACTGGGCGCAATTCCTTAACTGTAGCCTCTGTTTAACGCAACAGTAAAATGTGTACTTGGATGAAAAAACGATTCTTCGCGGCAGGGGATCGTATTCCAGGGACCATAGGATTAAGGACTTGCCCGAAACGCTACGCGTACTAGTGGCTCTACAAGAATGTAACAACTCTTGTATATATCTCAAAAAAAAAAAGTCCAAAGACTACTGTATTTAGGAATAATTCCCAACAGAATAGCTGGTGAATTTATAGTACTATGTGGCAATGATATCCCGTTTTCTATTAACGGAAAATTGCACTACAAGCTAAACTTTTTATGGGTTAACTTGTGTATACAACAGCAGCAATATTATCTGACTATTGTATGTAATATTAATAAATGGTGTCGGGTTTTCCGACAGAAGTTGTAAATGCCAAAATACAACTAGAAAAGATCATTAAAACAATTGGCGGGACCTTTAACAAGCCGCCGGCTTTCTATCCTCGTCGAGGCCACTAGATAGTGGCCCTTGGGTAAATTTAGGTAAATATATATGTAAATATATACCATCGCTTCTCAAATCGGAGAGACAAGGAAAGCCACACAATATCTCTTAGAATTATGTAGGTAAACAAAAAATATAAGATTTGTTTACAACAATGTCGGTGCTGACTGTTGAAGTTGAAAAACATAGTTTTACTTCGAAATATACAAATTTTATAAGAAAATTCGACATAAATACATGGCAAGTGACAATGGATGAGCTCCGATATGTAGCCGTTGTGATTGGCTACAGCTGTAAGATGAAAATTTTTACCTTCTCTCTGATTGGCCAAACGAAAAGCCTTAGTGACATCTAGCGAGATTTAAATGAAGTTGCTAAAATCTTCGTAAGTATATCTTTCAGTATTGAACGCAGGAACATTCTTAGGCAATACTTTGGAACCTTCGTAGCACACTTACGAAGAAATACATTTAGCTTCATGAATCTAGGTCCAGGGTGGCGTGCCACACCAGGGCGGTGCGAAGCCATACCCCTACCACCTCCCCGCCACCCCCACCAGAGGCGGACCCATCACCAGTTACCCAGGCATCAACTTCCACCCAGTCCACCTCCACCTCAGACCAGTCAACCCAACAACCAATAGAAGCCTTATCACCTACCGTCAACAGGCGGGTGACAAAGGCGAAAAGGAAAGCAAAACGCCAACAAGTAAGAATCAGATTCAGAATCAGAACCAGATCCAGAAACACGGTAACCAATTGATCCAGACCAGCTGACACAGATCATTACATACGTGGCACTAGACTTCGATCCAAACCCAAGCAGCTCAAGCAAGAAAAAACCCTACTTTAGCATCTTCATCTATGATGATGACGTTTTCAATGGCAACAGCAGCACAAGAATAGTCATCGCCTTAGAATGCAATCGGCTCGTCGAACTCTTCTCAAACCACCCTGACTTTCCTCACCCTATCTTTGTCCACCACGAGACCATGGAGCAATATGTAGAACTCACCGCCCTGAAGAGAGAGTACATCGACCCCGAAATTCAACTTCAAGAAAGTACAAATGCTCTTCTTGGACAGGTACGAAGACCCGATAGGAACTTCAATACCACCGCTGTCATTTGGAACGTACATGCGAATTCCTCCCTGCCAAGGTACCACCAAGCAACAGTGAACTCACCTCTCACCATTTCAATGGGGAAGGCGCCTCCTCCAAGCCAGACAGAACACCTCAAGCGAACCAGGACGACATCACACCGCCTCACCACTAGCCTCCTGCTGCTTAAGAAGAACTCAAGCTTTATGCTTTGACCGAAAAAATATCTCCAATCCGCGGTGGACAGGCCATTGAACTTTCAAGCCTCCTCTCTCCACATCCAGATCCTCTTCCAAGAATTTCAGCGCGTATCCTTCTTCCTCCCACATCCTCTCCAAGCTCTTCTCTGGAAACACAAACCGTAACTGTCTCTATTTTCCGCTTGTTACAACTTGTAATAAAGTTGTTACATCTTGGCTTAACGTGTTTATGACGTATTAGAACGTAGTTACAACTTGCTATATTGGTTGTTATAACTGGTTAGGTGGTGTTAAAACTTGTTCGAACGTTGTACCAACGTCGTAGTTTCGGTGTTTGTTTGGCGGGTTTGGACATCAAAGGAAAGCTAAGCGCCACACCAGGGGCAACGTACACACCTGACGACAACTGTCCCACAAATGTAACAATATAGTCAGTCAGAACCCCATGCCTGCACCCCATGTATGTCCACGCCAACACCATGAACTCCTACACTGACCTAATCATACTGAAGAAGGAATACCACGACACAAAATTCCACCGCAAATTCCCAGACGAACAAATGGATTTCCTCGTAAAGGACGACGATCCTGATGGTACCAAACTACCGAGTTTATTCTGTTCTGTTATAACACATTAAACTGCAACCTGGCGACCAAGCGTCCTGCTGGCCGTAAGATGCGAACGACCATGAAGACCCCATCCATCCACAGAGCTCCAGTATCAGCTATTAGTGAACAAATCCACAAGGGCCGTCCTGGGTGTTTGAACAAGTGACGGCCCTTGTGGATTTGTTCATTTGATGTAATCACGCTATTGTGATTTCTGTGTGTACTTGTAATGGCTCCAAAGAGCCCCCTCTTACGGGCTATTCATGCCCGTGCCACCTCTTGAGTGGCTTAATCTTTATCAATAAATCAATCAGACACATTGTTGACCAGACCACACACTAGAAGTTGAAGGGACGACGACGTTTCGGTCCGTCCTGGACCATTCTCAAGTCGATTGTGAAGAGATGATGATGATGAAGATTAAGCCACCCAAGAGGTGGCACGGGCATGAATACCCCGTAAGTGGTGGCCCTTTTGAGCCATTACCAGTATCAAGAGCTGATACTGGAGATCTGTGGAGGCGCGACTGCACCCTGCGTGACGGGAGATGTCTCCCGGACCAAATGGTGACCAGATGGTGTGAAGAGGAGGTAGAGACAGGCAATAAATAGGCAAGAGAGAGCTGAGGAGCAAAGTAAGGTGTAGGGGATAGTAGTAATAATGAGAACTGTAGAGGGCCTATTGGCCCATACGAGGCAGCTCCCATTATAACCACCGAATGAGAAGGAGATAGTAATAGGAATAAGAAGAGGATAACAAGGGAGCGTAGGAGAAGACAATGAACAGAAAAAGGGGAGAAGAGAGAAATAAAATGAAAGAGAAAGAAAGATAAAAGGGAAGGGGTAGGCTTATGTTAAGTCACGTTTGTTAGAAAGATTAGAGCATTTGAGTATATACTGTGAAAGGGAAGAGTCCACAGCAACAAAGCCAGGACTCAAGTTCATGTTGGGTACATTGTGTATCAGAGCCGATTCTACAAGACGGCGTCTGTGAAGAGTAGAGGTAGGAAAGATTATTTTGGAGGAAGACCAATCAATGGGATGATTAGAATCCCTCACATGACAGAAGACAGCATTGTTAGTGTCTGCAGACTTAACACTTCTCTTGTGTTCTTTAAGTCTGTCATTCAGTGTACGGCCAGTTTCGCCAAAGTATTGGAGAGGACAAGATGAACAGGAAATAGAGTAGACACCAGCAGCATTAGCAGCAGGAGGAGCAGTGTGAACTAGATTGCTACGAAGTGTGTTAGTTTGTCGAAAGGCGAGTTTAATGTCAAGAGGACGAAAGGTATTGGTAAAAGTTTTGAGTTCTGATATGAAGGGAAGGCATAGTACAGTGCTACTAGTGTTGGAAGCAGGTTTAGGATGAAAGAAATTTCTTTTAGCTTGAGAGTAGGCACAGTTGATGAAATGCAAAGGATAACCAAGGCGAGAGAATGATTTGTAGATAAAGGGAATTTCAGAATCAAGAAACTGAGGGTCGCTGATGCGTAGAGCGCGAAGGAAGAGAGAGACGAGGACACTTTGACTGGGTTAAATCAGACACATTGACTGGGTTATTACTTACCCCATCCTACAAGATACTGTCAAACCTGGTAAGTATTAAATTTATTCTTAAAATTAAATTAAACACTGGAGAGTTAATTGTTCAACTTTCTCTCAAGTGAAGAACATGAGCAAATAAAAAAAATAGTTTTTGAATAATTGACCAAAGCCACTGGTTTCAAAATTGGGGGTCATGTCCTGAGGGGACTTTTTGCAATAAGTGGCGGGCCATAGGTTAAGGCCCATTGGTAGCTTACTGGTAACTTTTCTGACACCTCTTGATTAAAACTCCTAAAGTCAAAAGGATTAATAGGCCTTGCTTTCACAGTTCATATTCGTACTGAAAATCTGGATCAAGCCAGCCCTTTTGCTCTACGCGAGGTTTCTGTCCACGCTGAGCTGGCTTTAGGACACCTGCGTTATCATTTGACAGATGTACCGCCTCAGTCAAACTCCCCACCTGATAATGTCCTCGGAGCGGATTGCGGTTATGATAATCAACACTGCTAAAACTAGGTATTTAACAGACAAATTGGCAACCGCAAAAGTGGACCACGAAAACTTAAGATAGATAACATACCAATGGACTATGTCTCTTCTTTCAAATACCTTGGTGTCTCTGGCCCTTGTACCTCAACTGCAGTCAATAAGTTACATCAACAATGTAAAGACAGACTCAAGGCTCTCAGAACTGTAGTGCGGTACAACTCTAAATACGGTGTTAATATTAAAATAACGAAAATGATGTATTAAGCATATATAAGGTCTCTGATAGACTATCATGCACCAGCTTTAGTCCTGCAAAATGGCAAAAGTATTGATAGACTGGAAAAAATGCAAAATGAAGCACTCAGAATTATACTTGGCTGTCCTATAACTACCAAAGTTTTCAACATGCAGAAAGAATTAAATATACTTAGCATTCGAGATAGAATATTTTAAATTAATCTTATGATGGGACTAAAGCTTCTGCATGATAACAAAAACAACAACAAAAACAGCCTGCAACAAAAACAACATTGTGTCAGTTGAACTGTTAGAACACATACGAAATGGAACCAGCGAGTCTAAATGGATTCAAAGAACAGCCACTCTTTTTAAAAATGATGGGACTGCACGATGTATATGCAGATGAAAGAGTACAGCACTTCCTTCCACCCTGGCAGATAGTACCTTTTGACATCCTGACCCCGGCATACCCCACTAAGAAACTAATCACAAACAACCCTCATGCTCAGCTTGCTGCTAAATTAAGCACCATAGAGCACATTCACAATATACAAGCTGAAAACAACATTTCACTGACGGATCACTCAATACAATTACAGGGAGGGCAGTAAGTGCTGTTATTGCTCATCAGCCCGATGGCAGCACAATTCAAAGAAATATCCGAATTTGTAACTGGGCATCCACAATGCAAGCTGAGTTGCTAGCAATACTGGTAGAACTCGAAATTATTGACAACACTAAAGTAGACAGCTTAATTATTACCGACTCCTTTTCCTCACTACTAGCAAATAAACAGTTTGCAATCAAGTAATAACGTGCTTGTCTTGGAAACTAGACGTAGATATGTAAGAATACTTAGCAAGAGGGTAAATATAAAAATGTTGTGGATCCTTCTCACATTGGCATGCAGGAACATGACAAAGTTGACGCCCTGGCTAAGGATGCAGTACATAAAGACAGTATTGAACGGAATTTTGAGTTATCAAATAGGTCCCTTAAAAGTGTTATTAGACGAGAACTCCTGGATGAATTTGAAGAAAGTAGAACAGTGCAAACTGGAACTAGCAGGTCCATTGTTCATCACAATGAAATGTGTGAAGTAAAACATGTGTATAGGGCAAGTAACAAAGTAAGTAGACTAACAGATATTGTCACAGCTCGTATAAGACTTGGCTACAAGTATATCTGGCAGTTCGGCTTGTATAGGGATCTAGATGAAGTAAAGTGTGTGGGAGTTGCGTGGTGACCGCCGGCCGGGTCGGACGTTCCTGAGGTCTCTCCGCCCTGGCTAGTGTTTACGTTGGGTGATCGCTTGTTTGCCCTGCTGGTGGTGGTTTGCCACTGACGGGGTGACGTTTGCTTCGCCATGGGGACGTTTCGCCCTCCATTGCAGAGGACGCTGTCAGCTGGTCTGGCGTTTACGGTGCCGGTGGACCATCCATTGGTTGGTGTCGCCCTAGTGGACGTGCTGCATGTGGAGCTGTCGGACCTGGGGGCATCCAGCTGCTTCAGGGCCACCGTGCTGTGGTCAAGTTCCGCCTCCAGGCTGCCTTTCAGGCGTTTCTCGAGCGGTGTGAGGGGCGTGTTTACCCTCTCCCTGATACTGCTGGCTCCGTTAAGGTAGTGAATCTCAGTGTCACCTTGACGTCTGTGACGGTGCATGGTGCCCCCTTCGAATTTCAGGACGACTTTTTAACCTCCTGTTTCGAACGGTTTGGGACAGTGTTGAGTGTTCGTTGGAACAAGGTCGTTGCCGGGCACTGTGTTGGTATGCTTGACGGCTCCCGCACCCTGACGATGTCGCTGAAGGGTAGTGTACCGTCGTCGATGTCCGTGTTGGGTTACACGCTCCGCTGCCAGTACCGGGGTCAACCGCGCACCTGTTATCGGTGTGGTCACGAGGGTCATCTGGCTGCTGCGTGCGACGTGGGAGCGACTGGTCGTGTGCATGTTCTTCGTGCGGAGGATTTTCCGCCCCTGTTGCGTTCGGGCGGTGTAGGTGCTGTGCCTGAGGCGCCTGACTGCCTGTCTGCTGCTCCGCCTGTTGAGGAGAGCTCTCCGGCCTGTGCGACCCGTCTAGTTCCAGCTGTGGCCCCTGGGGTTGTTCAGCCGGTGTGTGAGGGTGTCGGGCTGTCGCCTGAGCTGTGTGTAGTGATCGGTGTCATTGTGGAGATTCATGTTCCGCCCCCGCCTGTGGATGTGTTACCGGCTCCCGGGGACGCGGGTTCTGCCGTTTTGGAGGGGGTGCTTCGTGGTGAGGTGCCTGCCGTGCCCGAGTGTGTTGCCTCCTGTAGTTCTGCTCTTCCCATTCCTTTGCAGAAGCGTGCGCGTCGGTGTTCTGAGGCTGTTTCCGTGGATGATGTAGACAGTGTGGGTGATGTGGCCTCTGTGGACTCTTCGGACGGTGCGGGTGTGGCCTGTGTGGATTTGACGGTGGAGGCTGTGCCTGCGGCGGGGCCTGCTGGGCGTGGTGTGGTGCGGCCTGTCTCGAAGCGTTCGCGGCGGGCTCGGAGTGTCTCCCCCCTTTGTGGTGTGCCTTGGGAGGAGGTGGGGGAGTATGGTGCTCAGCTGGCGTCCCCCGCCGAGGATGATGGTGCTGTGAGGGGCTCCGACGTTGCTCCCTGTGCCCCCCCTCCTGCGTCTCCTGCTGTTGGGTCCCCGCAGTGGGGGGTTGTCCCTGATGGTTGGGACCTCGTCGTGAAGTTGCGGAAAGATGTGCGCCAGGGAGCCTCGGCTCCTGTGCCCTGTGGTGGGGTCGCTGCCGCGCCTGCAGTTCCCCCTCCTTCCTTGCCCCGGTCTGGGGGTTGCCTAGTCCCGTCTGCTGGGGTCGTGCCCTGTGAGGGTCCGGAGTTGGGCCCTTATCGGGATGCCCGGGTGCTTCCGATCCCGTGGTGCTCGTCAACCATCTGGGTGTCGTCAAAGAAGGAGTTCGTTTATAGGGTGCCGGATAGGATGTCTCAGCCGAGGGTACAGCCTGATGGCCGGCTGCCCGCCGACCTGTGGGTGGTTTGGGAGGCGTACCGCTTGCGCTTTCCGTACCGTAAGTTTCCGGAGAAATATTAGTTCCCGTCTTGCGCACACCGCTACGCCGTGCCTGGATCAGCTGCCACCGTGACCATGACGCCCCGCCCCCCGATGCGGGGAGTCTCCCTCTGACGTTCGCCTCTGTTTTCGTCGCCACTCCTCTCTCTACGGCCCATCACGTCTACCGCTTTTGACTTTCTTCTCCTCTTTACCATCAACGCGTCTCCGTACATCTGTCCTGGTGCAGTCATCGGGAGGGTTACCCCTTCATGCAAACTGCACCTATTCTCAAGAAGAAGAAGAAAGTGTGTGGACAAAGACAGCGACACACACTCGAACACTATATCGTGAATTGTAGTAAAATTGAGCCATTTAGAGATAAATCTAAGCTCACTCTGTATGATATGGCACCTTATCTGATTACCATGGATACATTACCTGAAATCCTTTCACTGTATCCATATTTCGCTTCCATTAGATAAACGACATATAAGATTCAGAAACAAGTAGCGTATTGTGAAGACTAATAATAAACAGAAGCTCCCCTATGACTCTGTAATATCTCCATTGGTCAAACTATTATGTATTAGCGATAAGACCTACCATTAATGTATAATGACTTACTGTAAATGTACAGCTCTTGTAATAGCACTTTCTCGGTAACTAGCTGACATTGTAACTATAAGGTGTGCAGGATAGATGAAATAGTTTATGTAATAATCTAAGATGAGGTCTGATAAAGACCTTTTGTGCCCTCTGTAATGCTTTTTGCGCTACCGCTCACAGGATGAATATGGGGTGCACAATAAACTAGCCGCCTCCGGTGGCAACAATAAAAAAATACAGGGGAACAGGTTATGATACCAGAGGGTAGAAGTGGGGGGGTGGAATAACCACTTCTAGATTGGTAAAAAAATATATTGAGTGTAGTGGCCATTAATAAGGACGCTATATGAAAAAGGGGTAATGACTGTAAAGAGTTTGGAAACCACAGATCTAAGCATTTTGGCCATGTCTACAAAGAGACAACTTCCAAGGCAAGCTTAAACGTACATATACATAATTCTGTGAATTCCTGGACAAATTATAAAATAGAATTCTTAATGTGTATTGGGGGATCAAATGTTGAATGTCGAGAGGGAAGTAGGCTTACTTTAAGAATTTAAGACTTACTGGAACGTCAGTTTGGTAGTGAAGTTAGTGAGGGAGAGAGCGACGTTGATGGAGTAGGCCTTCCGGTGCTTATAGAGAAGGTCGTGGTAAGTCTCCAGCGGCTCGATCAGTAGTCCAGACCAGCCCAGCTCTCTCTCCAGGAACAGTGTGTTGCTTAAGTACTCGCCGTTAACAGCGCCCACCTCTACGAAGAACCCTCCAGTCTGTGGTGCAACGGCACTGGTTACAGATGCACGGTATATTCTGATTGATGCGATTTCAGAAAAAAGTGAGTAATTATCAAAAGACGGCACCAAACCGGGAAGGTTATGTAGTACCATCAAATGTGCAGAATAATCAGAGGGCACTAAATATCACCAAGGATGCCAATACAGGAGCAGAAACGCGTAAGGTGAGCGATATCAAAAGTATCTGATTCACCAAGAATTCTATCGAGGGAAAAGCGACCGTGAGGGATGGTCAGGAAGCAAGACACACGCTCGTCCTGGAAGTCAGGACATTCAACAAGGATATGCACGACCGTAAGAGGGACAATGCAATTTGGACAATAAGGAGCAGGGCGGCGCTCCATTAAGTGACCGTGAGTTAAGTGAGTATGGCCAATATGCAACCTCGCCAGAGCCGTTTCCCACCACCGGTTACGGTGGTAGGAGGAAGGCCAAGAGGACACGTGGCTCTTAAGAGAACGCAGTTTCTTACTAGTAACAGAAGACCAACAATCCTGCCAACGGTTAAGGATGGAGGAATGAATAACTGGGTAAAAGTAGAAATAAGGAATACATTTATGGGAAATGGGGCAAGAGCGGACAGCTTCCCTGGTGGCAGAATCCGCACGCTCATTTAAAGAGACACCAATATGGCTGGGAACCCAGCAAAACTCAACTGACTTAAATTTACTGGAAATAAGAAACAGCTAATGCTGAATCTCGACGACCACTGGATGGACCGGATAAAGGACCCGAGAGCCATAAGGGCACTACGAGAGTCAATGACGACCACAAAGGAAGAATGACAACGAGAAAGCAGGAGACGAAGGGCATAGAGAATACCAAAAAATTCAGCTGTGAAGATGCTTGTCTCTGGAGGTAGGCGACACATATAAGTGTGGTCAGGAAAAACAACAGGGTAGCCTACACCGTCCATAGACTTAGACACATCGGTGAAGATGGAAACGGAGTGGGAGTGCGAAGAAAAGTGCTCAAGGAAAAGCCGTTTCAGAACCGTAGGAGAGGTAAAAGATTTAGTGATACGAGTTAAGGATGCACAAAACTTCAGAAGTGGGACTCTTCACGGGGCAAGAGAGGAACAACACGAGGAGAAACGTAAGAAAACGAACTGAAAGAGAAACCTGTAAGCGAGATAACCGGACAGAAAGAGGGGAGGAGGTGAAGAGGAACGGGAACCAGAGGAGGGGTAAGAGTTAAAGCATGACAGAGGCGATAGGAAGGAAGTTGCAAGGACCGCGCAAGATAGCGAAGAAATACCGATCACGGAGGTACTGGAGAGATAGCAAGCCAGTGTCAACATTCAAGCTGAGGGCAGGAGTCGAACGAAAGGTACGAGAGCTGAGGCACAACCCAGTATGGTGCAAAGCATCAAGACGGCGAAGAGTAGAAGGAGAAGCAGATGAGTAAGCAGGGCAGTCATAATCGAGTTTAGACAGGACGAGAGAGGAATGTAAAGCAAGGAGAGTGCACCTATCCGCTCCCCAAGAAGTAAGGGACAAAACCTTAAGGAAGGTAAGAGCCTTGGAGCATTCAACTCGGAGGTAAGTGACATGGGGTGATCAAGACAAATGAGTGTCAAAGAAAGTGGAATCCCTGTACACGAGGGGATGGCCATAAAGCGACAAAGAGGGACGAAGAACAACATGCTTCTGAGTAAAAGTCATAGCACAAGTCTTTGACGTAGAGAACCTGAAGCCATGATCGGTGGCCCAAGGCGACACGGCATCAATTGCAAGTTGAAGCCGGCGCTGAAGGAGAGGCGAATCATCACCCTGACAGCAAAGGGTAAGATCATCGACATAGAGAGCGGAGAAGACACCAGAAGGAAGAGAGGAAAGAAGACCATTGAAGGCAACCAGAAAAAAGAGTAGTGCTCAGAACACTACCCTGGGGCACACCTTCGTATTGATAAAATGAGGCAGAGAGAGCGGTACCAAGGCGCACCCGAAAGGAACGACGAGAGAGGAAGCTGCGGAGAAAGAGAGGGAGATGACCACGAAGGCCAAAAGAATGAAGTTGGGACAGAATATGATATCGCTAGGTGGTGTCGTAAGCCTTTTACAGATAAAAAAGAACGGCAACAACGGAGGTCTTCGCAGCAAAAGCAGTACGAATATAGACCTCCAAGTTCACCAGGACATCAGTTGTGCTGCGGCACTTCCAAAAACCAAGTTGAGAAGGGGAGAAGTGGTGATGGTGTTCCAGGAACCATATCAAACGAACGTTAACCATACGTTCAAAGAGTTTGCAGACACAACTCGTGAGGGCAATAGGGCGGAAGTCCTTAGAGGATGTCCCAAGAGACCCCGGTTTCCGGACAGGGAGGACAACGGCATCGAGCCAGTTCTCAGGGACTGACGACGACTCCCAGACCCGATTATACAGACTCAGTAAATACCGAGACGTGCACGGAGGGAGATGGCGAAGCATCTCATAATGAATGTCATCGGAGCCTGCCGCCGTGGAACCGCAGAGGGCCAGGGCAGACTGAAGTTCAGAGAGTGAGAAGGGATCATTATAGGGAAGTTTATAGCCTTTACATTGTTGGTGGCAGGGAGATGATAGTCAAAAAGAGGTGCGTGAGTGTGTGTGTGTGTGTGTGTAATTACCTAAGTGTAGTTACAGGATGAGAGATATGCTTGTGGAGTCCCGTCTTTCCAGTACTCTTTGTCATATAACGCTTTGAAACTACTGACGGTTTTGGCCTCCACCACCTTCTCACTTAACTTGTTTTAACTTGTTCGTGAAGTTGCTAGTTTCAGTAATTCCTCTTTATCAATTTGGTTGATTCCTGTTAGTATTTTGTAAGTGATCATATCACCTTTTTTTCTTTTATCTTCTAGTTTGGTTTGTTTAATGCCTCTAGTCTCTCCTCGTAACTCATTTTTTAAGTTATGGAGGTCATTTTGTAGCATGACTTTGCACCTTTTCCAGTTTCTATGTGTGCTTCTTGAGATTTGGGCACCATACAACTGCTGCATATTCCAATTTTGGTCTCACAAAAGTCATAAACAGTTTTAGTACGTCACCATCCATATAATTCAAAGCAAGTCTGAAGTTAGAAAGCGACGCATACATTCCTCTCACGATGTTCTTTATGTGTTCCTCTGTCGGCAGCTTACTATCCAAAACCACCCCCTAGGTCTCGTTCTTTATTAGTGTTCTGTAATTCCTTTCCACATGATTCGTAAGTTGTGTGTGGTCTAGTTTCTCCGAGTTCACATTCAATGACATGGCATTTATTCACATTGAATTCTATTTGCCACTTGATTCTAAAAGCACTTATTTTATATAGATCGATTTGAAGGGCATTTACAATTGTCTGCGTATCCTATCTTCTCTAGTATCTTAGCATCATCTGCAAACATGTTCATATAATTCTGCATTCCTTCTGGTAGATTGTTTATGTAGACGATGAGCATTACTGGTGCAAGAACTGAACCCTGTGGTACTCCGCTAGTAAAATTCTATAGATTGTCTATGGTTACCGCCCTCATCTGTCTGTTAAAAAAAGATCATCCATATCAGAAGTGTCCCTGTCACTCCTCCAGCATGTTCCAGTTTCCAGAACAGCCTCTTGTGTGGGACTCTGTCAAAAGCCCATTTTAGGTCCAGATAGACACAGTCAACCCAACCCCCTCTTTCCTGTAGTATCTCTGTGGTTCTGTCTTAAAAACTAATTTATTATACA
>NC_091161.1:6012039-6234539 GCF_040958095.1 Procambarus clarkii | reverse complement strand
ACCTGCTTACAGCCTCCTGACATTTTTGGGTGACATAGTCCATCATGTCTTGTACGGACTTGGTTCCGAGTTTTGTGTCCCAATGTATATCCCATAGGAATTTATTCATCTCCTCATAGTTTTCCGTGTGTGTGTGTGTGTGTGTGTGTGTGTGTGTGTGTGTGTGTGTGTGTGTGTGTGTGTGTGTGTGTGTGTGTGTGTGTGTGTGTCCGTGTGGCGTGTGCACGAACGTGCACAAAATCCCTAAACATGCTAAACATAAAATCACTCCCACATTCTCATGTGCGATTTACATTTACAAAACCCTGTTCTTAAATGCAAACCTTGTTTTAAAACTCTTCCTGGACAGATGTAATAGACCCATAATCACCACACCAGAAATAAATATCTCTTTGATATCCTCAGAGTCAAACTCAATCTGTGTAAACACTCAGTGCAAATAAAGAGACCTAGTCTATGGAACTCACTCCCTAACGAATTGAAAAGCTATCCAACTTTTGCCTTATTCAAAACAATACCAAAAAGTACCTAATTTCATCTTCATAGTTTCCTACCTAATGCTTTAAACTCGCACTGTATCTAGTGCTACCCAATCCCCCAAATATATTGTACCTAATCCATTCAAGTCTACCATTGTAATCATCTTATATCACAGTTGTTTATGATGAAAGCATATTTTACTGCATTATACCTTGAAATAATTTTCAAATTGTGCTACAATGTACCTTCTGATAACCCACAAATTTTATTTTACTTAATGTGCCTACGAATCTTTGTCAAATTTTCTTATAATGTACCTGTTAAATAAAATAAAAAATATCATTTTTGCTAGAAATTACCTACTTAAAATTATTTGTTAGATTAATATTAATTAAGGACCTGCCCGAAATGCTATGCGTGCTAGCGGCTTTACAAGAATATAAAAACTTCAATGCTATGTACTCTCATAAACCCAATGTACCTTCTTGTATATATAAATAAATGTATATAAATATATTTAAGTTTAAGAGCATAGAAAATCAAACGAGAAAAGCCTGAAGTGAGTGTTGCTTCACTGCCAACACACTCACCATGTTACGAAGGATGACGTTGTTAGCGTACTGGGTCTGGCCGTACTGAGAGAAGTGTGTTACATGTGGATTGGTGAGGTTGTAGGGCAAGGTGGAGGGCGGCACTAAGAGCTGCTGCCGGATGTAAGCCACCAGTGCCGGGTCATCCTGGTGAGCCCCAAGGAACGTCTCTTCCGTCAACACTTCGTTTCCAACCTTTCTCTCCTCTAATACTGCTGGGGAAGAGAATACCAATATGAAAAGATTAGATGATATTGCAATTAAAATCATGCCAGAGGGGTAGGAGTATCAGGGGTGTAGTCATTCTCAGAAAGTGGCGTCCTTATCATATTTACCAGAAGAGTGCGCAGTCAACGGAGTTAGAAGGTATAATTGTTCCCCAGGGTCGGGGAGAGAGAAGTTATTATGGATATCAAGGTCCCCGTAGCTATCTTCTGGTCTTTCATATAATTCACAACACTACTCTAACTTCGAGGTACATATTTACTGCTAGGTTTGAGGCCTGGCCGTGGGGACGTTCAGCCCCGAGATCATCACAAGGTCGCAAGGTAAGGAAGGTGAACAGAGGCATTAGGTGTAATGCCAGTGTTGTATACTCGTGTCCAATGTTGTATGCTCGTGTCTGGTGTTGCCAATGTTGTGTACTTGTGTCCAGTGTTGCCAATGTTGTGTACTTGTGTCCAGTGTTGCCAATGTTGTGTACTTGTGTCCAGTGTTGCCAATGTTGTGTACTTGTGTCCAGTGTTGCCAATGTTGTGTACTTGTGTCCAGTGTTGCCAATGTTGTATACTCGTGTCCAGTGTTGCCAATGTTGTGTACTTGTGTCCAGTGTTGCCAATGTTGTGTACTTGTGTTCAGTGTTGCCAATGTTGTGTACTCGTGTCCAGTGTTGCCAATGTTGTGTACTTGTGTCCAGTGTTGCCAATGTTGTGTACTTGTGTCCAGTGTTGCCAATGTTGTATACTCGTGTCCAGTGTTGCCAATGTTGTGTACTTGTGTCCAGTGTTGCCAATGTTGTGTACTTGTGTCCAGTGTTGCCAATGTTGTATACTTGTGTCCAGTGTTGCCAATGTTGTATACTTGTGTCCAGTGTTGCCAATGTTGTGTACTCGTGTCCAGTGTTGCCAATGTTGTATACTCGTGTCCAGTGCTGCCAATGTTGTATACTTGTTTCCAGTGTTGCCAATGTTGTGTACTCGTGTCCAGTGTTGCCAATGTTGTGTACTCGTGTCCAGTGTTGCCAATGTTGTATACTCGTGTCCAGTGTTGCCAATGTTGTATACTCGTGTCCAGTGTTGCCAATGTTGTATACTTGTGTCCAGTGTTGCCAATGTTGTGTACTCGTGTCCAGTGTTGCCAATGTTGTATACTTGTTTCCAGTGTTGCCAATGTTGTATACTTGTGTCCAGTGTTGCCAATGTTGTATACTCGTGTCCAGTGTTGCCAATGTTGTATACTTGTGTCCAGTGTTGCCAATGTTGTGTACTTGTGTCCAGTGTTGCCAATGTTGTGTACTCATGTCCAGTGTTGCCAATGTTGTATACTTGTGTCCAGTGTTGCCAATGTTGTATACTTGTGTCCAGTGTTGCCAATGTTGTGTACTCGTGTCCAGTGTTGCCAATGTTGTGTACTCGTGTCCAGTGTTGCCAATGTTGTATACTTGTGTCCAGTGTTGCCAATGTTGTATACTCGTGTCCAGTGTTGCCAATGTTGTATACTTGTGTCCAGTGTTGCCAATGTTGTGTACTTGTGTCCAGTGTTGCCAATGTTGTGTACTCATGTCCAGTGTTGCCAATGTTGTATACTTGTGTCCAGTGTTGCCAATGTTGTATACTTGTGTCCAGTGTTGCCAATGTTGTATACTTGTGTCCAGTGTTGCCAATGTTGTGTACTCGTGTCCAGTGTTGCCAATGTTGTGTACTCGTGTCCAGTGTTGCCAATGTTGTATACTTGTGTCCAGTGTTGCCAATGTTGTATACTTGTGTCCAGTGTTGCCAATGTTGTGTACTCATGTCCAGTGTTGCCAATGTTGTATACTTGTGTCCAGTGTTGCCAATGTTGTATACTTGTGTCCAGTGTTGTCAATGTTGTGTACTCGTGTCCAGTGTTGCCAATGTTGTGTACTCGTGTCCAGTGTTGCCAGTGGTGTATACTCATGTCCAGTGTTGCCAATGTCATATATTCCTGACGGCTGAGTGAACTGAGCATGGGACTCGCAGTCCTAAAGTTCCGGGTTCGATCCGCGGCGGAGGCGTAAACAAACGGACAGTTTCTTTCACCCTGAAGCCCCTGTTCCCCTAGCAGTAAATATGTTCCTGGGAGTAAGACAGCCGCTACGGGCTGCTTCCTGGGGGTATGTAAAAAAAGGAGGCCTGGTCGAGGACCGGGCCGCAGGGACGCTAAGCCCCATAATCATCTCAAGAAAACCTCAATAAGATACTCATGCTCAGTGTAGCCAATGTATCATTATCTCACCGGGGATGATGACGGTGATGATGACGGTGATGATGACATGGGAAGTGACACAGAGGAAGGTGAAGGCAGCGAGCATCATGGGACACGTGATCTTGGCACTCCTCCGCCGCTCCAGACTGATGCTGTTCATCCTGAGGAAAACAATTCCGGCTTTATGGTTCATTTTCCTTCATATGTTTTCCCTCCGCTTATTCCATTATATCTTCGGAGGAGGATTCCAACCTGTCCGTGCTGGCACCACGAGGGTTTTAATGGAGAGCTGACAGTCCAAATACTTCCTCAAGATACTGACTGAAATCTGAGAGGCGGAAGAAAATCATATTAAATACAAGTTGTGAAGAAGATGGAGACGACCCAAAAGGAACTCTGGCAAGTGAACACAAGGAAGTCATGAGTGGCAGAGATCTCCAAGACGCACTTGAAGGTGTACACAGCCGTCCACGACACCACAACTATCTCATATACTGAGAATGTTGCCAGAGTCCGTTCCTGTGTTGTACCTGCTGAGCTTGGACATGTCAAGCCTGTACCTGCTGAGCTCGGACATGTCAAGACTGTACCTGCTGAGCTTGGACATGTCAAGACTATACCTGCTGAGCTTGGACATGTCAAGACTATACCTGCTGAGCTTGGACATGTCAAGACTGTACCTGCTGAGCTTGGACATGTCAAGCCTGTACCTGCTGAGCTCGGACATGTTAAGACTGTACCTGCTGAGCTTGGACATGTCAAGACTATACCTGCTGAGCTTGGACATGTCAAGACTATACCTGCTGAGCTTGGACATGTCAAGACTATACCTGCTGAGCTTGGACATGTCAAGACTATACCTGCTGAGCTTGGACATGTCAAGACTATACCTGCTGACCTTGGACATGTCAAGACTGTACCTGTTGAACTTGGACATGTCAAGACTATACCTGCTGAGCTTGGACATGTCAAGACTATACCTGCTGAGCTTGGACATGTCAAGACTGTACCTGCTGAGCTTGGACATGTCAAGACTATACCTGCTGAGCTTGGACATGTCAAGACTATACCTGCTGACCTTGGACATGTCAAGACTGTACCTGCTGAACTTGGACATGTCAAGACTATACCTGCTGAGCTTGGACATGTCAAGACTATACCTGCTGAGCTTGGACATGTCAAGACTATACCTGCTGAGCTTGGACATGTCAAGACTATACCTGCCGAGCTTGGACATGTCAAGACTGTACCTGCTGAGCTTGGACATGTCAAGACCGTACCTGCTGAGCTTGGACATGTCAAGACTGTACCTGCTGAGCTTGGACATGTCAAGACTGTACCTGCTGAGCTTGGACATGTCAGGACTGTACCTGCTGAGCTTGGACATGTCAGGACTGTACCTGCTGAGCTTGGACATGTCAAGACTGTACCTGTTGAGCTTGGACATGTCAAGACTGTACCTGCTGAGCTTGACATGTCAAGACCGTACCTGCTGAGCTTGGACATGTCAAGAC
This sequence comes from Procambarus clarkii, assembly GCF_040958095.1. NCBI lineage: Eukaryota > Metazoa > Arthropoda > Malacostraca > Decapoda > Cambaridae > Procambarus > Procambarus clarkii. Next base: position 6,229,510 of record NC_091161.1, on the reverse strand, counting down.
TGTACCTGCTGAGCTTGGACATGTCAAGACTGTACCTGCTGAGCTTGGACATGTCAAGACTATACCTGCTGAGCTTGGACATGTCAAGATTGAATCTGCTGAGCTCGGACATGTCAAGACTGTACCTGCTGAGCTTGGACATGTCAAGACTGTACCTGCTGAGCTTGGACATGTCAAGACTGTACCTGCTGAGCTTGACATGTCAAGACTGTACCTGCTGAGCTTGGACATGTCAGAACTGTACCTGCTGAGCTTGGACATGTCAAGACCGTACCTGCCGAGCTTGGACATGTCAAGACTGTACCTGCTGAGCTTGGACATGTCAAGATTGAATCTGCTGAGCTTGGACATGTCAAGACTGTACCTGCTGAGCTTGGACATGTCAAGACTGTACCTGCTGAGCTTGGACATGTCAAGACTGTATCTGCTGAGCTCGGACATGTCAGGACTGTACCTGCTGAGCTTGACATGTCAGGACTGTACCTGCTGAGCTTGACATGTCAGAACTGTACCTGCTGAGCTTGACATGTCAAGACTATACCTGCTGAGCTTGGACATGTCAGGACTGTACCTGCTGAGCTTGGACATGTCAGGACTGTACCTGCTGAGCTTGACATGTCAAGACTATACCTGCTGAGCTTGGACATGTCAAGACTGTACCTGCTGAGCTTGGACATGTCAAGACCGTACCTGCTGAGCTTGACATGTCAGGACTGTACCTGCTGAGCTTGGACATGTCAAGACTGTACCTGCTGAGCTTGACATGTCAGGACTGTACCTGCTGAGCTTGACATGTCAAGACCGTACCTGCTGAGCTTGACATGTCAGGACTGTACCTGCTGAGCTTGGACATGTCAAGACTGTACCTGCTGAGCTTGACATGTCAAGACTGTACCTGCTGAGCTTGACATGTCAGAACTGTACCTGCTGAGCTTGACATGTCAAGACTGTACCTGCTGAGCTTGACATGTCAGGACTGTACCTGCTGAGCTTGACATGTCAGAACTGTACCTGCTGAGCTTGACATGTCAAGACTGTACCTGCTGAGCTTGACATGTCAGAACTGTACCTGCTGAGCTTGACATGTCAGGACTGTACCTGCTGAGCTTGACATGTCAGGACTGTACCTGCTGAGCTTGACATGTCAGAACTGCACCTGCTGAGCTTGACATGTCAGAACTGCACCTGCTGAGCTTGACATGTCAAGACTGTATCTGCTGAGCTTGACATGTCAAGACTGTACCTGCTGAGCTTGACATGTCAAGACTGTACCTGCTGAGCTTGACATGTCAGGACTGTACCTGCTGAGCTTGACATGTCAGGACTGTACCTGCTGAGCTTGACATGTCAAGACTGTACCTGCTGAACTTGACATGTCAGGACTGTACCTGCTGAGCTTGACATGTCAGGACTGTACCTGCTGAGCTTGGCATGTCAGGACTGTACCTGCTGAGCTTGGACATGTCAGGACTGTACCTGCTGAGCTTGACATGTCAGGACTGTACCTGCTGAGCTTGACATGTCAGGACTGTACCTGCTGAGCTTGACATGTCAGGACTGTACCTGCTGAGCTTGACATGTCAGGACTGTATTTACTATACAAAGAGACACACGGGTAAGAACCATACAGAGACATGCATTCGAAATGATCTGTAATTTACCTCATAAAGCTACGCAGAGCTGTGTGTGTGTGTCTGCCACATGTGTACACACCAGACTCCCATCCTGCCTCACGCCACTTGCTGCCTGATCAACATGGTATATATAGCGATGATATAACCAAACTGCACGTCAGAAAATGAAGGACTGGAAGGAAAATGAAGTGGAAGAGGCAAACAATAAGACGGAAATGAGATGTATTGCATCTTCAGTCAGGCTACTGCGACTTCATCGTCTGCATACATCAATGAGTTCCTCCTTCAAGGTGCCATTATCGCTCATCTTCGCCAGGAGGGGCTGCTGGCTGTCCTGGACGTGTGTCGTCCTTGGACAAGTACTATCTCTAAAGGTGATTAGCTGATAAAATGCTATTTGTCTTATTATTTGTATAGTGTTTCTAGCACCCCCCCCCCCCCACCCCACCCAGGGATGCCCCCCCCCCCTGGGGATGTTAACACCCAACTCTGCCCTTCTGACATGTACTTATGTGAGTGTATACAGGTCCTCGCGGCCAAGCGCACATAGCTTAGGGAGACGCAGTCAAATGGGCCTGGGTTCGGTTCCCAGTCTATGACAAAAATAAATCGATTTTCCTTCGCCTGATGCCTCTATTCACCTTGCAGTAGCTAGGTACATGGAGGTTAGACAGCTGTTGTGGGCTGCATCTTGGGGGATGTGTGTGTGTGCGTTCGTTCTCTCTCTCTCTCTCTCTCTCTCTCTCTCTCTCTCTCTCTCTCTCTCTCTCTCTCTCTCTCTCTCTCTCTCTCTCTCTCTCTCTCTCTCTCTCTCTCTCTCTCTCTCTCTCTGTCTCTGTCTGTCTCTCTCTCTCTCTCTCTCTCTCTCTCTCTCTCTCTCTCTCTCTCTCTCTCTCTCTCTCTCTCTCTCTCTCTCTCTCTCTCTCTCTCTCTCTCTCTCTCTCTCTCTCTCTATCTCTCTCTCTCTCTATCTCTCTCTGTGTCTCTCTCTCTCTCTCTCTCTCTCTCTCTCTCTCTCTCTCTCTCTCTCTCTCTCTCTCTCTCTCTCTCTCTCTCTCTCTCTCTCTCTCTCTCTCTCTCTCTCTCTCTCTCTCTCTCTATCTCTCTCTGTGTGTCTCTCTCTCTCTCTCTCTCTCTCTCTCTCTCTCTCTCTCTCTCTCTCTCTCTCTCTCTCTCTCTCTCTCTCTCTCTCTCTCTCTCTCTCTCTCTCTCTCTCTCTCTCTCTCTCTCTCTCTCTCTCTCTCTCTCTCTCTGTGGAAGTAATCAATTGTTAAAACCTACTATATAGTCGCTGTGATGTTCACCTCAACATCGTCACTCACAGCACCATAACTACCCGTCCATCAGACCACCAACGCTGAGAAGGTCATTCTTGAGCAGTCTCCCCCTCACTAGGACACATCAAGACCCTATGTTTACTCCCTAAGCCGAATTTCCCATACACAGACAAGAATTCATAATGAACTGTGTTTTCCACACCTGAACATGCATTTGAAGTGAGCCGAATTGATCATGCGTAGATACGCATAAGAAATGTTTGGTATTTACCTTGCAGAGCTGCGCCAAGAGCAGAGTTTCACCCACATGTACGCAGCAGACTCAGAGGCTTCAGAATACGATTACTATGGACGGAAATATTAGCATGATATCATTTTGTCGTATTATTTCCTTCCTCTTATTACATACGTGCACAGGGGACCTCGCTGCTGCGTGGATATCGCTCGGGGGTCGTGGCCCTAATGGCCTGGGCGTGACGGAAACAAATGGGCAAATTTTTTTAACGACGATGGCCTGTTCACCTAGTAGTAAATAGGTATCTGGGAGTTAGACAGCTGGTACGGGTTGCTTTCTGGGTGTGTGTGTGTACTCACCTAGTTGTACTCACCTAGTTGTGGTTGCGGGGGTGGAGGTTTTTGGCTCTTTGGTCCCGCCTCTCAACCGTCAATCAGCTGATGTACAAATTCTTGAGTCTACTGGGCTCTATCAAATCTACATTTGAAACTGTGTATGGAGTCAGCCTCCACCACATCACTTCCTAGTGCATTCCATTTATTAACTACTCTGACACTGAAAAAGTCCTTTCTAATGTCTCTGTGGCTCATTTGGGTACTCAGCTTCCACTTGTATCCCCTTGTGCGTGTACCACCCGTGTTAAATAATTCATCCTTGTCTACCCTGTCAATTCCCCTGAGAATTTTGTATGTGGTGATCATGTCTCCCCTAACTCTTCTGTCTTCCAGCGAAGTGACGTGAGGTACAGTTCACGTAGTCTGTCCTCATAACTCATGCCTCTTAGTTCTGGAACTAGCCTATTAGCATACCTCTGAACTTTTTCCAGCTTCGTCTTGTGCTTCACTAGGTAGGGGCTCCTTGCTGGGGCTGCATACTCCAGGATTGGCCTTACATATGTGGTATACAAGGTTCTGAGGGATTCCTTACACAGGTTTCTGAAAGCAGTTCTCATGTTAGCCAGCCTCGCATATGCCGCTGATGTTATTCTTTTGATGTGGGTTTCGGGAGACAGGTTTGGTGTGATATCAACTCCTAGATCTTTCTCTGTCCGTTTCGTGAAGGACTTCATCTCTCATTCGGTATCCAGTGACTGGTCACCTAGTTTCATTACCTTACATTTACTTGGGTGTAACTTTAGTAGCCATTTGTCGGACCATTCCTTCAGTTTGTCTAGGTCATCTTGTAGCCTCATACTATCCTCCTCTGTCTTGATCCTCCTCATAATTTTTGCATCATCAGCAAACATCGAGAGGAACGAGTCAAATGAACAAATCCACAAGGGCCGTGACGAGGATTCGAACCTGCGTCCGGGAGCATCCCAGACACTGCCTTAATCAACTGAGCTACGACAGGGTAAAAGGGTTGAAACCCTGTCGTAGCTCAGTTGATTAATGCAGTGTCTGGGATGCTCCCGGACGCAGGTTCGAATCCTCGTCACGGCCCTTGTGGATTTGTTCATTTGATGCATCACGTTAGTGTGATCTCTGTGTGTGGAACGAGTCAATTCCTTCTGGGAGATCATTTACGTATATCAGAAACAGTATAAGTCCAAGGACTGATCCCTGTGGGACTACACTGGTGACTCCCCTCCACTCCGACCCCTCACCCCTCACTGTGACTCGCTGTGTCCTGTTGCTTAGGTATTCTCTTATCCAGTGGAGTACCTTCCCTTTCACTCCTGCCTGCATCTCCAGTTTGTGCACTAGTCTCTTATGTGGTACTGTGTCAAAAGCTTTCTGGCAGTCCAGGAATATGCAGTCTGCCCACACCTCTCTCTCTTGCCTGATTTTTGTTGCCTGGTCATTGAACTCAATTAATCCTGTTAGGCATGATTTGTCATCTCTACCCCCATATTGATGTTGTGTTACAAAGTTCTTCCGCTCCAGATGTTCCACTAGCTTTTTTCGCACAATCTTTTCCATCATCTTGCATGGAATGCAAGTTAGGGACACTGGCCTGTATATCAGTGCCTCCTGCTTATCACCCTTCTTGCATATTGGGACTACATTGGCCGTCTTCCAAATTTTTGGCAGTTCACCTGTTACCAGTGACTTGTTGTACACCATGGAGAGTGGTAGGCACAGAGCTTCTGCTCCTTCCTTTAGAATCCACGGTGAGATTCCATCCGGGCCTATAGCCTTTGTCACGTCCAAATCTAGCAGATGTTTCCTCACCTCCCCCCTGGTTATCACAAACTCCTCTAGTGGTGTCTGGTTTGATGTCCCTCCCTTATCTCTGGGACTTCTCCTTGCTCTGAGGTGAAGACTTCCTGGAATTTCTTATTGAGTTCCTCACACACTTCCTTGTCGTTTGTAGTGAATCTTTCTGTCCCTATCCTCAGTTTCATTACCTGTTCCTTCACTGTTGTTTCTTCCTGATGTGGCTATGCACCAGTTTGGGTTGAGTCTTTGCCTTGCTCGCTATGTCATTTTCATATTGCCTCTCTACCTCTCTTCTCACCCTGACCTATTCATTCCTGGCGCTCTGGTATCATTCTCTGCTCTCTAGTGTTCTGTTGTTTCTATAGTTTCTCCACGCCCTTATACTTAGTTGCTTTGCTAGCTTACAACTCTGATTAAACCATAGGTTTCTCATCTCCATTTCATTTATTCCTTTTGGACTGGGACGAACTTGTCTGCTGCCTCCTTACACATCTGTGTGATGTAATCCATTATGTCTTGAACCGTCTTTCCTCTGAGCTCTGTTTCCCAAGCTATTTCAGTTAGGAATTTTCTCATCTCCTCATAGTTTCCCTTCCAGAATGCCGGCCTCTTGCTTTCTGGTCCCTTCCTTGAGTACGTTAACCCTTCTTCGACCAGATACTCAAACAACAGTACACTGTGATCACTCATATCCACGGGGGCTTCAAGACCGATTTTCTTTATGTCTGAATCGTTCAGAGTGAATACTAGGTCGAGTTTTGCTGGTTCAGCATTACCTCTCATTCTCGTGGGACCCCTGACATGCTGGCTTAAAACGTTTCTAGTCGTCACTTCCAGCAGTTTTGCTCTCCATGTTTCCTCACCTCCATGTGGTTCCCTGTTTCCCAGTCTATCCTTCCATGATTAAAGTCCCCCATTATGAGCAGATGGGATCAATTTCTACAGGCAGCAGCGGCTGCTCTCTCAATAATAATGTTAACTGCCATGTTATTTTTGTCATACTCTTGCCTGGATCTTCTTTCATTTGGTGGTGAGTTATATATCACTGCTACTACTACTCTTGGTCCTCCTATCGTCATGGTGCCTGTTATGAAGTCTCTAAATCATTTGCAGCCCGGAATAACCATCTCTTCGAAACTCCAATCCTTTCTCATCAGTAGAGCCACTCTGCCTCCTCCTCTTCCTTCCTTCTCTTTCCTTATTACAATGTAGTCCTGGGGAAACACCGCATTCGTTATGATTCCTGAGAGTTTTGTTTCTGTAAGTCCAATTACATCTGGGTTTACTTCTTGTGTTCTTTCCCTAAGCTCACTAGCCTTGTTTGTAATCCCATCTGTGTTCGAGTACATGACCTTGAAGCTGACTCTTTTGTTCATTCTCAATTTCTGTTGATTCCACTGGAGTTGGGGGGGGGGGCAAGGGATGTTTGGAATGGGTGAGCCCAGGAATTGGACCTGGGGGATCTAGGGTGTGAGAGGGCTGGGAAGATCTGGAACAGGGTGGCTAGGGGGGGGGGGTCTGACGTGATGCGGCTGAGGGTTAGTAAATTTGATTTCCTAGCACAATAAGTTTATCCTTTTGCACTAGGGGTTAGCATTTGGGTGTCAAAAATTTCCGACACCTCTAACCCCAGTTCTGCCTTTCACCCTAATCCTCTTTCATCCCCTCCCTGCCTCACAGCCCTTCCCTGTCTTGCATCCATTCCCTTGCTCACCAACTAATACTACCTGACACCTACTCATCACAGATAGTACTGCAGCTATCTCCAGTTACACCTTACACCAGTAGAAGCAAATAGACACTGCTCTGAGAATTATCTAAAGTACGATGTGTCCAAGAGGCGCCTCGGTGGTGGAGAAGATATAAATCACAATGGTGGGGAAGATATATAGTGTGCTAAATTAGTGGAAGTTATGCAGCACGTAAAGGATGGCGTAAGAGAAAGATGAGGAGATACAGCAAGCCTACTGGACCTGATCTTCACCCAGACTGAGGAAGACATGGAGAACTTGTAGTGTAAACTACCACAAGGAGCCAGTGATCATTGTGTGCTGGCATTTGTCTTTATGATAGAACGTAAAACAGTGACCATAAGACAAGGGGGTCAGGGAAAGGAGAATAAACACAAAAGGGGATTACATGAAAGTAAGAGACTATCTGAGGAGGTTACAATGGGAGGAGGAACTTAGAGGGAAGACGGTCCAGGAAATGATAGACCACCCAACCATTTATGGATGCATACCAACAATACGATAAAAAAAGTAGGAGATAATATAATAATCACAGGTTCAATAGAGTGGCAAGAAGAAAATACGAACAGGAGGAGAGAGTGGAAGAAATACAAAGGTGAAAGGAGACAGGAAAACCGGAATAGATGCAACAGAGATAAGAAATACACAAATATATGAAGAATATCGGAAAAAACTATGAAATTGATATTGCCTCTTAAGCTAAGACACAACGCAAACTCTTACATTATCATATAAGAAGGAAAATGACAGTGAACGACCAAGTGACGAGGTTACGAAAAAAGAAAAGGTGAATATGCAAGAAATTATGAGAAAATTTGCGAGGAACGTAATGCCAGCTTCCATGGAGTGTTCACAACTGTCTGTGAACAGTTCCCAGTGTTAGATGAAATAACCCTAGATGACAAACAAATTAGGCTATTAAATATTGAGCTAACAGCAGAGGAAGTAAGGAAACCACTAACATCGCTAAACGGAACTAAAGCTATTGGACCAGACAATGTAACACCACGAGTGAAAAGAAGCAGCACAGGCTCTCAAAGTTCCTTTGATATTGATCTTAAGCGAGTCTCTTACGAAGAGCGAATCGCCCAGCAATTGGAAGAGGGATAAATGTCTTACCTATTTACATTGTTTTTTTTATTGTTGCCACCGGAGGCGGCTAGTTTATTGTGCACCGCATACTCATCCTGTGAGCGGTAGCGCAAAAGCATTACAAAGGGCACAAAAGGTCTTTATCAGACCTCATCTTAGAATATTATATACTCAATTTCATCTATCCTTCACACCTTATAGTTACATGTCAGCTAGTTACAGAGAATGTTCTATTTCAAGAGTTATCTATTTACAGTAAGTCATTATACATTAATGGTAGGTCTTATCGCTAATACATAATAGTTTGCTCAATGGAGATATTACGGTCATAGGGAAACTGGTGTTTATTATTCGTCTTCACAATGCTGAGTTTCTTAATCTCATGTCATTTATCTACTGGAAGCGAAATATGGATACAGCGCAAGGCTTTCAGGTATTGTATCCATGGTAATAAGATAGGGTGCCATATCATACTGTTACGAACCCAAGTTCATCGTCAGAGCACGGAGCAGTGACGTCAACGCCATTTGTGAGTCCGCTCCCGAAACCCCCACGAAATGGACGACGCCATCTAGTGGTAGCAGGAATATGCCAGCAAGACATGCTAGATTCTTGTCCTGGTAGCTCGTGAGGTAGCTAGTGCTGACCTCTGGTGAGGTGGTGCTCAGAACATCAGCGCCATGTATTGAGCTAGAAGCTGTACGTTTGTGTATAAGCCAGTAAGTAATGTTTCCTAGTGGTTCCCATGTAGTGTCCCAGTACTAATGACGTGTCTGCTTTCACAGAGTCAACATAGGGCTGCTGTGATGCAGGAAGAGTCAGTCTACCCAAGGCAGCCAAGGTCTCTTCACCAGTCTGCTTTGCAGAAACAGTGAGCCGCCGCCAGACGAGAACTGTAGAATGTTCAACTGTCTGCCTGAGGAGTGGCAGTGACGGGATTCGCCGTACCCGTGGCTGGCTGGTGGAAGAGACGGCCGACTGAGGTGCCGAACGAGGAGAGTAACCAGCGAGTTACACGAGGCTCCTGCCTAGGGCTCGCAACCCTAGTATTCGCTCGTGAAATGGCCTAACAGCGTGAAGCTGATTGGTACCTGCCAGCTACAGGCTGGACTGTGGTTGTGGGCCTTCACGACGAGGCACCCAGTGGAATTGTGATTTGGCTGGCCTGTGGCCAGGGTAGATTCATCGTGGTCTCCTGGTACTTGCAGAGGGTAGTGGTGTGGAATAGGAAACCAGGCAAGACTGCACAGAGTGAGCTTCGTCAAGTGTTCAGTGTCTTCAGAGTGAGACGATAATGTACATTGTGTAGTGATATTTCCCGTTTGTGACTTTTATTTATCTTTGGTAGTGGGAAGACTATTTATACATAGTATAAAGTGACGGACTTGTGTGTTTAATGTACCTCCCCTTTTCATTTTTACTTGCATTACTGAACTCACCACTTGAAAGCCTCTACTAACTTGGGGCCTCTCATGTTCATAGAAAACGGTACCATCCGTTTGTATGTGCTGCAGCTCAGGCGCCAGCAGAGAGATGTAAACAAGAAAGCATACAGGACGCCACCAGCTTGGAAGCTGCTAGTCATGTATCATCTTAAGTATTAAAGTCAGTAGCCAAGAAAAGTTTATATCAACCCTACAACCAAGACTTCCTCAGCAACACACATCACACTAGCGACGAGGATGAACTGTGAACGCAGGTATTTGTTCAGATTAAAACACAAGGAAGAAGCATGCTGCCCGGAGGAGGAAGAGAAGTTGTGCTGTCTGTGAGCACCATACCCGATGCTGTGTGCTAACCAATGCTGTGTGTTAACCGATGCTGTGTGCTAACTAGTGTTGTGTGCTAACCAAGCTATGTGCTAACAAGCTGTGTACTGAGAAATCTGCCGATGCTGTGTACAAAACCCGATGTTTTGTATACGAAACGACAGTGCTACAAAATTCTTCATGCTGGTGATGCTGTGAAATGTGCTGTGCTGACAGTGTTGTAAGCTCATCAAACAACAATTGCTGTGACAACTGCTGTGACAACTGCTGTGCCAACTGCTGTGCTGGTTTGAGTAGGAACAACACCACATTTACACGGGGCTAGGTAAGGCGTCAGTTGCTGCTGTATTGTGCACTGCTGTGAATTTTTGCATTAAAATGCTTGTGTGCTTTCCAAATTAAAGTAATTACAGTGAATTCTTAACTAACATATACAGTGCAGTAAGTGTTTAGTATTCTGAGGAACATTCAAGTGATAAGTTTACATTTATACAGTAAAAAATGGCAAATATGCCTCAGTTTCCTGCATTTGATCCTGACTGTGACCAGACAAACCAGTCACAGAGGTGGACCAAATGGCTTAAAAGGTTTGAAAATTTGTTGATAGTTTCAGACATCAAAAGTGCTGAAAGAAAGCGTGCCTTTCTACTTCATTATGTACCCCTCCCCGCTCAGCTCGTTGTCGCCGTGTGGGGGCATAGTGGGCGGCTGTCGGAGTGTGATGCTCCTTGGGACAGTCCTCTGTCCTTTTCTAGCCTTGTGCTCCTGCTGCCGTCCTCTCCAATTCTGCTGGGCATCTTTTCCTTTTCCTTCTGTTTCGTTTTTCTCCCCCCTCTTCTCCTATCTGCTTGCCGTTTCCTGCAGACCTTTTGCTCGTTCTGGTTCTTCCCTTGGACTTCTTCTATTTTGACGCCCGGGTGCTTGAGGAGGCATACTCTTGCACCCGTAGAACTGTAGTACCCGACGTCGAGAGCGAGGGGAACCTTTTATTGTCAATCCCCCTTTCGTCACTGAACCCGATCTCGATGGACTGTCGGTTTCTTAAGGTGGCGTTTGTGGGGCGTATACTCACGACGCACCCCTAGGAGGCCCCGGCAAGATCGGCGATAGCTTCTTGTTGGGTGTCCTGCCTCTAATTGTGGCTCCATGGTGGGTGTGGGGGCACATTCGTGAATGAATTCTTCTTTTCGTAATGATGATAACCCCTGTTTCGGCTGCTTCTGGTTTACCTTCTCAGGGTCGTGGGGTGGGCGACCAAGCCCCCGAGTCGGTCCTTATTGGAAGACCGGGCTCTGTAGCCTCCGCTGCATTGGGCCCCGACCTTGCTCCTCCTTTGGCCTCTCTGACTCCTTCCCCTGGCTCCCCTCCCTCCTCTGTGGTTGGGTCGAGCCCCAAGCCCCCAGTGGTGACTACCTCGTCCCCTGGCGCGGCTCCTTCTCTAGTTGTAACTACTGCGCCTTTTAACCCCTCTCTCTCTGGGGGTTCTCACCGCCGTCCTCGTCACGGCCGCCCTCGCTCGATTCCTTCCAGTTCTGCTACCTATCAAGCCTTGTTTGGTCCCGCTTCGTGGGCCAAATATTTTGATCTCCTCCCTCTTGATTCTGTGCCTCCTGACGATTTCTCCCTCCATCGACATCTCGTTGATTCCGTGGATGCCTCCATTACTTTCAACCCCACTCGTCACGGTACACGTGTCGTTGCTGCTCCTTCTCAGGATGCTGCTTCCCGCTTGGCTGCCTTATCCTGCCTTGGCGAGACCCCTGTTCGGGTCTCGAAGAACGCTCAGTTGAATGCCAGTGTTGGCACTATTTTGCTCCCGCCCCATGTTGCGACCGGTGTTCGGGACCTGCGCGACTGCCACGACGATATTCGACATATCCTCGCTGCCCAGGGCCATTCTATTCTCCAGGTGGACACGTTTACTCGTCCCCCTCGTGGTAGTCGCCGTCAACCCCTCCGGGTTGTGAAGATTACCTTTGATGGTAGGACCCTTCCACCCTCTGTCATTCTTGCTGGTGCCAGGTGCTCTGTCCAGGAGTACATTCCTTCTCCTCGGCTCTGCAACAAGTGCTGGAGGTTTGGGCATGGTGCCCTCCGCTGCTCCGGGACTGTCTCTCTCTGTCCTTTGTGTGGGGGTGAAGGTCACTCTAAGTCGGAGTGCACTTCTCCCCAGGCTCGTTGCCTCAACTGCGGTGAGGCCCATCCTGCCTTCTCCCGTGCGTGTGTCCATTACAAGCTTGAGGTAGCCGTCCTCAACTTGAAGCACTGGGAGCGTTTATCTTTTCCTGAGGCGAGACGGCAGGTTCGCCGGCTCCTGCCTTATGCTAATATCTCTTATGCTCACGTGTTGCGCTCTTCCTCTCCTCGTCCTTCCCGCCTTCCTCAGACTCACAACCGTTTCCGGGCCTTGGACCCTGATGCGCCCACTGCCCCCTCCTCTGTTCCTTTGGGTTCTCTCCCGAAGGATCCTCCTCCTGGTCCTCTGTCTGGGGTTCCCCTTCCTTCTACCCGGTCTGTCGTGTCTCCTGTGTCTTCTTCCTCATCTCCCTCCGTTCCTCCTTCCCATCCTTCCCTTCCGTCTCTTGACTCTCCTCGCCGCCTGTCGGTGCGGGCTGATGTCCATCGCTCTCCAAACGGCCGTCATGTGTGCTCTCGTTCAGCTTCTCCAGTTGAGACGCTAGAATCTGTTGCCCAGTACGTGGTTGCTGGAACACCTGTCTCTGTACGTCAGAAGCGTAAACCTGGCTCCTCTCCTTCCTCCTCCCCGGCGGGTAAGAAGGTTTCGCTTTCTTCCTCGGCCCCTACTTCTGCCTCTCTCGCTCCTTCCCCTCCCATTTCGGTGGTTGCGCCCCCTGTTCCTGCTATGGAGGTTTCTTTAGCCCTCGCTTCCCTCTCAGTTGCTGCCCTTGCTGAGGTACGCTCCCCTCTTTCTACCCCTCCTCTTCCTGCTGCTGTCCTTGCCTGCTCCTCTCCGTTGTCTCCTCCTCTTCCTCCTCCTCCTCCTCCTCCGGACCCCGCCCGCCCACCTCTGATCTGTTCTCCCGTTTCCTTCCCTCCGTCTTTGCTCAGTTTACCCATGCCCCCTAACCCTGACTTTGCTGACCCTGATCCCGACCCTGATATTCTTTAACGTGCTCTGTTGCTTTTTCGCCTTTGTTTCTTCCTTGTTCTCTGTTTTTGTCCTTTCTCTTCTCGTCGTTGTCCATCCTTCAATGGAACGTTCGAGGTTATTACGCTAATTTCCTCGAACTCCAACTTCTGATTTCGCGGTTTTCGCCCCTTTGTGTCTGTCTCCAGGAGCCGTTGCTTGGTGCTCGTCCTGGTCGTTTTAGTGGCTATTCCTTTCTCTCCCCCTTCCTCAGCTGTTGCTGGGGCTTCTAATTCTTCTGCTCTTTTGATTCGTGCTGATGTTCCCTTTGTTCCTTTACTTTTTCCTTCACCTCTCCATTGTTCTGCTGCTCGTGTCTTTGTGGGGAAATGGTACACTGTTTGTTCCATTTATCTCCCCCCAAGTGTCCCGCTTTCTCTTCCTGATTTGAAACACCTCCTAGACTCCTTGCCGGAGCCTGTGCTCCTGCTGGGTGACTTCAATTGTCGTCATTCTCTTTGGGGTGATGTTCTGACGAATACCCGGGGTCGCCTTCTTGAGCCGTTTCTCTCTCTTCTTTCCTGTCTCTTCTGAATTCTGGTGAGCCCACTCATTTGGACTCTCGGACTCGCACCCTTTCTTGTCTTGATCTTTCTCTCTGCTTTTCTTCTCTTTACTTAGATTTCACGTGGCAGGTTCTTGATGACCTCCATGGAAGTGATCATTTCCCCATCCTTGTTTCTTTTTTCTCTTTTCGCCCTTCCCTCTCTTTCCCTAGGTGACAGTTTGCTAAGGCGGACTGGACCCTATTTTCCCTCAGTGCTACTCTCTCTGACCTCTCCCTTCTGCCTCTCTCTCACGCTCTCCTCCTTTTTCATGACACTGTCTTCAACGCTGCCCTCCGCTCTATCCCTCGCTCTTCCTCCCGGGGTTCACGGAAGTGCATTCCCTGGTGGAATGCGGACTGTGCTCGGGCTGTCCGCTGTAAGCGTGCAGCCTGGAAGAGGCACCGCCGTAGGCAGACGACCGATTCTTTTCTTTTCTTTCGGAAAGCGAGTGCGGTGGCCCGTAGGGCCATCCGTACGGCTAAACGTGAATGTTGGGCATCTTATGTCTCAACAATTACGTCCGAAACCCCTCTGGCCCAGATCTGGAAGCGTATCCGCAACATAGCGGGTAAGTTCGTTCCCGATGTTTCACTGGTCCTTCACCTCCATGATACTCTAGTGGCGGACCCGCTGCAGGTCGCTTCCGAACTGGGTTCCCACTTTTCTTCTGTTAGCTCTGGTCTTCATCTTCCCCAATCTTTCCTTCTTCGTAAACCTGTCCTTGAGTCTCGTCCTTTAGATTTCTGCACTCATCTTCAGCTTCCCTATAATGATCCCTTCTCTCTCTCTCTGAACTTCGTTCTGCCCTGGCCCTCTGCGGTTCTACGGCGGCGGGCTCCGATGGTATTCATTATGAGATGCTTCGCCATCTCCCTCCGAGCACGTCTCAGTATTTACTGAGTCTGTATAATCGGATCTGGGAGTCGTCGTCAGTCCCTGAGGACTGGCTCGATGCCGTTGTCCTCCCTGTTCGCAAACCGGGGTCTCTGGGTACTTCCCCTAAGGACTTTCGCCCTATTGCTCTCACAAGTTGTGTCTGCAAACTCTTTGAACGTATGGTTAACGTTCGTCTGATGTGGTTCCTGGAACACCATCACCTCCTCTCCCCTTCTCAATTTGGTTTCCGCAAGTGCCGCAGCACGACAGATGTCCTGGTGAACTTGGAGGTCTATATTCGTACTGCTTTTGCTGCGAAGACCTCCGTTGTTGCCGTCCTTTTTGACCTGGAAAAGGCTTGCGACACCACTTGGCGATATCATATCCTCTCTCAACTTCATTCTTTTGGCCTTCGGGGTCATCTCCCTCTCTTTCTCCACAGCTTCCTCTCTCGTCGTTCCTTTCGGGTGCGCCTTGGTACCGCTCTCTCTCCCTCTTTTCAGCAATACGAAGGTGTGCCCCAGGGTAGTGTTCTGAGCACTACTCTTTTTTCTGGTTGCCCTCAATGGTCTTCTTTCCTCTCTTCCTTCTGGTGTCTTCTCCGCTCTCTATGTCGATGATCTTACCCTTTGTTGTCAGGGTGATGATTCGCCTCTCCTTCAACGCCGGCTTCAACTTGCAATTGATGCCGTGTCGTCTTGGGCCACAGGTCATGGCTTCAAGTTCTCTACTTCTAAGACTTGTGCCATGACTTTTACGCGGAAATGGGTTGTTCTTCGTCCCTCTTTGTCCCTTTATGGTCATCCCCTTGAATACAAAGATTCCGCGAAGCTTTTGGGGTTATTCCTTGACACTCGTTTGTCTTGGTTTCCCCATATCTCTTACCTCCGTGTTGAGTGCTCTAAGGCCCTTACCCTCCTTCGGGTCTTGTCCCATACTTCTTGGGGGGCAGATAGGCGCACTCTCCTTGCTTTTCATTCCTCTCTCGTCCTGTCTAAGCTCGATTATGGTTGCCCTGCTTACTCGTCTGCTTCTCCTTCTACTCTTCGCCGTCTTGATGCTTTGCACAGTACTGGGTTGCGCCTCAGTTCTGGTGCCTTTCGTTCGACTCCCGTCCTCAGCTTGTATGTTGACACTGGCTTCCTGTCTCTCCAGGACCGCCGTGATCGCTACTGTCTTCGCTATCTTGCGCGGTTCTTGCAACATCCTTCCTCTCGCCTCTGTCGTGCTTTAACTTTTACCCCTCCTGCGGTTCCTGTTCCTCTTCACCACCTCCCTCTTTCTGTCCGGTTATCTCGCCTACAGGATTCTCTTTCCATTCGTATTTCTGATGTTTCACCTCGTGTTGTTCCTTCTTTGCCCCCGTGGAGGGTCCCTCTTCCGCGGTTTTGTACATCCTTGACCCGTATCACTACAGCTTTTACCCCTCCTACGGTTCTAAAACGCCTTTTCCTCGAACACTTTTCTTCTCACTCCCACTCCGTTTCTGTCTTCACCGATGGGTCTAAGTCAGCGGACGGTGTTGGCTACTCTGTTGTTTTTCCTGATCGCACTTATATGTGTCGCTTGCCTCCGGAGACTAGCATCTTTACAGCGGAACTTTATGCTATTCTCTATGCTCTTCGTCTCCTGCTTTCTCATTGTCAGTCTTCCTTTGTAGTTGTTGTTGACTCTCGTAGTGTCCTCAAGGCTCTCGGGTCCTTTAATCCGGTTCATCCAGTAGTTGTCGAGATCCAGCATTGGCTGTTTCTCGTTCACAGTAAATTTAAGTCGGTTGAGTTCTGTTGGGTTCCCAGCCATATTGGTGTGTCTTTAAATGAGCGTGCGGATGCTGCCGCCAAGGAAGCTGTCCGCTCTTGTCCCATCTCTCGTAAAGGCATTCCGTATTCCGACTTTTACCCGGTTATCCATTCCTCAGTCCTTACCCGTTGGCAGGCTTCTTGGTTGTCTGTTACTGGTAACAAGCTACATAAGGGGCCATGGTAACCGAAAACCCGAAGAAAAATGGAATATTTACGAGAAATTACGTAAAATACTACAACGTTCTGGCAACACTGTGGTGCAAACCATTTTATCTTATGTTGAAAAATAACGTAATTAGAGTCAAATTTCCCGCTGCAACTTTTGTGAATCTGGTCCTCGTGGCGTTGGTGCGCCGCGGGGTATTGTATCTTATGTTGTAGAAGTCTTATTTTTCGTAATAGCGTTGAAAATAACATGGTATGCATAAAATGAATATAAACTCACTCATTGGCAACAGTGTCGTGTCAGAGAGAGGGTGGTACGTGGCTCAGCCCTTCAGTCACAGTGTGTGTCTCTTGGGGAGTGGATGTATCGCTGATGCGCTCTCACAATATCTCCCAGAACTCATGCTATTTTTGCTATTTGTACTGCAATATGACTTACCAAACGAACAAGAGAAAAGCATTGAAAGCTAGATGCATGCGAGCTCTCCATAGAAGGTACGAGCTGGCCGCAATGCGTAAATCACGCATTGTCACGAGTGAAGATCGTGACCGCGAGTATGAGTATCTTGTCGCGCGCGTTTACGCCACTCCAACTTTTACAACTAGATCTGCTCTCACAGCCTTTATTTATTATTCAATTTACATGAAACTTGCACATTATATGTAGAGTTTACGCCTCTTAAAACGGATGTCATTATTCTTATCTACGTAGATTTATTGATTTTATAAATAATGATACACTTCATTTTGTTGCATACGTTTTTGGGAAACTTTTAAAAATCTGTATTATTGCACTAAATACATCTGGGAAAAAGATGTGACATCCAAATCTTTATTATATAGTAAGGTCATAGCTGAGTGTCGTAGAAATGATTTTGGTTCACAATTGTGGGCTGTGAAATCAATTGAACATGGTTGAAAAATTCTTTTTTTTTTTTTTCTCCTTCTCTATTTAGGCTGAGATGCTGAAACTTGGCCTAGGTGCAGCACCTTTCACATGTATCAGGATAATAAATTATGAATACCCTACAACAATTTCTTATATCCTGGTACCATGGCCTCTTTTAAATGTTGTGTTTCCTCGTGGCCGTCCTCCTTCCACCGTAACCGGCGGTGGGAAACAGCTCTGGCGAGGTTGCGTATTGGCCATACTCGCTTAACCCATGGTCACTTGATGGAGCGCCGCCCTGCTCCTTATTGTCCTAGTTGCATTGTCCCTCTTACGGTCGTGCATGTCCTTCTTGAATGTCCTGACTTCCAGGACGAGCGTGTGTCTTGCTTTCCGACCGCCCCTCGCGGTCACCTGTCCCTCGATAGAATTCTTGGTGACTCGGATACTTTTGATATCGTTCGCCTTATGCGTTTTTGTTCTCGTATTGGCATCCTTGGTGATATCTAGCGCCCTCTGATTATTTTGCGTATTTGATGGTGCTACATAGCCTTCCCGGTTTAGTGCCTTCTTTTGATAATTACTTACTTACTTACTTCATTATGTAGGTGATCGAGTTTGTGACATCTTTGACACACTGAAAGACACTGGTGGTGCCAAAGATTATGACATTGCCAAAGCCAAATTAACTGAGCACTTTAAACCAAGACAAAATACTGCAATGGAAATTATGCATTTCAGGAGAGCCAGACAACTCTCTAATGAAACTGTGGATCAATACCACACGCGTCTGCAGGGTTTAGCAGCCCATTGTGAGTTTGCTGATGTTGACAAAGAAATCAAACAGCAAATAATTGAAACATGCACATCTACACGTCTCCGGCGAAGAACTCTGGAACTTGTTGATGATGAAAGTTCTCTTACCAAGATACTGGATATGGCTCGTCGAATGGAAGATACTGCACATGATGCCGTGTCATGGAGTGCCGTGCCAACAACGGTTCTACCACTGTTGCTAACAGTGATGAGGTACGTAAGGTTCAGGGAGGATACCATGATCAAAGAAGATATCATGGCAAACCTAACAGCAAATCGAGCCGAGAACCACATCACAACTGGAGTCATGGAACAAGACTCAAACAGTCACAACAACCCACATCAGAGGGTGTCAACAATAAATGTTACAATTGTGGAGGAGACTATCCACACCAAGGTAATGTTTGTCCTGCTCAAGGTAAGAAGTGCTATGAGTGTGGAAAACTAGGTCATTTTGGTGCTATGTGTCGTTCTGCACTAAAGAAACCACAGTCAGTGAATAAAAGCACTGTACGAGGATCAGGTCATAGGGGTCGAGGTGGCAAACGCAATATTGCACCTCATATCCAGAATGTTAATAGTGTACAAGACAACATGTCATTACAGCTAGTCTCAGATGACAGTGAATGTGATTATACTTATGGCGTACAAGCAATCACAGAATGGAATGATCTTCCAAACAACCCAGAGACTATAGTGTACATTGCTGGTATTTGTCTCAAAGTTCTCATTGACACTGGATCAAACATTGTCACCATTGCTGAGTGCCACTATGAAAAATTTAAAAAATAGATCCCAAAAGCTTGAAAACTACAATGGCAAAGCCACTGCCTATGCTTCAAAGGTAGCCTTGCCAGTGATTGGAACTTTCACTGCAGAGATTAAGTCAAAGAATGCAATGCTCACTACTACATTCCATGTTGTTAGGAATGCAAAGGAGTCTCTACTCAGTTACAAGACATCAACCAAATTGGGGCTACTTCAGCTTTCTAATGCTGTAGCAGTGGAATCTGCAAACAAGGTTGATGCTATTGTTGCTGATTTTTTTTTATCAATTTGAACCCATAGATTGTTCTACTGATAGCAAAGTTCATCTGCACATTAACCCAGATGTAATTCAAGTTGCCGAGGAATATGTACACTCTGTAACCTGTGATGCAGTCCCTAAGGCTCTCACTCTTGATGAAATTCGTACTGCAACCCTAGAGGACCCAACTCTGCAAGCAACAGTGGATGCATTGACTAAGAAAAAGTTTCCACGCATCCCACCCTCAGGAGTTGACCAAGATGCATTCAAAGCACTTGAACGCGTCTAGACAGAATTAAGTGTTACGCAACAACGCGTCACCGAGCTGCGAGGTACTCGTATCGTCATTCCAGCTGTTCTCCAGCAACGTGCTCTGAAGCTTGCACATCAAGGACACCAAGGTCTTGTTAGGACCAAACAGCTGCTACGAGAAAAGGTGTGGTTTCCTGGCATTGATCGTCAAGCAAAGGACATGCATGATGCCTGTGTCCCTTGCCAAGCTGCAGTGGATACTTCAAGACCATCACCTCTACAACCTTCACCACTACCTGCTGCACCATGGACGGAAGTATCGATGGACTTTTGCGGACCGCTACCAACTGGAGAGTACTTGATGGTAGTCATTTGTTAAATATTGGAGTGTCTGTACTATGGGGGATCTATTATAACATGGGTGTAGGGGCAGTAGGTAGCATTCAGAGTTATCAAATATGGGAGAACTAAAAGGCCCGGCCCCCAAAATAAACTATCCATAGTAATAATAACTTGCTACTAGACCATGTCCGACTAGAGGTTGATCATAGGACTCCCACACAGGAAGAAGGGATACTCCGTTACTACTTACTTATTTATTAACCCCTTAACAACCCCCCATATACATTCACCCCAATAACAAAAACAATAATTACTCTACCACACTATCTTACGTTAAAAGCCTTGGTCCACTTAAGCAGGATACAAGGTTTTACACTGAACACAAGCTAGGGTAAAGTTCTACTAGGGAAACACTTGAAGTTAGAGTCAGCTTAGGGTAGGGAGAACACGTGGTTCCACTGGGACCCCCTTTAGAATAACTAGTAATATAAACTCTAAAAACACCTTCTACACACAAAGTATACTACTCTACACATAGAACACGTGTATGCCAGAAAATGAATAATGTACACAGTATATACTTAGCTTGAACAAGACACAGAAATAAAGAAATGAGGAGGAAGGGTAGGAGGATCCTATCCACCCAACGCCAGCTCAGAAAAAGAAAGACTCTCGGTCTCCTTTCCCCCAGCTGGCTCGCTGCCGGCAGACTGCTCACCTAATCGTACCGCAGCCCTATACCAAGTTTACTCAGGTTTACTTTACAAATGATTAGAAAGTATTAGTAACATAGTTGGTGCCTATGTTATTATTTAATAATCAACCCCAAGCTCAGTCTTAAATGCTCTTTGAAAAACAAGAATAGTCTTACGTCTGGCAGGGAAGATACAAACAAGTGCACCTCGTGATGCGTTTTCAATACTAAAAGGCAGTTTATTAGCTCAGTTTTGACCTCTGGTTTCCACTGAGGAACCTAGGGTCGTAACATCATTGATGATCACTCATGTTATCCAGAAGTAGAAATCATCACTTCCACATCTGCAAAGGCTGTCATCCCGAAGCTCGACAAGATCTTTTCAAATTTTGGCATTCCTGAAGTTGTCAAGACGGACAATGGACCGTCATTCAATGGACAAGACTTCGTCAACTTTGCTGAGCATATTGGATTCAAACACCGCCGTGTGATGCCACTACATCCTCAAGCAAATGGAGAAGTTGAGAGATTCATGCAACCTCTCATGAAAGCGGTACGCTGTGCTCATGCCGAAGGACGATCCTGGAAACAAGCTATGTATGCTTTTTTCAGGAACTACCGTGCAACACCACATGGAACACTGGGCAAGTCGCCTGGTGAAATCTTATTTGGACGTCCTATGAGGATCTCACTACCCGTCATGCCAGCCGAGGTAACGGATACACGTCTCGCTCAGAAGGATGCACTAGCCAAGGGCAAAATGAAAATTGCTCGTGATCAACGTGCAAAGGAACAATTCATAAAGGTTGGAGACACTGTTCTAGTTAAAAAGAAAAGAGGGAAAGATAGATATGCCATATGACACAAAACCATATAAAGTGATTAGTGTAAAAGGAACTATGGTAACAGCGAGTAATAGAGATCATAGTATAACACGTAATATGGCTTATTTCAAAGTGATTCCAACTAGTGTAGAAAATGATGAAGTGCAAAGTCGTACAAAGGAAAAAGTAAAAATGAGTTATAACCCGACAAACAATTCATCAAGGGATATTCTTGCATTTAAGGACTCTCTTCCTAAACGTCATGTTAAACGCCCTACGCGATTTGATGATTAATTGTGTTCCTATGTAATGCAAAGTATTTACTTATGCTAAATTAAATTTAATATTGTTTGAATAATGTAGATATCTCACTCAATATTTTGTAACTTTGTATTACAGTTTCTTTCATTTTTGTTTAACATTGCAATTGTATTTTTAACATTGAAATCCTGTGTGGTAAAGATTAAGTTTAAATTCTTAGTGTGCTTAATTAATGTTAAATGTATGCAATATCTCTTGATATGTTAATAACTTTCTTTGTGTCAATAACTTTGCTTTGTGCTACAAGCATGGTAGACATCTTGTATTTATTTTATTTAAAGAAAAGGAGGGATGTCATGTTCATAGAAAACGGTACCATCCATTTGTATGTGCTGCAGCTCAGGCGCCAGCAGAGAGAGGTAAACAAGAAAGCATACAGGACGCCACCAGCTTGGAAGCTGCTAGTCATGTATCATCTTAAGTATTAAAGTCAGTACCCAAGCAATGGCTTTATATCAACCCTACAACCAAGACTTCCTCAGCAACACACAATACCACAGGGCCGGATACCCAAACTCTAATACCATCAGAAAAGAACCCGGTTGCGTCCTATAAGGGCCGTAACACATACAACGTGAGCTTAGATTTATCTCTAAATGGCTCAGTTTTACTACAATCCAAGATATAGTGTTCAAGTGTGTGTCCCTGACTTTGTCCACACACTTTACTTCAACTAGAGCCCTAGACAAGCCGAACTGCCAGAGATATTTGTAACCAAGTCTTATTCGAGCTGTGACAACGTATGTTAGTCTACTGACTTTGTTACTAGCCCCATACACATGTTTTACTTCACACATTTCATTGTGATAAACAATTGACCTGCTGATTCCAGTTTGCACTGTTCTACTTTCTTCAAATCCATCTAGGAGTTCTCGTCTAATGACATTTTTAAGGGATCAATTTGATAACTCAAGATTCCGTTCAATACTGTCTTTATTTACTGCAGCCTTAGCGAGGGCGTCAACTTTATTATGTTCCTGCAGGCCAATGAGAGAAGGAATCCACAACATTTTTATATTTACCCTCTTGCTAAGTATGCTTATATATATATATATATATATATATATATATATATATATATATATATATATATATATATATATATATATATATATATATATATATATATATATATATATATATATATATATATATATATATATATATATAATATATTTTGGTAGCAGTCTTTCCTGTAGACATATATTATTAAATATGACCGAAAAAGTAAGATTAATAATTCTAACACGAATTTTCTCGATCTTTCTTACGTTCCTTTTCACTGTTGATGGTAATTCAAAGATCAATTCTCCAAAATTCATTTTTATTTCGCGACACTTTACTGACGCGACACTTGAGCGCGTTTCGTAAAACTTATTACATTTTCAAAGACTTTAGTTTACACAAACACACACAACTTTAACTGAATAGAGCTTAAATATCTTTCGAGTTTTTATACCTACATTTGGGTGAAGTGACATGTTACAATAGTTTTGGATGAGGTGAAAATAAACTTTTAACACAAGATAGAACACGAAACAATGAAATACAAACAGGTATTAAAAGTAGGTAACTGCAGAAGGCATATTTTTATTGGCCCCTATTTCTTGATGCTTCTATATTGGAGCGGAGTCTTGAAGTGGGTAGAATATAGTTGTGCATTAATTGGCTATTGATTGCTGGTGTTGACTTCTTGATGTGTAGTGCCTCGCAGACATCGAGCCTCCTGCTATCGCTGTATCTTTCGATGATTTCTGTGTTGTTTGCTAAGATTTCTCTGGTGATGGTTTGGTTGTGGGAAGAGGCTATATGTTCCTTAATGGAGCCCTGTTCCTTATGCATCGTTTTAAGGAACATATAGCCTATATATATACATATACATATATATATATATGTTGTACCAAGTAGCCAGAATGCACTATTTGGCCTACTATGCAAGGCTCCATTTGCCTAATAAGCCAAGTTTCATGAATTTATATATTCTTTCTTATTTTTTCTTATGAAATAATAAATCTATCCATTTAATTATGTATGAGTTCATTATTTTTTAATATGAGTTAAAACTAACATAGATATATGACCGAACCTAACCAACCCTACCTAACC
The DNA here is from genome assembly GCF_040958095.1 of Procambarus clarkii. NCBI lineage: Eukaryota > Metazoa > Arthropoda > Malacostraca > Decapoda > Cambaridae > Procambarus > Procambarus clarkii. The sequence goes on along the minus strand of NC_091161.1, from coordinate 6,205,780 downwards.
TAACCTAACCTCTTGCAGTTTTCCTCGTGCTTTTATGTTCGTACGTTCGTCGACAATTCTGTTCTTTACTCTCAAGTGATGGGACTGTACTGGGCATATTCTGCCCGAGACGCTGTGCGTACTAGTGGCTTTACAAAAATGTAATCACAATGCTATGTACTCTCACAAACCTAATGTACCTTATGTACCTATGTACTCTCACAAACCTAATGTTACGGCCCTCTCGGGTCGCAACTGGGTTCTTTCTCTGATGTTAGTAGAGTTTGGGTAACCGGCCCCAAGCTAGTAGTGGCTTTCAAGGGGTGTGTTCCGTAACGCAAGTAAATTAAAGGGGAAGGGAGACAAAGGCAAAAACTTAAATATATAATTATCACCGTCACCATAAATAATATATATCTTATCACACGGGGGAGGTATAAACACTATTATATACAATCTGGTCTTCCTCTGAAGACGCGGAGTGTTCCACGGTGCTCAACGATGCTAAGCTCTTGGTCCTCTTGTGGCCTCACGATGAATCCTTCGATTCTCTTGAGTCTACCCTGGCCACAGGCCAGCCAAATCACAGTTCCACTGGGGGCACCGTCGTGGAGGCCGTCAACCACAAATCCAGCCTGTAGCTGGCAGGTTCCAATCAGCAACGCTGCGTAGGCCACTCCACGACCAATACTAGGGTTGCGAGCCCTAGTCAGGAGCCTCGTGTGATCCCACAGATCACTCTCCTCACCACAACACCCCAGTGGTTAAGCGTCTCCACCAGTCAGCCCCGGGTACGACAATCCCTCAACTGCCACGTCACAGGCAGGCTAACACCACAGTGTTCATCCGGGGGGGGGGGGGGTGACTCACAGCTGCTGCAGCAAAACACGTGGAGACTCTTCAACTGCCTTGGGTTGACTGACCCAACGTTCATTACAGCAGTCCCAGGTCGACTCTGTAATCAGACACGTCATTAGGGTTGGGGACACTAGGGCACCTCACTTACAGGCTTAGACGCAAACGCCAACCTATCCACTCCATAGATGGCGTTGCTGTCTAAGCGTCACCTCACCAGAGGTCAGCAGCGGCTGTGTTATGAGCTGATCAGGACGGGAAACTAGCCCTTGTGGCCAGTATATCTCGTCCTCACTAGATGGCGTCGTCCATTTGGAGGGGGGTTTCGGGAGCTGACCCACAGATGGCGCGGTCGTCACTGCTCCGTGCTCGGACGCTGGGCTCGGGTCCGTAACACTTGTATATATATAACTAAATAAATAAATAAATAAACATTGGGTTTATACCTATAGAGGGGTCAGGAATTTAATACAAATAGGTGAGGAGTACGGCGAAAAGAGTGGAAGAATAGGGCATTAATGGGGGACAAATGGTGGCGACGTAAATGGGAACGAATAAAACGGAAAAGAGAGAACGAGAATTATAAAGACTAAGGTAAGACAGGTGAAGTGGGCGTGGCGTTTTGAGCAGTGTCATCTCATTCGTGTTCCGGTCTTGTTCTTACTCTCATGGTGGGTACAGTGCTCTTACTCTCATGGTGGGCAGAGTGTTCTTACTCTCATGGTGGGTAGAGTGTTCTTACTCTCATGGTGGGTAGAGTGTTCTTACTCTCATGGTGGGTAGAGTGTTCTTACTCTCATGGTGGGTAGAGTGTTCTTACTCTCATGGTGGGTAGAGTGTTCTTACTCTCATGGTGGGTACAGTGCTCTTACTCTCATGGTGGGTAGAGTGTTCTTACTCTCATGGTGGGTAGAGTGTTCTTACTCTCATGGTGGGTACAGTGTTCTTACTCTCATGGTGGGTACAGTGCTCTTACTCTCATGGTGGGTAGAGTGTTCTTACTCTCATGGTGGGTACAGTGCTCTTACTCTCATGGTGGGTAGAGTGTTCTTACTCTCATGGTGGGTAGAGTGTTCTTACTCTCATGGTGGGTACAGTGCTCTTACTCTCATGGTGGGCAGAGCGCTCTTGGAGTGCACAATACCGCTCAAAGGATGAGTATGGGGTGCACAATACCCCTCACAGGAGGAGTATGGGGTGCACAATACCGTTCAGAGGATGAGTATGGGGTGCACAATATCGTTCAGAGTATGGGGTGCACAATACCGTTCAGAGTATGGGGTGCACAATACCGTTCAGAGGATGAGTATGGGGTGCACAATACCGCTCACAGGATAAGTATGGAGTGCACAATACCGTTCAGAGAATGAGTATGGGGTGCTCAATACAGTTCCGAGGATGAGTATGGGGTGCACAATGCCTTTCAGAGGATGAGTATCGGGGTGCACAATATCGCTCACAGGATGAGTATGAGGTGCACAAAACCGTTCAGAGGATGAGTATGGGGTGCACAATACCGTTCACAGGATGAGTATCGGGGTGCACAATATCGCTCACAGGATGAGTATGGGGTGCACAATACCGCTCACAGGATGAGTATAGGGTGCACAATACCGTTCACAGGATGAGTATGGGGTGCACAATACCGTTCACAGGATGAGTATTGGGTGCACAATACCGCTCACAGGATGAGTATAGGGTGCACAATACCGTTCACAGGATGAGTATGGGGTGCACAATACCGTTGAGAGGATGGGTATGGGGTGCACAATACCGTTGAGAGGATGGGTATGGGGTGCACAATACCGTTCACAGGATGAGTATGGGGTGCACAATACCGTTCACAGGATGAGTATGTGGTGCACAATAGTAGTGGGGAGTATGACTACGACCGGCAATTTTCATTTTTTCCTATGCCGGTCGTAGCATCATGGTTTTTTTTCCTGTGCCAGTCGTAGCATCTGGGTTTTTTCCTGTTTTTCCCCCGGCCGGTCGTAGGTCCCCGGGTATTTCCAATTTTTTTTCCTGTGCCGCTTGTAGCATCATGGTTTTTGTTCCTGTGCCGGTCGTAGCATCATGGTTTTTTCTGAATTTTTTGTTCCTATGCTGGTCGTAGCATCATGGGTTTTCTCGATTCAACTTGCCTAGGGATTAAAAAGCCGGTCCCTGGCATCCCCAAATTTCGTTGGCTCAGTGACCCTGCACAGACATTGCTAATGGTCAATGACGTCACCAGCTAGCCGCTCGGCGTTCCTGCACCAGCATGTTCAAGGGGATTAAAAAGCCGGTCTATGAGTCGTGTGTTTTGCGATACAACAGTGTCCTTGAAACCTAATGTAAAATACCATCATCCCTAGTCTATTTTTAATTTCATATTTACTTCCAACCATCGCCCATTACATTTATCAAAGGGGATCATGTATGTGAGGGAAGAACATAACTTCAGCAAGAAGATATGTGTGTATTTTCAAGTTCGTCCCCTGCTGCCTGTATTTACCCAGGTCTTTTTTCTAAATATAAAACTTAACCAATTTATGCCTATTCTGTTTCATGTTGATACGTTTAATAGGTTATTAATATTCCCCTTTACTATAACCATTCAGTCGCACCTCTATCATGTCACCCCTATTTCTTCTTCGTCGTCGTTCTAGAGAATGTAATTTGAGCTTTGACAATCTTTCTTGAAGGATCGTTTATTATGCATAGGGCAAAAAATAATATGAAAAAACTGCTATCAGTCGTTTATATGAAAAAACAGAGCCCTGGGCATTGGTGATTTCAATGCGTGTTCAGTAGTAACCAATATTGTCCTTAGCCTCATACACGTCTCACATTCGCTCAAAACATACCTCCCACACCTTGCTATGGCATATAACAAATAAAAAAATCTCATTCAGTAAAAGCAAGCCTCTCATATTTTAAAATAAGGCCTTCTGCGGCGCAAGGCGCGCTAAATGCGGATCCCAGGAGGTTCACACATAAGTGTGAACTCTTAATCTGGCTTAATACCTCACCTATACTCTGTGCTTCATCAAAGTTGATATTCAGTTACAATAGCTCGTATTTTCGCTCGTTGCTTATATTTTCTGTTATTCATAAACCCGATCAAACCTTCCTAACCTAACCTATCCTAACTTATTATATATATGTATATATATATATATATATATATATGTATATATATATAACAAACAAATACATTCTACAGACCAGTTGTTGTTGTTGTTGTTGTTTAGTGACATCGTGAAAAGCGAACTCAGGTATAGGGATAAGGTATTTATGGTCATTAGCATATAGGTGTAAAGGTATTACAGTACCTTACTGGTCAACTATGTATGACGTCACCAGACAACCAATGCGACCTTTGGCGTCCTACTGGCATAAGTATTTGATGTTATTATTCAAAAATGACTAGACTAACCATCCCCACCTAACCTAATCAGAGGTTTAAGAACATACATTTTAGTCATCCACAACTGTAATCATTATTCAGTGATAAGTTCAAAACTCAAATAGACACCCAAATGTTGTACTGCAATTTATGAAGAATTGTATGTTTTACCGCACAGTAGGTACTGGTCAACTATGTATGACGTCACCAGACAACCAATGCGACCTTTGGCGTCCTACTGGCATGTGTATTTGATGTTATTATTCAAAAATGACTAGACTAACCATCCCCACCTAACCTAATCAGAGGACTAAGAATATACATTTTAGTCATCCACAACTGTAATCATTATTCAGTGATAAGTTCAAAAGTATAACAGAAGCCCAAATGTCGTACTGCAATTTAAGCAGAATCGTACATCTGGCAGCATAGCAGGTGAGCTGAACATAAGAATAAAGGTAACTGCAGAGGTCCTATTGGCCCATACGAGGCAGCTCCTATATATTTCCACCCAATCTCATTCATGTCCATCCTATGCTTAAAACAACCAAGGGATCCCACTTAAAGTATTAGTTTACAATAATAGTTTTAATAAATAGCTCTTATTCTAGTTTTATACACAACAGCAATTATGAAACCCTATAGCTAGATATTCTACTATAATCCACAAGGAGTTACCACACATCTGGCAGTACAGCGGATTAGTGGCTGTGTTCATAGGCTAGTCAACTGTCCTCACATCCATCAAATAGATATCCAAATGTCGCACCTCAATTCATCCATCTAGCAACTCAGCTGGATGTTAGCCACTATATTCATAGGCTAATCATTTCTACACCTCAAAAAATCCTAGTCTTGCTACGCAAATCAGCTAACTTGTTTCTAAACCAACACTCGCAAATACAATCATGCATACCTACACATACTTCAAAACTTATGCATTCATAGAGAATAGCCTAGTTTTTTGCCACCATTTCCCCATTAATCAGATGTAATTTATGCCATACACACAGAAAATACAGCATTTACACACCAAAATATGCCATTTATGCATAAAATATATTATTTACACTCAAAATATACCATCACATAAAAATATGAGATTTTCATACAAAATATGTCAGTTGCAAACAAAAATATACCATTTACACAATATTGCATGTACACTCAGAGTATGACATTTACACGAAGTACGGTATTTTGCACAAATATATCAAAATGCTTATGCATTTAGACAATAAAAAATGCGCTTTCACTAAAATTACACAATTTCACAAACATAATTTTCACAAAATACCCACACATTGTCTCATAAACCAAAATACACTTACACCATGAAGATCTATTTTATCAAATTACAGAGCTTACACAAAATACACAATTTTCACACACAAATACAGTTGCACCAGTTCCACTTCAACAAATTAAAAACACAACTTGCATAAATGCACTATTATCACAAAAATTATTATAAAACATTGACAATTATTACACAGTTTGTGTAATTATTTACATCTTTTCACAATTAATACAAGAAAACTTACTATATAATTACTCAACTTGCACAATGACAATCAATACGCAAAGGTATAAATAAACAATTCGCCCATATGCAATTACACAACATGCGCAATTAATACACAACTTATACATATATTACACATCTTTCATAATTATTACACAACTTGTACAAATGCATATCTAGCACAAATACGTACAATACATAACTACCCCAAATATGAAAATACACAACTAGCATAAATACACGATTTACACAAATACAATTGCGGCATTTACACAACTTGCTCAAAAATATAATCAATACACAACTTACCAAAATATGAACAATACATAACTAGCACATATTCATTAAATACACAACTATGTAATTTCCGCAAATACACATACAAAAACATATACAATTAATACATACAACTTGCACAAAACAATACACAATTTATAGAAATATAATCAATACATAATTGCAATAATCATACAACTTATGCAAAATACATAATCTGCACAATTAATACTCAAGTATATTAATTGTGCTATATATGTACAAACACAACCAACTAGGACAAACAATACACAATTTGCATGATATTTTTCTGGGTATATTTAGGACATTAATTATAATATGCTGAGTTTAACCAACTCCCCAAAAGTCAGAATTTCACATATAAAAATGGTTCATATGACTTCCGATGAGCTCAATATATAACACATTCTTTTTCCATTAAGATATCAACATTATTAGCGCTAAACTATTCATCTAACATATGTCCACTGTTTTTATGTCTTATTAATACCTTCCTTGTTACATTCTCTCCAATCAGGCCACCATATTTATGTATTTATTCAAACCATCTAACAGACTTATTTGTTCTAGCCTTAGTTATGTTAGGGCAGGTGGGGTTAGGTGAAGTTAGTATTGTCTATGATAATTTTAGACAAATTTGCTATATCTTATCAAAATGCATCCTGTTAAAACTTAAATTCATCAAAATCTATCAAAAATATATTTATACTACGCAAATTTGACTAAATTCAACCTAGCTAAACTTACTAAATATGAGCATCCCATATCCTCACATACAAGCCTATGTCGCCTCTGTCCATACATTATATGAGTCTGCCATATAGCACGAACCCCAAATAGGAAAATTTACACTATTTCATAAACATACTAGTTCATTAGCCTAAGATATTATATATGTCCTTCCCTACACGACCTCACCTAACCTGACCTAGCATATCCAACCCTGGATTTGGTTAAAGTTGGCGAAATTTATGCTATGCCACCTAAATTTCACCAAATTTTAGGCAATTTCCACCAAATATACCCAAATACTGCGTAGCATAGCACTGCCAAAGCCCATTTCTCCTATTCCATACTACCCTACACAACCTCACCTAACCTGACCTAGCATATCCAAACCTGGATTTGGTTAAAGTTGGCGAAATTTATGCTATGCCACCTAAATTACACCTAATTGATGGCAATTTCCACCAAATATACCCAAATGTTGTGTATCATAGCATCGCCAAAGCCCATTTTCTCCTATTCCATACTACCCTACACAACCTCACCTAACCTGACCTAGCATATCCAAACCTGGATTTGGTTAAAGTCGGCGAAATTTTTGCTATGCCACCTAAATTCGACCAAATATACCCAAATGTTGTGTATCATAGCATCGCCAAAGTCCATTTTTACCTACATTTTCTCCTATTCCATCCTACCCTACACAACCTCACCTAACCTATCCTAGCATATCCAAACGTAGATTTGGTTAAAGTCTGCGAAATTTAAGCTATCCCACCTAAATTCTATCTAATTTAAGGCAATTCCCACCAAATACATCCAAATGTTCTGTATCACAGCACTGCGAAAGCCCATTTTTACCTACGTTTTCTCCTATTCCATCCTACCCTACGCAACCTTACCTAACCTATCCTAGCATATCCAAAACTAGATTTGGTTAAAGTCGGCGAAATTTAAGTTATCCCATATAAATTTTACCTAATTTAAGACAATTCCCACCAAATATACCCAAAAATGTTTTTGGAACATAGCACGGCCAAAGCTCATTTTAGCTGAGTTTTCATCTATTCCAACCTGCCCTAGACAACCCTACTCAGCCTCTCCTGGCATATCGAAAGTCAGATTTGCTTATAGTTGGTAAAAATTTATGCCTTTCCCACCTAAATTTAACCTAATTTAAGCCAATTTCCACCGAATATACCCAAATGTTTTGTATCTTAGCGTGGCCAAAGTTCATTTCACCCAAGTTTTCACCTATTCCATCTTACCTTACACAGCCATACCTAACCTGACCTAGCATATCCCAAGCTAGATTTGATTAGAGTTCGTGAAATTTATGCCTACTCGCCTAAATTCAACCTAATTTAAGACAATTTCTACCCAATATACCCAAAATGTTTTGTTACATAGCTCAGCCAAAGACCATTTTAGCTGAGTTTTCACATATTCCATCCTACCCTACATAGCCTTACCTTCCCTGACCTAGCAGATTTGATTAAAGTTTGGGAAATTTAAGCTATCACCATCAAATTGGAGACAATTTCCACCAAATATGCCTAAATGTTGTGTATCATAGCACAGCCAAAACCCATTTTACCCGCATTTTCACCCATTCCATCTAAACCTGAACCTAGCCTCTGATACTACATATACTCAGAGAAGTGATGTTTTTTGGATATGAACCTAAATGCCCGTGCCTAACCTGCAAGAGTCTTGGAGCTTTGTTGAATATTTTATCTATTTTTCTTCGAAAACTTGAGTTTTGGATATGAACCTATCCGCACTGTGCCTAACCTGCTAGGATCTTTGTTGAACATTGTAACCATATTCATAGAAAAGTGATGTTTTGGATATGGACCTAACAGCCCCTCTCCTTTAAAACTTGGAACTGTGTTCAATATTGTAGATATAGTGTTGGGTATGTGTTTTTGTTTTTACACATCAACCCAACCGTCCTGGACCTAACCTCCCTTCATCTAACTTCAAATTTATTGTAAATATGGAAGGAACGTGTTGTTTGTGCATCAACCCAACCGTCCTTGACCAAACCTCCATTTATCAAACTTCAAATTTATCATAAATATGGGAGGACCGTGTTATTTGTGCATCAACCCTGCCGTCCTGGGCCTAACCTCCCTTTATCTAACTTCAAATTTATTGTATATATGGGAAGAAAGTGTTGTTTATGCATCAACCCAACCTCCCTGGACCTAACCTCTGATACACGAATCTTGGTTCAATATTGCATCATACTTGTAGCATTTTTTTTTTCACATAATTCATCCATCCTCAACCTAACCTCTATTACCTGGGGGAGGGAGGTTAATGGAAAATATGATAATAATGGGAATTTTCTCTACATCAGTTCAACTCAACCATCCTTAACCTAACCTTAGAAAGGAATATAACTCACCAAAACTATTTAATTACCATTTACCCAATTTTCCTTATCCTAACCTATAACTAAAGGGTTTAGACCCCCTTTACCTCGATATTATAGTATAGGGTTAAATTAGGGAATGTTAGGTTTATATGTGAAAATATATTCCTACCTTAAATATATAGTATAATTTCGAGGTAAAGGGGGGTCTAAACCCTTTAGTTATAGGTTAGGATAAGGAAAATTGGGTAAATGGTAATTAAATAGTTTTGGTGAGTTATATCCCTTTCTAAGGTTAGGTTAAGGATGGTTGAGTTGAACTGATGTAGAGAAAATTCCCATTATTATCATATTTTCCATTAACCTCCCTTCCCCAGGTAATAGAGGTTAGGTTGAGGATGGATGAATTATGTGAAAAAAAAAATGCTACAAGTATGATGCAATATTGAACCAAGATTCGTGTATCAGAGGTTAGGTCCAGGGAGGTTGGGTTGATGCATAAACAACACCTTCTTCCCATATATACAATAAATTTGAAGTTAGATAAAGGGAGGTTAGGCCCAGGACGGCAGGGTTGATGCACAAATAACACGGTCCTCCCATATTTATGATAAATTTGAAGTTTGATAAATGGAGGTTTGGTCAAGGACGGTTGGGTTGATGCACAAACAACACGTTCCTTCCATATTTACGATAAATTTGAAGTTAGATGAAGGGAGGTTAGGTCCAGGACGGTTGGGTTGATGCACAAACAACACGTTCCTCCCATATTTACGATAAATTTGAAGTTAGATGAAGGGAGGTTAGGTCCAGGACGGTTGGGTTGATGTGTAAAAACAAAAACACATACCCAACACTATATCTACAATATTGAACACAGTTCCAAGTTTTAAAAGAGAGGGGCTGTTAGGTCCATATCCAAAACATCACTTTTCTATGAATATGGTTACAATGTTCAACAAAGATCCTAGCAGGTTAGGCACAGTGCGGATAGGTTCATATCCAAAACTCAAGTTTTCGAAGAAAAATAGATAAAATATTCAACAAAGCTCCAAGACTCTTGCAGGTTAGGCACGGGCATTTAGGTTCATATCCAAAAAACATCACTTCCCTAAGTATATGTAGTATCAGAGGCTAGGTTCAGGTTTCGATGGAATGGGTGAAAATGCGGGTAAAATGGGTTTTGGCTGTGCTATGATACACAACATTTAGGCATATTTGGTGGAAATTGTCTCCAATTTGATGGCGATAGCTTAAATTTCCCAAACTTTAATCAAATCTGCTAGGTCAGGGTTAGGTAAGGCTATGTAGGGTAGGTTGGAATATGTGAAAACTCAGCTAAAATGGTCTTTGGCTGAGCTATGTAACAAAACATTTTGGGTATATTGGGTAGAAATTGTCTTAAATTAGGTTGAATTTAGGCGAGTAGGCATAAATTTCACGAACTCTAATCAAATCTAGCTTGGGATATGCTAGGTCAGGTTAGGTATGGCTGTGTAAGGTAAGATGGAATAGGTGAAATGAACTTTGGCCATGCTAAGATACAAAACATTTGGGTATATTCGGTGGAAATTGGCTTAAATTAGGTTAAATTTAGGTGGGAAAGGCATAAATTTTTACCAACTATAAGCAAATCTGACTTTGGATATGCCAGGAGAGACTGGGTAGGGTTGTCTAGGGCAGGTTGGAATAGATGAAAACTCAGCTAAAATGAGCTTTGGCCGTGCTATGTTCCAAAAACATTTTTGGGTATATTTGGTGGGAATTGTCTTAAATTAGGTCAAATTTATATGGGATAACTTAAATTTCGCCGACTTTAACCAAATCTAGGTTTGGATATGCTAAGATAGGTTAGGTAAGGTTGCGTAGGGTAGGATGGAATAGGAGAAAATGTAGGTAAAAATGGGCTTTCGCAGTGCTGTGATACAGAACATTTGGATATATTTGGTGGGAATTGCCTTAAATTAGATAGAATTTAGGTGGGATAGCTTAAATTTCGCAGACTTTAACCAAATCTAGGTTTGGATATGCTAGGATAGGTTAGGTGAGGTTGTGTAGGGTAGGATGGAATAGGAGAAAATGTCGGTAAAAATGGACTTTGGCGATGCTATGATACACAACATTTGGGTATATTTGGTCGAATTTAGGTGGCATAGCAAAAATTTCGCCGACTTTAACCAAATCCAGGTTTGGATATGCTAGGTCAGGTTAGGTGAGGTTGTGTAGTGTAGTATGGAATAGGAGAAAATGGGCTTTGGCGATGCTATGATACACAACATTTGGGTATATTTGGTGGAAATTGCCATCAATTAGGTGTAATTTAGGTGGCATAGCATAAATTTCGCCAACTTTAACCAAATCCAGGTTTGGATATGCTAGGTCAGGTTAGGTGAGGTTGTGTAGGGTAGTATGGAATAGGAGAAATGGGCTTTGGCAGTGCTATGCTACGCAATATTTGGGTATATTTGGTGGAAATTGCCTTAAATTTGATGAAATTTAGGTGGCATAGCATAAATTTCGCCAACTTTAACCAAATCCAGGGTTGGATATGCTAGGTCAGGTTAGGTGAGGTCGTGTAGGGAAAGACATATATAATATCTTAGGCTAATGAACTAGTATGTTTATGAAATAGTGTAAATTTTCCTATTTGGGGTTCGTGCTATATGGCAGACTCATATAATGTATGGACAGAGGCGACATAGGCTTGTATGTGAGAATATGGGATGCTCATATTTAGTAAGTTTAGCTAGGTTGAATTTAGTCAAATTTGTGTAGTATAAGTATATTTTTGATAGATTTTGATGAATTTAAGTTTTAACAGGATGCATTTTGATAAGATATAGCAAATTTGTCTAAAATTATCATAGACAATACTAACTTCACCTAACCCCACCTGCCCTAACATAACTAAGGCTAGAACAAATAAGTCTGTTAGATGGTTTGAATAAATACATAAATATGGTGGCCTGATTGGAGAGAATGTAACAAGGAAGGTATTAATAAGACATAAAAACAGTGGACATATGTTAGATGAATAGTTTAGCGCTAATAATGTTGATATCTTAATGGAAAAAGAATGTGTTATATATTGAGCTCATCGGAAGTCATATGAACCATTTTTATATGTGAAATTCTGACTTTTGGGGAGTTGGTTAAACTCAGCATATTATAATTAATGTCCTAAATATACCCAGAAAAATATCATGCAAATTGTGTATTGTTTGTCCTAGTTGGTTGTGTTTGTACATATATAGCACAATTAATATACTTGTGTATTAATTGTGCAGATTATGTATTTTGCATAAGTTGTATGATTATTGCAATTATGTATTGATTATATTTCTATAAATTGTGTATTGTTTTGTGCAAGTTGTATGTATTAATTGTATATGTTTTTGTATGTGTATTTGCGGAAATTACATAGTTGTGTATTTAATGAATATGTGCTAGTTATGTATTGTTCATATTTTGGTAAGTTGTGTATTGATTATATTTTTGAGCAAGTTGTGTAAATGCCGCAATTGTATTTGTGTAAATCGTGTATTTATGCTAGTTGTGTATTTTCATATTTGGGGTAGTTATGTATTGTACGTATTTGTGCTAGATATGCATTTGTACAAGTTGTGTAATAATTATGAAAGATGTGTAATATTTGTATAAGTTGTGTATTAATTGCGCATGTTGTGTAATTGCATATGGACGAATTGTTTATTTATACCTTTGCGTATTGATTGTCATTGTGCAAGTTGAGTAATTATATAGCAAGTTTTCTTGTATTAATTGTGCAAAGATGTAAATAATTACACAAACTGTGTAATAATTGTCAATGTTTTATAATAATTTTTGTGATAATAGTGCATTTATGCAAGTTGTGTTTTTAATTTGTTGAAGTGGAACTGGTGCAACTGTATTTGTGTGTGAAAATTGTGTATTTTGTGTAAGCTCTGTAATTTGATAAAATAGATCTTCATGGTGTAAGTGTATTTTGGTTTATGAGACAATGTGTGGGTATTTTGTGAAAATTATGTTTGTGAAATTGTGTAATTTTAGTGAAAGCGCATTTTTTATTGTCTAAATGCATAAGCATTTTGATATATTTGTGCAAAATACCGTACTTCGTGTAAATGTCATACTCTGAGTGTACATGCAATATTGTGTAAATGGTATATTTTTGTTTGCAACTGACATATTTTGTATGAAAATCTCATATTTTTATGTGATGGTATATTTTGAGTGTAAATAATATATTTTATGCATAAATGGCATATTTTGGTGTGTAAATGCTGTATTTTCTGTGTGTATGGCATAAATTACATCTGATTAATGGGGAAATGGTGGCAAAAAACTAGGCTATTCTCTATGAATGCATAAGTTTTGAAGTATGTGTAGGTATGCATGATTGTATTTGCGAGTGTTGGTTTAGAAACAAGTTAGCTGATTTGCGTAGCAAGACTAGGATTTTTTGAGGTGTAGAAATGATTAGCCTATGAATATAGTGGCTAACATCCAGCTGAGTTGCTAGATGGATGAATTGAGGTGCGACATTTGGATATCTATTTGATGGATGTGAGGACAGTTGACTAGCCTATGAACACAGCCACTAATCCGCTGTACTGCCAGATGTGTGGTAACTCCTTGTGGATTATAGTAGAATATCTAGCTATAGGGTTTCATAATTGCTGTTGTGTATAAAACTAGAATAAGAGCTATTTATTAAAACTATTATTGTAAACTAATACTTTAAGTGGGATCCCTTGGTTGTTTTAAGCATAGGGTGGACATGAATGAGATTGGGTGGAAATATATAGGAGCTGCCTCGTATGGGCCAATAGGACCTCTGCAGTTACCTTTATTCTTATGTTCAGCTCACCTGCTATGCTGCCAGATGTACGATTCTGCTTAAATTGCAGTACGACATTTGGGCTTCTGTTATACTTTTGAACTTATCACTGAATAATGATTACAGTTGTGGATGACTAAAATGTATATTCTTAGTCCTCTGATTAGGTTAGGTGGGGATGGTTAGTCTAGTCATTTTTGAATAATAACATCAAATACACATGCCAGTAGGACGCCAAAGGTCGCATTGGTTGTCTGGTGACGTCATACATAGTTGACCAGTACCTACTGTGCGATAAAACATACAATTCTTCATAAATTGCAGTACAACATTTGGGTGTCTATTTGAGTTTTGAACTTATCACTGAATAATGATTACAGTTGTGGATGACTAAAATGTATGTTCTTAAACCTCTGATTAGGTTAGGTGGGGATGGTTAGTCTAGTCATTTTTGACTAGATATATATATATATATATATATATATATATATATATATATATATATATATATATATATATATATATATGAATGAAAACTCACACCCCAGAAGTGACTCGAACCCATACTCCCAGAAGCAACGCAACTGGTAACTACAGGGCGCCTTAATCCGCTTGACCATCAGGTGATGAATGAGGTGATTTGGTGAAATGCTATGCCCAAGATTACCATCCGAGTTGCCGTCGGGGAAGTGGCTCAAATAGCCTCGGCTATCACTTCCTTTTGACGGCCGTGATGGTCAAGCGGATTAAGGCGCCCTGTAGTTACCAGTTGCGTTGCTTCTGGGAGTATGGGTTCGAGTCACTTCTGGGGTGTGAGTTTTCATTCGCATATAGTCCTGGGGACCATTCAGGCTTGTTCGCATTTGTGTTCCTCACGTGTGCCCCAAAGAATGAGGTGATTTGGTGAAATGCTATGCCCAAGATTACCATCCGAGTTGCCGTCGGGGAAGTGGCTCAAATAGCCTCGGCTATCACTTCCTTTTGACGGCCGTGATGGTCAAGCGGATTAAGGCGCCCTGTAGTTACCAGTTGCGTTGCTTCTGGGAGTATGGGTTCGAGTCACTTCTGGGGTGTGAGTTTTCATTCGCATATAGTCCTGGGGACCATTCAGGCTTGTTCGCATTTGTGTTCCTCACGTGTGCCCCAAAGAATGAGGTGATTTGGTGAAATGCTATGCCCAAGATTACCATCCGAGTTGCCGTCGGGGAAGTGGCTCAAATAGCCTCGGCTATCACTTCCTTTTGACGGCCGTGATGGTCAAGCGGATTAAGGCGCCCTGTAGTTACCAGTTGCGTTGCTTCTGGGAGTATGGGTTCGAGTCACTTCTGGGGTGTGAGTTTTCATTCGCATATAGTCCTGGGGACCATTCAGGCTTGTTCGCATTTGTGTTCCTCACGTGTGCCCCAAAGAATGAGGTGATTTGGTGAAATGCTATGCCCAAGATTACCATCCGAGTTGCCGTCGGGGAAGTGGCTCAAATAGCCTCGGCTATCACTTCCTTTTGACTGCCGTGATGGTCAAGCGGATTAAGGCGCTCTGTAGTTACCAGTTGCGTTGCTTCTGGGAGTATGGGTTCGAGTCACTTCTGGGGTGTGAGTTTTCATTCGCATATAGTCCTGGGGACCATTCAGGCTTGTTCGCATTTGTGTTCCTCACGTGTGCCCCAAAGAATGAGGTGATTTGGTGAAATGCTATGCCCAAGATTACCATCCGAGTTGCCGTCGGGGAAGTGGCTCAAATAGCCTCGGCTATCACTTCCTTTTGACGGCCGTGATGGTCAAGCGGATTAAGGCGCCCTGTAGTTACCAGTTGCGTTGCTTCTGGGAGTATGGGTTCGAGTCACTTCTGGGGTGTGAGTTTTCATTCGCATATAGTCCTGGGGACCATTCAGGCTTGTTCGCATTTGTGTTCCTCACGTGTGCCCCAAAGAATGAGGTGATTTGGTGAAATGCTATGCCCAAGATTACCATCCGAGTTGCCGTCGGGGAAGTGGCTCAAATAGCCTCGGCTATCACTTCCTTTTGACGGCCGTGATGGTCAAGCGGATTAAGGCGCCCTGTAGTTACCAGTTGCGTTGCTTCTGGGAGTATGGGTTCGAGTCACTTCTGGGGTGTGAGTTTTCATTCGCATATAGTCCTGGGGACCATTCAGGCTTGTTCGCATATATATATATATATATATATATATATATATATATATATATATATATATATATATATATATATATAATAAGTCAGGATAGGTTAGGTTAGGAAGGTTTGATCGGGTTTATGAATAACAGAAAATATAAGCAACGAGCGAAAATACGAGCTATTGTAGCTGAATATCAACTTTGATGAAGCACAGAGTATAGGTGAGGTATTAAGCCAGATTAAGAGTTCACACTTATGTGTGAACCTCCTGGGATCCGCATTTAGCGCGCCGCAGAAGGCCTTATTTTAAAATATGAGAGGCTTGCTTTTACTGAATGAGATTTTTTTATTTGTTATATGCCATAGCAAGGTGTGGGAGGTATGTTTTGAGCGAATGTGAGAATGTGATGTTTATATGAATGTTTTTTCATATAAACGACTGATAGCAGTTATTTCATATTATTTTTTGCCCTATGCATAATAAACGATCCTTCAAGAAAGATTGTCAAAGCTCAAATTACATTCTCTAGAACGACGACGAAGAAGAAATAGGGGTGACATGATAGAGGTGCGACTGAATGGTTATAGTAAAGGGGAATATTAATAACCTATTAAACGTATCAACATGAAACAGAATAGGCATGAATTGGTTAAGTTTTATATTTAGGAAAAAGACCTGGGTAAATACAGGCAGCAGGGGACGAACTTGAAAATACACACATATCTTCTTGCTGAAGTTATGTTCTTCCCTCACACACATGATCCTCTTTGATAAATGTAATGGGAGATGGTTGGAAGTAAATATGAATTTAATAATAGACTAGGGATGATGGTATTTTACATTAGGTTTCAAGGTCACTGTTGTATCGCAAAACACACGACTCATAGACCGGCTTTTTAATCCCCTTGAACATGCTGGTGCAGGAACGCCGAGCGGCTAGCTGGTGACGTCATTGACCATTAGCAATGTCTGTGCAGGGTCACTGAGCCAACGAAATTTGGGGATGCCAGGGACCGGCTTTTTAATCCCTAGGCAAGTTGAATCGAGACAACCCATGATGCTACGACCAGCATAGGAACAAAAAATTCAGAAAAAACCATGATGCTACGACCGGCACAGGAACAAAAACCATGATGCTACAAGCGGCACAGGAAAAAAAATTGGAAATACCCGGGGACCTACGACCGGCCGGGGGAAAAACAGGAAAAAACCCAGATGCTACGACTGGCACAGGAAAAAAAACCATGATGCTACGACCGGCACTGGAAAAAAAAACATGATGCTACGACCGGCACAGGAAAAAACTGGAAAAACCCCAGATGCTACGACCGGCATAGGAAAAAATGAAAATTGCCGGTCGTAGTCATACTCCCCACTACTCACAATACCGCTCACAGGATGAGTATGGGGTGCACAATGCCGTTGAGAGGATGAGTATGGGATGAACAATGCCGTTGAGAGGATGAGTATGGGGTGCACAATACCGTTGAGAGGATGAGTATGGGATGAACAATACCGTTGAGAGGATGAGTATGGGGTGCACAATACCGTTGAGAGGATGAGTATGGGATGAACAATACCGTTGAGAGGATGAGTATGGTGTGCACAATACTGTTGAGAGGATGGGCATGGTGTGCACAATACCGTTCACAGGATGAGTATGGGGTGCACAATACCGTTCAGAGGATTTATTTATTTATTTATTTATTTATGCATATACAAGAATGTACATAAGGAATGTGAGGATACAAATATGGTAATTACAGTCTTGTAAAGCCACTAGCACGCGCAGCGTTTCGGGCAGGTCCTTAATCTAAGAAAATTTTAAGGAAGTAAATACTTGCAAAATTTATAGACAAAAAAATGATAACAGATTACATGAAATGAAAAAAAAAAAAGAAGATGAGAGAATATTGTAGGTACAGTATATTAAAGCACATAGGTAGCTAAGATTGATTGCAATGACAGCTTAAAATGGTAGTTGACAACAAATTGGTAGGCACAATACAGCAGAAACAATATAAGATTGATTGCAATGACAGCTTGAATGGTAGTTGACAAAAATTGGTAGTCACAATACAGCATATGGCTAGCACATAAAAGAAGACAGCAATGAACACAATGATAAGGTTGTTTGATATTACATAAAAATTAGGAGATTGGGTAACACTAGGTACAGAGCAAATTTAAAGCTCAGTGTAGGAAACTAAGAAGATGAAGTTAGGTACTTTTTGGTTTTGCTTTTAAATAAGGCAAAAGTTTTACAGTTTTTCAATTCACTAGGGAGTGAGTTCCATAGACTAGGTCCCTTAATTTGCAGAGTGTTTACACAGATTAAGTTTGACCCTGGGGATATCAAAGAGATATTTATTTCTGGTGTGGTGATAATGGGTCCTATTACATCTGTCCAGGGAGAGTTTCAGAGCATGGTTTGCATTTAAGAACAGGGTTTTGTAAATGTAGTTGACACAAGAGAATGTGTGGAGGGAGTTAATATTTAGCAAGTTTAGGGATTTAAACAAGGGAGCTGAGTGTTGTCTGAGAGCAGAGTTAGTTATTATTCTGATAGCAGATTTTTGCTGTGTGATGATGAGCTTAAGGTGGTTTGCAGTGGTAGACCCCCATGCACAGATACCATAATTAAGATAGGGGTAGATTAGTGCATAATATAGTGAGAGGAGAGCAGAGTTAGGAACATAATATCTGATTTTGGAGAGTATACCAACTGTCTTAGAGACTTTCTTAGTTATGTATTGAATGTGGGTGCTGAAGTTGAGTCTCTTGTCTAGGAATAGGCCAAGAAACTTGCCATCATTTTTATTACTGATGTTAATGTTGTCTATCTGTAGCTGAATTGCATTTGATGATTTACTTCCAAATAAGATGTAGTAAGTCTTTTCGATGTTTAATGTTAGTTTGTTCGTTGACATCCATAAGTGGACTTTTTTTAATTCATTATTCACAACATTATTTAGTGTATGTGGGTTGAGGTTTGAGTAGATAAGGGTAGTATCGTCAGCAAACAATATAGGTTTGAGAATATTAGAGACATTAGGCAGATCGTTTATATATATAAGAAATAGAAGAGGTCCTAAGATGCTGCCCTGTGGCACTCCAACGGTAATTGGTAGAGTGGAAGAAGTTGTATCATTGATGGTTACATATTGGTGTCTGTCACTAAGATAGGATCGGATGTAGTCAAGGGCAAGGCCTCGGATTCCATAATGCTGGAGTTTAAGTAAGAGGTAGTTGTGATTAACAGTATCAAAGGCTTTTCTTAGGTCAATGAAGAGTCCAATCGGAAACTCATTTTTGTCAAGGGCTGAGTAGATAATGTCAAGGAGACTAATGATTGCATCATTGGTGCTCTTTTGGGACCGGAAGCCAAACTGGCAGGGGCTGAGTATGTCGAATTTTACGAGGTAGGAATAGAGCTGTTTGTAAATAATTTTTTCAAATATTTTTGATAGAATGGGTAGATTTGATATTGGTCTATAATTGTTTATGTCCGCCGGATTGCCTCCTTTATGGACTGGCGTTACTCTTGCTTTTTTGAGGATATCAGGGAAGGTGTGATACTCTATAGATTTGTTGAACAGTAGTGCTATGGGTGGGGCAAGGGCATGGGAGGCTCTCTTGTACACAATGGACGGAATTTCACTGGTGTTCCCTGCCTTGGTTTTTAGAGAATGTATGATGGACACAACATCTGCCGGGCTGATTGGTGAAAGGAGAAGAGAGTTTGGATAGCTGCCTGAGAGATATGTGTTAATATGTGTCTGAGTCTGTGGGATTTTACTGGCAAGATTAGCACCAACCGATGAAAAGAAACTATTAAATTCATTTGCCATTTCTAAATCAGTTGACGGTATATCCCCATCCTTGTAGAGTTTTATTTGGTTATGTGAGTGTTGTTTAGTTCCTAGGATACTAGAGATAGTTTTCCAAGTGCTTTTCATGTTGCCTTTTGCTTCATTGAATCTATTCACATAATATGCAAGTTTTGCCTTTCTTATGATACTGGTAAGCATTGATGAGTACCTTTTAGCTACTTCCTTTGAAACTAGGCCAATCCTAACTTTCTTTTCATATTCATGTTTCTTGTTGATTGAGTTGAGAATGCCACTTGTGAACCATGGATTGTTTAATCTTTTGTCAGTTACTTGCTTGGTAAGAAGGGGACAATGAAGGTTGTAGAGGCTTAGAGTTTTGGAGATGAAGAGGTTAGCTAATGAATTTATATCATGGGTATTATTGAATTCAGAATCCAAGTTAATATTGTAAAGTGCCTCTGTAAGATTGTCTAAAGCTGATTCACTGTGTAGCCTAAATGAAAGTTTCTTGCTTTTTGGTGGTGTTATGTCCATGTTCGCTATGAGAAAGGTAGGATAGTGGTCAGTTGTTCTGTCGTAGATTATACCAGATACAAGGGGAGCTGTTATGTTTGTCCATATGTGGTCCAAGGTAGTGGCTGATGTTTGAGTGACTCGGGTAGGTTTAGTGATTGTGGGGATTAGCATACAGGAGTTCATGCTGTTAAGGAAATAGTCAACTTGAGAGCAATTTTGATGACCCTGGTCAATATTAAAATCTCCTCCCAGAATGATGTGGTTTTTGTTGAGATTGTTGTTTATAATAAGATTCCTTAGGTTGTCTGAGAAAGAAGCTATGTTAGTATTGGGAAATCTATAGATGGCTCCAATAGTCAAAGAGGATTTAAGGGATTTAATTGTAAACTGAGCAAAAGTATATTCACAGTAGTCATCTGTCACTAATAACACTGTTGCAGATAAATGTATCTCGGTAATATATAGCTGTGCCACCACCTTTTTTATTAGGCCTAGAGTTATGAATGGCTTTATAACCAGCTAAGTTGTAGAGTTGGGTATAGTCTTTATTTAGCCAAGTTTCTGTTAAAATAATGAACGATAGGTTAGTACCTATTGCTGTGAGTAATGCATTTAAATCGTCAAAATGTTTACCAAGTGATCTAACATTTTGGTTATAAACTGATAGACAAGTGCTATTTTGAAGTTTGTTTTTAGCCTGGTGTGCTGTGAAATACTTGCAATAATGATGATCAATGTGCTGGTTGGTGTAGATATGAGACAGAAGATTTTGATCAGGATCAATATCAGTGTGCATAGGGATGCAGAGGGATCACGATACAAGATACACGATAAAGCAAAACACAAAAATAAAAGCAAATACAATAAAATAGTAACAATTTAGAAGTAAAATAAAGATCCAATAGATAGCCAGGGAGGACACAGAAGTTACATAAAATAAAAAACAAAAAATCAGTAGAGACTGACAATATAAATGTAAAAAAAAATAATAAGAAAAATAATAATCATAAAAAAATGATCTTGAAGAGAATTAGCTTAGTAATGGTTAATTAACAGGGTAATAAAAAGCCCTAGGTTTAGTGACAAGGGGATTAACTAAGAACAAATAATTAAGAGTATAAAACAGGCAAAGATGACATACAAAAATAAAAAAATAAAAATAAAAATAAACACCTTTGGAAAGGAAAGGCAGAGCTTAAGTACACTTTGGTTGTATGTGAGACTACAAATTATGTTCTGGTTATTCAGCTGATATCCCACAGTCATCCAGGAAAGAAGTGAGGTGTGCCTCAGTGGTTATGACATAAGTTTTTCCAGAGTCAGTCTTCCTAGCTATTATTTTACCATCGCGCACAAAACAATGTTTAATAGCAGTGGATCTATTGCAAATTCCACGTAGTTTAAATAAGAGATTTTGTCTGAATCTGGTAAGACATTCGTTCACATAAACATTGGATTTCATAGCGACTGCAGTAGTGATGAGGTCTGACTTGCGGGAGCAGCTATCTAACTTCACCCTTATCTTTCTGTTGTTTGTACCAGATGATTTGGTACCCACTCTATAAGCTGACTTAATGTCTCTTGCTTCGATTGAATAATTCAACTTAGTACGCAATTCCTGGATCACGATGGCAGTACAGTCTTCTCTGTCAGTTTCATGGGGAAAATCCTGTGATGAGATGATGACAGAATCAAGGAGCTTAAGTTGGTCTGATTCGTCTTGGGTTGCAGTGTGTTGCTGTTGTAGGGAGGTAAAATGGTTCTCTAACTTTTGTAGCATCTCTTCTTGCTTCTTAGAGGTTTCTGCTGGTTTAAAGTTAGTAACCGAGATCTGAAGAGAGCTTAATTCCTGTTCGAGGTGGCCGACTCTGGCAGACAGATCTTGGTTAATCTTGTGCATGGCCAAAGCATCACTCTGAAGCTTCATTATCAGGTCCGACTGCTCTCGGATTATAGACTTTTGGTCATCATGTATTTGAGTCAATAATCTGAGCTATGGATTATCAGCACGTTTAAAGTCAGAACATGGGGAGGCAGCTCGTTTAAGTTGCTCCATATGGTTACCTAACTGTTGTAAGGCTCGAGTCAGTGACGACGCTTCAATCAGCTGGGAAGGTTTGTTATTGTTGACGCAGGGAGGGTCGGTACTCCCCCCGGTAGCCCCTAAGGGGGAGACAGCCGCATTATTCCTGTTGCTAGCTTGGCTGGTTGGGTTCATCCTGATAGGTGTGCTATCATTCTTTACGGCCTTGCCGAGCTTAGAATTGTTTGGCATGGTAGCAGCAGAGATGTATGCAGCAGATGGGGTAGACTCTGAGTCTACCCCATCAGATGAGTATGGGGTGCACAATACCACTCACAGGATGAGTATGGGGTGCACAATACCACTCACAGGATGAGTCTGGAGTGCAAAATACCGCTCACAGGATGAGTATGGGGTGCACAATACCGTTCATAGGATGAGTATGGGGTGCACAATACCGTTCAGAGGATGAGCATGAGATGCGCAATACCGTTCATAGGATGAGTATGGGGGTGCACAATACAGTTCATAAGATGAGTATGGGGTGCACAATACCGTTCAGAGGATGAGCATGAGATGCGCAATACCGTTCATAGGATGAGTATGGGGGTGCACAATACCGCTTACAGGATGAGTATGGGGTGCGCAATACCGTTCATAGGATGAGTATGGGGTGCACAATACTGTTCATAGGATGAGTATGGGGTGCACAATACCGTTCATAAGATGAGTATGGGGTGCACAATACAGTTCATAGGATGAGTATGGGGGTGCACAATACCGTTCATAGGATGAGTATGGGGTGCACAATACTGTTCATAGGATGAGTATGGGGGTGCACAATACTGTTCATAGGATGAGTATGGGGGTGCACAATACTGTTCATAGGATGAGTATGGGGGTGCACAATACTGTTCATAGGATGAGTATGGGGTGCACAATACTGTTCATAGGATGAGTATGGGGTGCACAATACTGTTCATAGGATGAGTATGGGGTGCACAATACCGTTCGGAACATTATTCCAACATTATGTTTGTAACTCATCTTTTATATATGTAGTTTTACCTGAATATACATTTTGATTTAGTTTTCGATTTTGATTTCATTTTAGTGTACCCCATAGACTTTCTAATGGAACATCGTTTTCTGTTGACGTTTCTATAGTCCATTCTCTTTTTTCTTTTTCAAAGATTTTCAAAGCATACACTATTGTATATAATGTTGATTTGGGAAGCACCATTATTATATATAATAACTATTTATTTATTTATTTATTTGTTTATTTATTTATTTATTTATTTATTTATTTATTTATTTATTTATTTATTTATTTATTCATATACAAGAAGGTACATTGGGATTGTGAAGATACATAGCATAGTAATTTCATTCTTGTAAAGCCACTAGTACGCGCAGCGTTTCGGTCAGGTCTTTAATCTAACAGTAAATTTTAAGTAGGTAAATACTAGCGAAATTTATAAAATGATAACAAGTACATTGCAAGAAAAAAAATGAGATGAGAGAGATTTGTATGTCTATTAAAGCACATAGGGAGCTCAGATGGATTGCATTGACAGCTTGAATGGTAATTTTAACAAAGATTAATAGGCACAATAGAGCATATTGCTAGTATATATAAGAAGATAGCAATGATCACAATGGTAAAGTTGATTGGATTAAGTACATAAAGATTGGGAGATTGGGTATCGGGGGCCGAATACCCAATCCCAATTAATTGGATACAGAGCAATTTTAAAGCACAGAGGAGGACGCTATGAAGATGAAATTAGGTACATAATTATAATAATTTAATTGACCAGTCTCCGTGGTGCAGTGGTAAGACACTCGCCTGGCGTTCCGCGAGCGCTTTGTCATGGGTTCGTATCCTGGCCAGGGAGGATTTACTGGGTGCAAATCCTTAACTGTAGCCTCTGTTTAACTCAACAGTAAAATGGGTACTTGGTTGTAACAACGATTCTTCGCGGCGGGGATCGTATTCCAGGGACCTGCCCGAAACGCTACGCGTACTAGTGGCTGTACAAGAATGTAACAACTCTTGTATATATAAGTAATAAGTAGAAATGATAAACTTAATAAGTAATAATAAACTTTATAAACTAATAGTGCTTATTATAATTTTAAATCCCATACCCATCCTGTGGGCAGTAGTGGACCCAATATACTCATCCTGTAAGCGATAATTGACCCAATACCCATCCTTTGGGCGGTATTGGACCCCATACCCATTCTGTGTGCGTTATTGGACCCAATACCCATCCTGTGGGCGGTATTGGACCCAATACCTATCCCGTGGGCAGTATAGGACCCCATACCCATCCTGTGGATGGTAGCAATCCTGTGGGAAGTAGTGGACCCCCATGCCCATCCTGTGGGTGGTAGTGACCCCCATTCCCATCCTGTGGGTGGTAATGGCCCCCCCCCCCCATACCCATCCTGTGGGCGGTAGCGGACCCCATGCTCATTTTGTGGGCAGTAGTGGAGCATATACATATTGAGGTAAAGGAGAAGCATTGCCAGACTTGTGGCTTTATTGATCAAATAATTACAGTACAGTTACATCCTGCAATAACACAAGCCATATAATATACTATACTTATAATGAATATACTATATATAATAATAAGCAAACTGCACATGACTAAAGCTAGAACAAATAGAACTTAAACTAGGAGTTAACATTTTACTAACCTGTACACAAGCACGACACAGCTGATCAGACAACAACAAAACAGTCAAGCGAGCATCCAAATGAAACAGTCAAGCAAGCATCCAAACGAAATAGTCAAGCGAACATCCAAACGAAACAGTCAAGCGAGCATCCATCCGGGTTCAATAATATAATAACACTTTTACTACATTCATTCCATCTAGGTTTTAAGTAACAATCTCGAAGATGTGTAGGGGAACTGCGCGTCCTTCCCGATCGTCGAAGGGACTCCTGCAAAGTTGAAGCCTCTAGTGTTCCAGTTGGTTCCTGCATACCACCTTCTCGAGGGAGTGTTACGTCAGAGAAAGGTTCCCAATTAGGCGTTTCTAGGTTAGGTGGTTCGGAACGAAGTAGTTCAGGATGAGGCGGGTTGGGGTTTACTCCGGCTTTCGCAATCGCTGGGTGTTGCTGTTGAATGTTGAGATTGGGGTTCAAACTCTCGCAACCCTCTTTGGCCATGGGAGCGAGGTGTCTTAATGATACAGTTGTAATCCTGCCATCTGGGAACTTGACATGGGCGTATTCCGGATTCACATCTACGACTTCAACCTCATCAACTAGAGGATCATTTTTGCTTTGCCGCACCTGACGTTTTAAGAGGACAGGACCTCTGCAAGCAACCCACGTAGGTAGTGTTCGCCATGAAGTAGACCTTCTTGTATGCTGGAAGAATCGTTCATGTGGTGTACAATTTGTAGAGGTGCACAACAGTGATCGAATAGAGTGGAGTGCATCAGGAAGAACAACTTCCCATTCGGATACATCTGAGTCTCTCGTCCTAAGAGCTAGCAGCACTGTCTTCCAAATAATCCCATTGTACTTCTCAGCCTGGCCATTTCCTCTAGGGTTGTAAGGAGTCGTATGGCTAGTTGCTACCCCGTTTTTGAGTAGAAAATCTTGCAATTCCTCAGACATAAAGGAAGTTCCCCTATCAGAGTGTATATATGCAGGCATACCAAAGAGTGCAAACAACTGCACCAGGCACTGAATTACTATACCAGTAGTCATATCTGAACAAGGGAATGCAAAAGGGAATCTAGAGAATTCATCTACAACAGTAAGGATATATTTATTCCTTGAATGTGATGGAAGTGGTCCTTTAAAATCTATGTTGAGTCTTTCAAATGGCTGAGTAGCTTTAATCAAATGCCCAGAGTCAAACTTGCAAAACCGCGGTTTAAGTTCAGAGCATGCAGAGCAGGAATTAGTCATCTTCACTTCTTCCACAGAAAAAAGCAAATTTCGACATCGGACAAAATGAGCCATACGAGACACTCCAGGATGACAGATTGTCATGCAATTCCTTTACTTCATCCACACTGGTGGCACCACATACACGTGAGAATGCATTAACTGGTATGTTCTTTTTACCTGGGCGATATACAATGTCGTAGTGGTAACAGGAGAGTTCGACTCGCCATCTAGCAACTTTATCATTTTTAATCTTACCAGCTGATTTAGAGTTAAACATAAAAGCAACACTGCGCTGGTCAGTCACAAGCCGAAAATGGCGTCCTATGAGATAGTGTCGCCACTTCCTTAGGACTTCCATAATGGCATACGCTTCCTTCTCCACTGATGAGTGCCTGTGTTCACTATTTGAAAGTGTTCGGGAGAAGAAAGCTACTGGTTGTTCATTCTGGGTTAGGGTAGCGGCAATAGCATGATCTGAAGCATCGGTTTCCACAGCGGAAGGAGCTGTTTGGTCGATTGCTCGAACCACTGCCTCAGCAATGTCTTGTTTCAATCCTTCAAAAGCTTTTGCAGCGGCAGCAGATAAGGGAAAATCATTGGTATGAGAGAGGACGGATCTTCTCAGATAAAAACAGCACCCAACGGGAGTAATGTGCAAGCATTCCCATTGTTCTGCGTAAAGAACCTGTGTTGCTTGGTAGTGGAAGGATTAACAGTGGCTCGAGGCATTCAGGGTCAGGTCTAATTTCTCCTTCTTGTATAAGATATCCCAACAGCTTTATAGACCTGAGTCGAAAACTACACTTCTCAAGATTCAGGGTCAGGTTATACCTTCTCGTAACGTCCATAAAATTTTTCAGATTTTAATCATGGTCTTCTTCAGAATCTCCACACACACACACAGACATCGTCTATGTAAGCGAAGGTACCCTCCACTCCTTCTTTCTCAAGGATGCCATCAATTACTCTTTGAAAACTGGCCACTCCATTAGTGACCCCAAAAGGGATACGATTAAATTCAAAAAGCTTCCCACAAGCTTCAAAGGCTGTATAGGGTTTTTCTTCCTCTGTTAAACCCACTTGATGGTAAGCACTTCTCAAGTCTAGGGTGCTGTATACTTTAAATCTAGCAACATTATTCACAATCTCATCTATATGTGGTAAGGGGTAGGCATCCAGCCCCGTGACTCGATTGATTGTTTGTGAATAATCTACAACCATTCTTTTCTTGTGATGGTTTCCTTTAGTTACTAAAACCTGGGCTCTCCATGGAGAATGACTGGGTCTAATTGTCTCTTCACGTAGCATCCGAGCGGTCTCAGATTCAATAAACAACTTGTCAGCCTCAGAATAGCGTCTAGATTTTACAGTAATCGGCTTGCAGTCTGGTGCTAAATTACTGAAGAGAGATGGAGCCGGAACTTTGACGGCAGCTAATCCACATATTCTAAGGGGAGGTCTATATCCTCCAAAAGCCATCTCGAGCACAGAATGATTTAGTAAAAAGTTATGACCTAAAATCACATCAGCACACAAATCGAGTAACACTTTGAGATTCACACCATGGTAAGTTTCTTCTTGCAATTCAAAGTCTACAGAGCACTGACCCAGGAATTTTGAAGAGAACGATACAGTTATTTTGAGGTTATCTTGAGATGATTTCGGGGCTTTTTAGTGTCCCCGCGGCCCGGTCCTCGACCAGGCCTCCACCCCCAGGAAGCAGCCCGTGACAGCTGACTAATACCCAGGTACCTATTTTACTGCTTGGTAACAGGGGCATAGGGTGAAAGAAACTCTGCCCGTAGCCATAGAAACTGCCACATTATCAGGATAGATGAGTAACCATCTCTGCTCGGCAATATTATTATGAATAAAGTTCTCAGAGCTACCAGTGTCAATCAGTGCACTGACAGGAATATCATTGATCTTAGAGCTAAGCACTGATTTATTGAGGCATGAGGGCGAAGTCCCAGCTAAAGTAGCGAGAATAGCAGTGGAATGTTGGGTGTTTGAAGCATTGTTAGTCTGTTTCAGAGATCGGCAGACCTTAGCATAATGACCCTTTTTCTTGCAATTCATACACAGAGCCTCTCTAGCTGGACATCGACTGCTAGGATGTCGAGTGTGACCACAAAAGAAGCACCTTAAACCACTAGTTGTAGCTGCAGAAACTGTGTCAACTTTTTCTTTTACACTTTCTTGTCCTCCTGAGTCCTCCAGGTCTAATGAGAGTGCCATGGCAGCGTTTGTAGCCCCTGGCTGAGCATAAGAGGCAGAAAGTTTCTGTGCCGTTTCTAGAGTGTGAGCCTGATCAAAGGCTGACTGTAAATCTAAAGTGTTATTTCAAGTAAGCGCTGCCTTATTATGGCAGAACCCATTATGCCCATTAATGAAAGCATCTCTCACATAGTTATCGCAAGCTTCTACAGCAGTCACTGCTTTGAACTGGCAACCTTTAGCAAATAACTTTAATGCCTGAAGAAACTGGTTAAGTGACTCACCGGGTTCTTGGCGTCGTGTTGCAAGCACATACCTTGCGAATACTTCATTCTTGGGCTTCACAAACAGTTCTTTTAGGAATTTTTCAGCCGCATCATACGTAGTGCAGTCAGCTATGTAGTCGAACACACGTGGTGCAAAGTAGTATATTAAGAGACGCAGCTTGTCCACGGTGGGCGTATTTTCTTCTACTTCTAGAGTGAAGTTTTGGAATGTCTTGAGCCAGTGACGCCATTCTTGAGCGGCGTTGGTGGAGTTTGGGTCAGTAGCAAACCGCTCTGGCCGTAGTAACCGCTCCATGTTCACTGGCTGAATTATTTGATCAATAAAGTGAGGTAAAGGAGAATCCTTCCCAGACATGTGGCTTTATTGATCAAATAATTACAGTACAGTTACATCCTGCAATAACACAAGCCATATAATATACAATACTTATAATGAATAAACAGTGCCTAAACTATATATAATAATAAGCAAACTGTACATGACTAAAGCTAGAACAAATAGAAATTAAACTAGGAGTTAACATTCTACTAACCTGTACACAAGCACGTCACAACTGATCAGACAACAACAAAACAGTCAAGCGAGCATCCATCCGGGTTCAATAATATAATAACACTTTTACTACACATATCCTGTGGAGGGACGTGGCCCTCATACCCATCCTGTGGGCGGTATTGGACCCCATACCAATCCTGTGGGCGGTATTGGACCACATACCAATCCTGCGGGCGGTATTGGACCCCATACCCATCCTGTGGGCGGTATTGGACCCCATACCCATCCTGTGGGTGGTGGTGGACCCCATACCCATCCTGCGGGCGAAAGTGGACCCCATACCCATCCTGTGAGTGGTAGTGACCCCACAGCCATGCTGTAGGCAGTAGTGAACCACATACCCATTCTGTGGGTGGTAGCGTACTCTATACCAATCCTGTGAGCGGTAATGGACCCCATGCTCATCCTGTGGGTGGTAGTGATCCCATACCCATCCTGTGGTTGGTAGTGGGCCCCCCATACCCATCCTGTGAGTGGTTGTCGACCCAATACCTGACATGTGGGCGGTAGTGGACTTCATACCCATTCTGTAGGCGGTAGTGGACTGTTACGAATCTATGATTGATTCTAACATTATTCATGATAACGATGTGTAGAATTTAATACTTTCCCTGATCAGTACTATTATTAGTATGGTATCCATTTGTGTTCCAGTTAATATTGTATGATTTATATTGTAGCATGCTGCAGTGTGCTTGAGTTGCATTATTTTTGATAGGCTTGTGCAAGTTATTTCTTGTTGGAGGGAGTGTGGCTTCTCCGTGGGGGGATGACCATATTTGGATATGTCCAGTGTGCAGCCTGTTGTCAAGCTAGCGTTTATATTTCAACCTTTGATTAATTTCTGTTATTGATTGTAATTAATTCTTGTGGTTACTGTAACATTATTATATACCCTTAAGATTACTGATATTGTTGTTCTTGTGTACTACATTTTGTTAGTAGAGTATTCACGAGAGTTCATGTGGATGGGATTCTTAGGACTACTGCCGTGGATTACTGATTACAGACATAACAAAGTACGTAGTGACCCGCTGGAAAATTGAAAATAGTCATTAACAATAGAACTTTGTGTTAAATAGAGAATAAACGGGAGACCGCGTGTGAGCCAGTGAACGAGGCTTTGTGTACATGCGTGTATTAGGAAAAAAAAATAGTGAACGATGATTCGTGGAACAGTGATGTGGAACGGGTATCACAACAACATATAAGTTGGAAGTGAATATTATAAATATAGAATACTAGAAATATAGAATAGTGGCAAGAGGTGGCATCAGTGGTTATAAATCGGGTAACTGGAAACTGGTGACATCAACCTGGGCCACAAGAGGTCACCTGTACCGACCGGGGGACCAGCTTCGCTACCCTACGCTAAGTACCTGCCATATAGTTTGAACAAAATAACATACATAATATTACAAATATACAGTATACATATAATATTATAAATGTTAAACATATTAATATATATACATATAATTTTATAAAGAGTTAAAAGGACTGACATCAACAAGTGATCCATACAGTGAATCTCAAATACAACAACGTGTCAACTGTACAGCCTCTGGGACCCTCACCCTCCACCGTGCGATAAGTACTGACCATACAGTAGAACAAATAAACATATATATTGTTACAAATATACAATATACATATAATAATATAAATATATAGATATATACAACAAAACAAGGCAAAATGGGAGTAAATAAACAAATTTGTGGCCACTGTAACAACTCCTTAAAGACGAAGGTAACGGGAATTGAATATTATATCTGTAAGACAAGATTCCATTCGGCTTGTACAGGAGTGAGTAACACTACGGCACTGAGAGGTGGTCACTTGCTCTGGGTGTGTAAAAATGACCTGCCAGCTTGGAATATCCTAAAAAACCTTCTAGATAACATGACGCATGATCGGAAAAACATCATTCATTGGAAGCCTACCAGCCATCCAGAAGGAGTGGGAAAGGAACAAAAATTCTAATATACAAGGGGCGGAGGCTATAGTCAGGGATGAAACTGAGGCTGAAACTCAGGAAGTTGTAAACTCTGACTCAGTAGGCCAGGATGTAGATGACAGTAAACTAGAAAGTGTACCAGACAGCACTGACAGCTCGATAGGTACAGACACTACGACGGTTCCCGATAGAACAATTCAGAACAGAAGGACAGACTTATGCAAAGGGCATATGCAGACATAGATATGCTGGTAATAAGACAGGATTAGAATGCAGTTACCAACATCCCAAAAAATGTTTAAATATGCTTAGGAAAGGTGAGTGTCGATTTGGATCAATATGTAAGTTTTTCCATCCTGACATGTGCCAAACCTCACTGGAGGACAGAAAATGCTATGACCTCAGCTGCCCACACTTTCACGTGAAAGGCACGGAACGCTACATAAAGAGTGGCAAGCAGGATAATGAATTTGGAGGAAACTATAAATTTTTTATACCAGTCCGGCAGAGAATTCAAAAGGAGCAGCATGGAGAGTGTATGGAACTGTATGCCAGATCCATTTGCATTCCAGAATTACAGATACAATTACACACCGAAAGGGAACTACAACTACGACAGGCAACTGCCCTACAACAATCAGTACTGGTCAGAACAAACTCATTATGTCCACGCATAATGGGCTTGCCGAAAAAGTCTCCCATTCAAACTATCACTAATAGAGTAACCTCATTCATCTTTGCCAACATACAAGGACTGAAAACAAGAACAAACAACAAAGTACAGTTCATAAATGGCCTCCTCACGGAGTCAAATGCAGTATTTGGAGCTTTCACAGAAACCCATGCAGGGGAATTGTTGGACAGTGAGATCTATAGGGTTTTGAAATTTTGCAGTTTAATGCTGATAAATATAGTGTTCTGAGGCTAGGTAATGATGACAGAGTTACAAGATACGAACTAGATGGTGTTTAGATTGCGAAAGAGATCTGGGAGTTATGATTAGTAAGAATTTAAAACAAAAGGATCAATGCATGAATGTTCGTAATAAGGCAAATAGGACACTGGGATTTATTAATCGAAGCGTTAGTAACAAGACACCTGGTGTGGTTCTTTAGCTATATCTAGCTCTGGTTAGGTCCTATTTAGATTATGCAGTTCAGTTTTGGTCGCCGTACTGTAGAATGGATATAAATTCACTTGAACGTGTCCAGCGTAGGATGACTAAGTTAATTCCCCAAATTAGAAATCTTTCATATGAAAAAGATTAACAAAGCTTAACTTGCATTCACTGGAAAGGCGAAAGAGTTAGGGGTGGTTGATACCTGGTTGATACCTGGTTGATGGGGTTCTGGGAGTTCGTCTACTCCCCAAGCCCGGCCCGAGGCCAGGCTCGACTTGTGAGAGTTTGGTCCACCAGGCTGTTGCTTGGAGCGGCCCGCAGGCCCACATACCCACCACAGCCCGGTTGGTCCGGCACTCCTTGGAGGAATAAATCTAGTTTCCTCTTGAAAATGTCCACGGTTGTTCCGGCAATATTTCTTATGCTTGCTGGGAGGACGTTGAACAACCGCGGACCTCTGATGTTTATACAGTGTTCTCTGATTGTGCCTATGGCACCTCTGCTCTTCATTGGTTCTATTCTACATTTTCTTCCATGTCGTTCACTCCAGTACGTTGTTATTTTACTGTGTAGATTTGGTACTTGGCCCTCCAGTATCTTCCAGGTGTATATTATTTGATATCTCTCTCGTCTTCTTTCTAGTGAGTACATTTGGAGGGCTTTGAGACGATCCCAATAATTTAGGTGCTTTATTGCGTCTATGCGTGCCGTATATGTTCTCTGTATTCCCTCTATTTCAGCAATCTCTCCTGCTTTGAAGGGGGAAGTGAGTACTGAGCAGTACTCAAGACGGGACAACACAAGTGCCTTGAAGAGTACAACCATTGTGATGGGATTCCTGGATTTGAAAGTTCTCGTAATCCATCCTATCATTTTTCTGGCTGTCGCAATATTTGCTTGGTTATGCTCCTTAAACGTTAGGTCGTCAGACATTATTATTCCCAAATCCTTGATATGTGGCATCATATCATGGCATGATAGAGGTTTACAAGTGGATGAATGGACATAACAAAGGAGATATAAATAGGGTATTAAAAGTATCAACACAAGACAGAACACGAAACAATGGGTATAAATTGGATAAGTTTAGATTTAGGAAAGACTTGGTTAAATACTGGTTCAGTAACAGGGTTGTTGATTTGTCGAACCAATTGCCGTTTAACGTGGTGGTGGGGTCCGTCGATTGTTTCAAGCGTGGGTTGGACAAGTATATGAGTGGGATTGGGTGGTTATAAATTGGAGCTGCCTCGAATGGGCCAATAGGCCTTCTGCAGTTGCCTTTGTTCTTATGTTCTTACAGGGGGAGTGGGGCATGGTGGGAAGGAAGAGGGGATTGTGGAGTGGGGAATGGTCGAGGAGGACGGGGGAAGGTGGAGTGGGGGAATGGTTGAGACGGCCCAGGAGATAGGTGAGGGGGGGGGGGGAAGAATGCTGGGGAGGACTTGGGGACAGGGAAAGTTGCTGTCCCACAGCAACGCATTGCCGGGTACTGCTAGTATTTTTATAAATGCTCATAATAAAACAAATAGGACACTGGAATTTTATTTATCGAAGAGTAAATATTAAGAGGCTATATCTTGCTCTGGTTAGTCCTCATATAGCTTACACTGCTAAGTTTTGGTCTAGGTATTATAGAATGTATATATATTTACTATAATGCGTCCAGATTAAGATGATAAAGTTAATCCCCTTAATTTGAAACTTGTCATATGAAGAAATATTGACAAACGTTAAATTAC
The DNA here is from genome assembly GCF_040958095.1 of Procambarus clarkii. Classification (NCBI taxonomy): domain Eukaryota; kingdom Metazoa; phylum Arthropoda; class Malacostraca; order Decapoda; family Cambaridae; genus Procambarus; species Procambarus clarkii. Next base: position 6,171,478 of record NC_091161.1, on the reverse strand, counting down.
ATTCTACAAAGAGGCGAAGACTTAGGGGTGTACAAGTGGATGAATGGAAATAACATAGGGGAATGTTAATAGGAATTAAAAGTAACAACACAAGACAGAACACGAAACAATGGGTATAAATTGGATTAGTTCAGATTTAGGAAAGACATGGGTAAATACTGGTTCGGTAACCAGTTCCTGATTTGCAGAACCAATTACCGCATAACATATTAAAAATAGGATCCCTTGATTGTTTCAATCGTAAATTAGAAATATATATGGATGGAATTGGGTGGATATAAATATGAGCTGCCTCGTATGGGCCAATAGGCCTTCTGCAGTTACCTTCATTCCTATGTTCTTATATATGGCTGCTCCCCCTCCTCGTCTAATATATCAACGTGTGTCAAACAGTTTAAATTTGTTTATTTGACATTCAGCTTATAGTTCTCTGTTTTCTACATTCATCCGTGTTTCGATAAGTGCAATAACATATATTGTTTCTGTGAAAACAGAAGCATTTAAATCATTTAATTTGTTTCTTAGACTCCTACTGTTCGTGTAAATTACTTTGGTGTATTCTTATTTTGAGGCCATTCTTCTTCCATGTTCATTTTGCCCTCCCCCTCCCAATTCATACTTTATTGCCCTTATGTCCATATAAATTTCTATATCACAATCTACTAATAGTTTAACCCAAAGAAACCTTTCATATATCAGATTCCAACTAGTTGGCAACAGCAACAACCCCAGCCCTAGATAAATGTAAGGAGTAATTTCATTAATGTGAGGAGAGTGTGAGGAGAAGCTCATGGAGTGGCCTATATAAGTCCTGGAGAACAGATTCTTCAGTCATCGTCCATAGTACACATCAGAGAATTGAATTCTTATATAGAGATTACGGGCAATTATTTGACAAGATGCACATATTGTCGTTTGTCGGAATGGCGGTGATGGTGGTGGCGGTAACAAAGGCGATCCCTGTTCCCGTCGACACCAACATCTCGCCGGAAACACTTGCTAAATTTATTACACTTGATGAAATGAAACAATTCTTCAACGAAACTAATGACTACTTGTTCAATAAGCTGCCAGGTAAGACACTGTCAGAAGTTGCCGAAAATATTAAGGAAAAGATGACAACCGTAAAGCAAACGATTGAGGAAACCGAGGCAGTTAAGCAGCTTACCAGCTCTCTCGCACCAGTCAAAACTTGGTTCAAGGAAAAGGCGACTACAATTCACGAGAAGTTCAGCGCCCTGAAGAATACTACCTTCCAGCAGATGCTCAGCCACGTTATAGAGCAAGTAACCAGCTTGGACCATAAGATTATAAACTGGTTCGAAGAACATATTCCCAAACAATAAAACACACATGCCACTTGTCTAATCAAACTTACCATTATATTCCATCCGAATTATATAATCCTTATTATAACCTCTTGTTTCTCAATAATGTATTGGAAGATAAAATATGTTATTAATGTATATAAAATTGCATATCGAATAAAATATTGTTGATAGAATTGAAATAAATTGTGTATTCATAATTTGTAATTTTATTACCATTACACTTATACTATGACTGTACATTAATCTCTGTAATCTGAGAGATTTATATTCAATCATGGCATGGAGGAAACATCCTTAGTACATTGTCCCTCCTTAAATTAGATAAAAAATTGTCAGCTGCAGTTTCATTATATTCATATTGACTTTCAAGTTGCACATAAAAATCATTTATCAACTGCGGTTTGTAGTTTAACAGTTATGGAAACTTCAGTATTTTATACTAACACTCATAAGGTAATGCTGTCGAAAAGTATGTTATGTCATCGCAAGATATCTCTACGTTTCCTATCCTATTTGTATAGTATGCAAATTTGCTGTAGCCAAATTAGGTAGTAGGAAATAGAATTTTGTTTGTTGGTTTTTAAAAATTGAGGTTTTTAGATAGAGATTTTTGTGCTAAAGACGGGTAACAGGCTAGGGGTTTGCTATCCAGGAGCAGGAATTAAGGATATTGTAGACAACACTTATAAATTGAGGTATGGGGAAAGGATGCAATAAAAGTATGTGATGGTGGGGGAAATAGTTGGCAAAAATAATAGGGAAGGAGAGGGGTCTCAAAATAGCAATACATATAAAATATATTACATAAACAGTAGAAGCCTGAGAAACCAAATAAACGATTCAAATGCTCTTGTCTGCACAGACGCAATAGATATTATTGCACTTACAGAAACATGGAAAATATATAAAACAGAACAATCAGGAGAATATACAAAAAAAATAAGCTGTTTCATATAGATAGACATCTAAGACGAGGAGGGGGAGTCATATTTGTCAGGGAAAATTTTAAATGTTGAATCAAGAAGGGTTAATGAAAACTGTTGTACACGGAAACTAAACTAGGAATTAGACGAAAAAATATATATTCCTTCAGATTCCCTCTGAAGATATATTTGTCGGAAAATCCGACACCATTTAATAATCATACAGATAATAGCTGTATTACCCACAAGTTACCCATAGAAAACGTAACTTGTAGTGGAATTACCGTCTAAAGAAAACGGGATATCATCACCACATACTATTATAATTCACCAGCTATTCTGCTGGGAATTATTCTTAAATACATTAGTCTTTGGACTTTACCATCATAAAAACATCTTATATAAATTAACTTAATTATCAATATTAAAGTAGAGTAAATGTGACCCTTCTATCACTTTCTGAAATCTGGACAAAGTAGGCCAGGCGTCAGTGGGGAAGGAGGGCAGCCATTGTTGTGTCACCTCCGAGACGTGTGGAGCAAATTCGGCTCCTATCATTCTGGACAATGTCGGCCAGTAACGTCAATTGTATGGAGAGTTAAACAGTCATTGTTTATTGAGACCAGAGGCTCACACGGGAGCAAATTCGGCTCCTGTTAAATTTACTTGGACGTAGTGTTATGGAACCCAAAGGTGTACCATTGTCAACACGCTGTCTACAAATACAAGTTAAGTGTCTATCCGAAACCCGTTTATCATTCATTTATGGCCATTAATGTCAGGATATAGGGTTAGCCGGTTAGAACGCGAAATCGCCTCATACTAAAGGTAATTAAGCCAGGTCTTTAATGTTCCATGTACTGTATAGTGTTTTCTCTGATATAGCTTGTCATATATAGGATTCTGGCTTCACAGCTAGCGCACTTTTGACAGGTCAAGACGAGGATGCAAGATTATGTGCACCAGTTACTGGGTGATAGAAGCTACCTCAAAGAGGATAATTTGGTGTCTACACTCTAGTTATACCTGGTGGACTAACCTGCTGTACTATAAGAGAAGGAACCTCATCAATGTATGTAGCTATTACTGTAGTTTGATTGGCTGCATATATATTAATTTAATAAACCCCCCCTAATGTGTAGAGGATCGATTTGTGAGATTATGAGATTATTGCAGAAATACAGTCCACTTATCATTATACAAATTGCTATCGAAGTATATAAATTAACGTAAATATAAATTCATATAAATTAAATAAATATAAATCTCACAGGTCGGTTCCCACATTATTTGGTCCTTCGAACCGGATTATTTGGTCATCTTCGAACCGGATGACGGATTATTTGATCCTTTGAACCCACATTTGGTCATCTTAGTACCGGATGAACCAGTTAACCAGTGGATTCATTAAATATACTAGTGCAGTGTTATTTAAACAAAGCCAGCAGTCAAGACGGCAGCGTAGCCTCGAGGGAGCTCAGGAGCCTCCCTCAGCCCAGTTCAGCTTCGTCAGCGGTTTCATGCACACCCACAGATATTTGGTGGCGTGTTATTTCGTGAAATGACAGCGCTAATATAGAATCCAGCCAAATTAGTGACTGTGTCGCGAGATTGTTCACGGATTTCGTGGTGTTACATTTCGCGAGAGATTATCTACGAATTTTGTGGACTTTATTTCGCGAGGTCACTAATAATATTTAATACTTCTAGATAATATTAGAAGTTTCATAGAGGCTAATTAAGAGGCTATTATCCATAATAGTGTATATTATTTCTCCAAAATAGAGAATTATTTAATATATATTGCACTAGTGATCACAGTATAATATTTACTAATTGCCAACCCACAACAGGGTAGGATATGACTAGTTGAACTATTATTGTTCATCCTAGTCCCATTATTACAATAGTCAGTTGTACTATATTGAACAACCTAACACCATTAATGAATGGTCCAGACCCTATTTTGGGTGTAATTTTTATCAACTCGAGTTGAGTTGTATATATAATAAATTACTTATGATCATTACACCTTTGAGTGATTAATTAGTGTCTCTACCATCCTAGGGTGATATAGAAGAGCTAACCTAAAGGTACTTCCAGTGACACTGGTTTATCACTCAAATCATTAGTGTGTATGATTGTATATATATAATGTGTATTAATTTTAAGTGCTAACCTCTAGTAGAGGTAGGATTATTGCCTAGTGAGTGCAGAATTTAACCCTAGGCTACCATCAGTGCTTGTTCAGTATTATGAGCAGCCCAAATACAAGCCCCACAAGGCTTCACCAACTAGCCAGGATGGATAATGCAGGGAGAATGAAAAGAACCCTTGCAGGTCTTAAAGGCCACTTAACAAGACAGATCAAGAAATGTGAAGATTTGTCACAACAATCTCAAGTTGATTATGCTGACCTGGAAAGCTATTATCAAGCAGCTGCAGGTAAATTTGAGCAAATCAAATGTCAAATAGCAACATATGTGGCTGAACTTGCCAACACTAATTTATCAGAAACAGAAATAGACGACATTATGGTTGATCTTGCGAATTATGAAGATCACACTCAGGCCACGTTACAGCCTTATGTCAAATTAATTGCCCAGAACAAGGCAACAACAACAACAGTTGCATCTAATACGAGTCAAGCAGAAGCTCGACTCCCTCCAATTAATTTACCCACTTTCTCAGGAAAAGATGAGGAAGATTGGGACGAATTTTGGAACAAATTCGTTGACCTTGTAGACTCAAAACAATCTTTACCAAAGAGTAGTAAATTCTCTTATTTGCAAGGCCAATTATCAGGTGAGGCTAAAACAGTAGTATCCCATCTGAGATTAACTAATGACGGCTATGATCTGGCAGTAAAACTCCTCAAGGATAATTATGCTGATCCAGAAGTAAGAACATCACATTTAGTTCATGAGCTGTTGCATTTACCCCCACCGGAGGCTTCAGCTGATTCACTCCAAGTCTTCAAGCTGGAGGTAGAATCATTGATCAATGCCCTCAGCCTGACAGCAGATACAAACGGGGCTGAGTGGGTCTTGAAAATAATTGTCCAGGAGAAAATACCTAGGGACATATTGAGACAAATAAGTGCTCATTACAATAAAAGCATCTTATCCATGAATGAAATATCTGAAGGTTTAAAGTCAGTAGTTCATCAATTACGAACACATGACAAATTAAAACCACCAAGTAAACCCTCAGAAACCAATAATAGTAAACCACAGAGTACCAAAGGTACTCCAAATCAATCTAGACAATATAATTCAACACCAAAGTGGAACAGTGGCAGTGTGGGCGTATATGCAGTGGGACCCTCCAAGCCTATAGTTACTGTGTCACCCAAGAACGTGACACCAAAGGGTACTGGAAGCTATGGAACATGTTTGTTCTGCAATGAGAAACATTCAGTGTACCACTGCCCTAATTTTCCTGATAGTGACGCCCGTGTTGAGCGACTCAAGGATTTGCAACATTGCACGAGGTGCCTCAGGAAACATAACATCAAGGACTGTGATACCCAATTACACACCTGTAATAGGTGTAACAAAGGTCAGCACCATGCAGCATTGTGCAGAGACACCAAAACAACGTCTCCAAACCCCAAGGTGGAAGATAGCATTCCCACCACAGTACAGTACTGCAAGGTGCAACCAACAAAGAGTGTCCAATCGGCAAAGTCTAAAGGTAATACGACTTTGCCTACTGCCCAAATTACCATCCTGAATAAGAGGGCCAAGGTCCATACCCGTGGGTTGTTTGACCAAGGATCCCAGAGAACATATATCACTAAAAAGTTGGCAGATGAACTACAATTAAGGCCTGTAGCCCAGACGTCATTCAACATCTCAGGGTTTGTAACAGATGCAGGACCTCAAGTCTACCAGGTGGTACAACCATCAGTACGTTTAGGCAGGTACGTCTGTCGAGTACAAGCCATTGTGGTGGACAAAATACCAGTAGACCTACAAGTTCAAGGTCTGAGAGCAACAGCCAAATTCCTGAGAAATAGAGGAATAAAATTGGCAGATAATATTAAGTCTGATCACCTCACCGACTTCGGTCTCCTTGTAGGGACAGACTACTACCATCAATTCATCGGTAGCCCTACTAAATATCAGGGTATAACCATGTTAAACTCTGCAGGAGGTAAATTACTCTCAGGCCCAGTATCAAGCCTGAGGAGACCTATGCCTGCAGATAAACAATACCAATAGAAATCTAAATTTGTCAGCTGATTATATTTCTCCAGTAGCATTATACTAAGGAGATTACAGCTGACTATACCAACAGAGGTTGATGTTAGTATCATCATTTGAAGCTGGAGATGAGTTCATGAGGCCTCAGTGGCAAATCAGTGAACAGTAGCCTAAAACAGCTACAAGTCACTGCGACCAATGTCACTGAACCCACTGCAGTCTCAGAACCATACTTTACTTTAATGATGAGCTATTCAATCTTCTGAATCAATTAACTAAATTAAAAACCCCAATAAATCTGATGACTGATTTGATACATTTATTATTTAATCAAGATGTATTCCATGGGCCTCAGTGTTTATATATCAGTGACCAGTTACCTGAAGAAACTTCAAGTTATATCTAATGTCACTGATCTCACTGCAGTCCCTGAATCATACTTGACTGTAGTACTTGATCACATTCAGTCTTCTGGGTTAAATAATATGTGATTAGGCTTGAATATTAGCCTTTCAAGAGTTGACAGGGAAATGAAATCGCATTAGACTTCTAAACCCTGCAACTCTAGTACGGGACATCCGTCCTGTACGAACAGACGCACAAATGTGTGATTACTAACTACTAACATCAAATTAATCTAATAATTCGAAGGAGGAGTATCGGTGTTCGTCTGTTCTAAATAGGACTTCGACCCGTGAGCAGCCCCCTGGGGAATTATGTCGGAAAATCCGACACCATTTAATAATCATACAGATAATAGCTGTATTACCCACAAGTTACCCATAGAAAACGTAACTTGTAGTGGAATTACCGTCTAAAGAAAATGGGATATCATCACCACATACTATTATAATTCACCAGCTATTCTGCTGGGAATTATTCTTAAATACATTAGTCTTTGGACTTTACCATCATAAAAACATCTTATATAAATTAACTTAATTATCAATATTAAAGTAGAGTAAATGTGACCCTTCTATCACTTTCTGAAATCTGGACAAAGTAGGCCAGGCGTCAGTGGGGAAGGAGGGCAGCCATTGTTGTGTCACCTCCGAGACGTGTGGAGCAAATTCGGCTCCTATCATTCTGGACAATGTCGGCCAGTAACGTCAATTGTATGGAGAGTTAAACAGTCATTGTTTATTGAGACCAGAGGCTCACACGGGAGCAAATTCGGCTCCTGTTAAATTTACTTGGACGTAGTGTTATGGAACCCAAAGGTGTACCATTGTCAACACGCTGTCTACAAATACAAGTTAAGTGTCTATCCGAAACCCGTTTATCATTCATTTATGGCCATTAATGTCAGGATATAGGGTTAGCCGGTTAGAACGCGAAATCGCCTCATACTAAAGGTAATTAAGCCAGGTCTTTAATGTTCCATGTACTGTATAGTGTTTTCTCTGATATAGCTTGTCATATATAGGATTCTGGCTTCACAGCTAGCGCACTTTTGACAGGTCAAGACGAGGATGCAAGATTATGTGCACCAGTTACTGGGTGATAGAAGCTACCTCAAAGAGGATAATTTGGTGTCTACACTCTAGTTATACCTGGTGGACTAACCTGCTGTACTATAAGAGAAGGAACCTCATCAATGTATGTAGCTATTACTGTAGTTTGATTGGCTGCATATATATTAATTTAATAAACCCCCCCTAATGTGTAGAGGATCGATTTGTGAGATTATGAGATTATTGCAGAAATACAGTCCACTTATCATTATACAAATTGCTATCGAAGTATATAAATTAACGTAAATATAAATTCATATAAATTAAATAAATATAAATCTCACAGGTCGGTTCCCACAATATTAATATACGAAATTACTTATGGAAATTCCTGCTTCAATTCTTTCTCTGTGGGTCACATTTTTCATCAAAGTTAATTTTCGTGATTTACACACATATAATATGAGTTATATACAGACCAGCAAACTTACACAGAATGGACGTAAAGCATCTATGGAATGAAATATCTCGAACATCTAGGTCAAACAGTATTTGCATCATAGGTGACTATAATTATAATTGCTTAAGTGGCTTCACAGAACAGGAAAGAAGGAAGCAAAAGATATTTTAAAATTAATAGATGATTCCCTCCTAAACATCGCATTAAGGAACCAATGCAAGAAAATAATAACTAAAACTTGGTGTTAACTAATAAGGAGACACAAATTGATGAAATCAAAATAGGGAGTGAGCTAGGGAACAGCAATCAAAAAGAAATCTGATGTACTATAGAATCGAATTGATTTGTAGGGAAAAATTCTGTTTTTCTAAAAAAAAAAAATTCTGAAAGTGTCAGTTTTCAGAAAAGTTTATATTATTAACCATAAAAAATATATTTGGTGTGATAGATTGGAAAGACATGGGCATGAGGGTGGGCTAGAGTTGGAGCGAGACTGTCAATTCTGGAAAATTCTGTTTAAGTGTCTGTTATAAAAATGGTGGGCTTGCTATGGGGGATCTAATATTACAGGGAAGTAGGGGTAGTAGTTAGCATTAAGGGTTATCAAATATGGGCGATCTCAAAGGCCCGGCCCCCACTATATAGAAATAACCTTGTAATGGCTTATTACAGCAATAGTCAGCCTAGAGGTTGATTAAGGATCTCCTACACAGGAAAAATGGATATTCCTTTACTAACTTACTTATTTATTAAGAACATAAGAACAAAGGTAACTGCAGAAGGCCTATTGGCCCATACGAGGCAGCTCCTATTCTATAACCAACCAATCCCACTCATATACTTGTCCAACCCGCGCTTGAAACAATCGAGGGACACCACCTCCACCACGTTACGCCGTAATTGGTTCCACAAATCAACAACCCTATTACTGAACCAGTATTTACCCAAGTCTTTCCTAAATCTAAACTTATCCAATTTATACCCATTGTTTCGTGTTCTGTCTTGTGTTAATATTTTTAATACCCTATTAATATCCCCCCTGTTATGTCCATTCATCCACTTGTAAACCTCTATCATGTCACCCCTAACTCTTCGCCTTTCCAGGGAATGCAACTTAAGCTTTGTTAATCTTTCTTCATATGAGAGATTTCTAATTTGGGGAATTACCTTAGTCATCCTACGTTGGACACGTTCAAGTGAATTTATATCCATTCAATAATATGGCGATCAAAACTGAAAAGCATAATCTAAATGGGGCCTATCCAAAGCAAGATATAGCTTAAGAACCACACCAGGTGTCTTGTTACTAACGCTTCGATTAATAAATCCCAGTGTCCTATTCGCCTTATTACGAACATTCATGCATTGATCCTTTTGTTTTAAATTCTTACTAATCATAACTCCCAGATCCCTTTCGCAATCCGACTTCGCAATCTCAACACCGTCTAGCTCGTATCTTGTAACTCTATCATCATTACCTAGCCTCAGAACTTTACATTTATCAGCATTAAACTGCATTTGCCAATCATTTGACCATTTCAAAACCCTATCTAGATCAACTTGAAGTGATAGTGAGTCCTCCGAATTAATTTCCCTACCGATTTTCGTATCATCGGCAAATTTGCTACTCAAACCTGAATCTAAATCATTTATATATATTATAAACAACAGAGGTCCGAGGACAGAGCCCTGAGGTACTCCACTAACAACATTATCCCACTCTGACTTAACCCCATTTATACTAACTCTCTGTTTCCTTTGGAATAGCCATGCTCTAATCCAAGTTATTAATCCAATGCTATTATCATAGCAATATGGAAGTTGTAGTTAAGGACCTGGTGACTCTAGTGGGAGCCCTGAGGACAGAGTTGGACTCTCTGCGGGAGGAGGTGCGTCAGCTTAAAGAACAACGAGAAGTAACGAAGGAGGAGACCAGCAGTAAAGGGACCTCGTCTTGGAGAGTTGTGAAAGACAGGGGCCTTAAGAAGACTTTGATAAAGCCGCCTTCAAACGCCATAGCAACTTCCAATTCATTTGACGTTTTGGAGGACGAGTGCTGTGGAGAGACTGCGGATCGCGCAAAAGGGAAAGCAACGAAGAGAAAGGAAGCGCAGGCCCCTCAGAAAGTAAAGGAAGTACCTAAGCAAACATTAGTTGTGGGAGATTCCCAGACAAGGTATTTGGATAGAGCGTTTTGTGCTAGAGATAGGGGGAACAGGTTAAGGGTTTGCTATCCCGGAGCTGGCATTGGTGATATTATAAACAACATGAATGATATTATGGCTGGTAATGGGAACAATCCCATTATTTGCATTAGCGTGGGAGGAAATGATGTTGGTCGAGTTAGGAGTGAGGAACTGATTCAGAGGTATAAAACAGCCATAGAATTAGTTAGGAGCAAGGGAGGAATTCCGATCATATGTGGCATTCTTCCAAGAAAGGGAGTGGGAAATGAATGGATATCGAGGGCACTTGGTGTCAATTGCCGGCTGGAAAGATATTGCAAATCAAATGCAATATCTTTCATAGACAACTGGGAACACTTCTATGGAAAAAATGAAATGTATGCTCGTGATGGGGTGCATCTATCGTGAGCTGGGGTTGTTGCTGTTGCGAACTCGTTGGAAGAAGTGGTTAGAGGTGTTTGTTTGGGTTTAAACTGTTAGTAGATAGAGGTATGGGAATTGATTTGGAGGAAGGAGGTAATAAAAGTATGTGTTTGTGGGAGAAAGGAATTGGCAAAACGATCAGGGAAAGAGAAGGTCCGCAAAATAACAATTCACTTAGGGTATATTACACTAACAGTAGAAGTCTAAGAAATAAAATTAACGAATTAAATGCTCTTGTCTGCACAGAAAAAATAGATATTATTGCACTTACCGAAACGTGGATGAATGTAGAAAATAGAGAACTATTAGCTGAATATCAAATATATGGATTTAAACTATTTCACTCAGATAGATATATTAGACGAGGAGGTGGAGTAGCCATATATGTTAGGGACAATTTGAAATGTAGTCTCAAAGAGGGAATCAAAACAGAGCCACACACAGAAACTATTTGGATAGAATTAAACGAAAAAGCAAATAAAATTATAATAGGAGTAATATATAGGCCACCAAATTTAGACAGAATGGAAGCAAAGCACCTATGGGATGAAATATCTAGAGCATCTAGATCTAACAGTATTTATGTCATGGGTGACTTTAATTTTAGCGGAATAAACTGGTTGAACAAAACAGGGAATAGTGAAGCAGAAGATTTTCTAGAATTAATTGACGATTGCTTTCTTACGCAACACATTAAGGAACCAACACGGGAAAATAATATTTTAGATTTAGTGTTAACTAACAGGGAAACGCAAATTAATGACATCGAAATAGGGAGTGAGCTAGGGAGCAGTGATCACAAAGAAATCAGATTTAGCATAGAATGGAATAGACCAGTAGGAGAAAATTCTGTTAAAGTGCCAGATTTTCGAAAAGCTGATTTTAATATCCTAAGAAATTTTTTGGGTCAAATTGATTGGAAAGTCTTGGGTATGGGGTGTGGGCCGATCTTGGAGCGAGACATGAACCCAGCGATAGGTGACTTAAATGGGGATTTCGATGTGGATTCAATATATAACTTATTTAAGAATATTCTAAACAAAAGCACAGGAACGCAGTATACCATACAAATTGAATAGATCGAATACTAATGACCCAAAGTGGATAACAAAGAATTTGAAGAACCTTATAGGTAAAAAGAGAGCTTGGTACAAAAGGATTAAAAATGGGGAGGTCACTTTAGAACAGGAATTCGTACAACTGGTTAGAAATGTTAAAAAAGAGATAAGGAAAGCAAAAAGAAACTATGAAGTTCGCATAGCAGGGCAAGCAAAGACAAATCCTAAAGGGTTTTTTCAGTTATATCGTACTAAGACTAGGGAAAGGATAGGTCCATTAAAAACTGAGACAGGTCAAATAACAGATAGTGATGAAGAGATGAGTAGTATTTTTAATAAATATTTTGTATCTGTATTTACTAAAGAGGAACTTAACAATATGCCTTCAGCCGAACAAGTCTATGTGGGTGGGGACAAGGACAGGTTGACGAGTTTAGCAGTTACCAGGGAGGATGTTCTTAAACAAATAGTAAAACTCAAACCAAACAAATCCCCAGGGCCGGATGAAGTGTTTGCCAGGATGCTTAAAGAATGCAAAGAGGAGCTTTGTGACCCACTGTCAACCATATTTAATAAATCAATAGAGTCAGGCAGAGTGCCAGAGTTTTGGAAAGTTGCTAATGTGATACCAGTTTTTAAGAAAGGAGATAGATCACTTGCGTCTAACTATCGACCAATTAGCCTAACGTCTATTGTGGGAAAGTTACTCGAATCCATAATAGCAAATAAAATTCGTCTTCATCTTGAAAAACATAAATTAATAATTGAGTCGCAACATGGTTTTATAAATGGCCGTTCATGTTTAACAAATTTGTTATCCTTTTATTCTAGCATTGTTGAGGCAGTTGATAGTGGTAAGGATTGCGATGTTGTATACCTTGACTTTAGCAAAGCTTTTGATACAGTGCCACATGAAAGACTGATTAAAAAGATAGAGTCTCATGGTATTGGGGGTGCTATATTAAGCTGGATTGGGGCATGGCTATACCAAAGGAAACAGAGAGTTAGTATAAATGGAATCAAGTCAGAGTGGGAAAATGTTGTAAGTGGAGTGCCTCAAGGCTCTGTCCTGGGACCTCTGTTGTTTATAATATATATAAATGATTTAGATTCAGGTTTGAGTAGCAACATTTGCAAATTTGCCGATGATACGAAAATCGGTAGGGAAATTAATTCGGAGGAGGACTCACTATCACTTCAAGTTGATCTAGATAGGGTTTTGAAATGGTCAAAGGATTGGCAGATGCAGTTTAATGCTGATAAATGTAAAGTTCTGAGGTTAGGTAATGATGATAGAGTTACAAGATACGAGCTAGATGGTGTTGTGATTGCGAAGTCGGATTGCGAAAGGGATCTGGGAGTTATGATTAGTAAGAATTTAAAACATAAGGATCAATGCATAAATGTTCGTAATAAGGCAAATCGGACACTTGGATTTATTAATCGCAGCGTTAGTAACAAGACACCTGGTGTGGTTCTCAAGCTATATCTTGCTCTAGTTAGGCCCCATTTAGATTATGCATTTCAGTTTTGGTCGCCATATTATAGAATGGATATAAATTCACTTGAACGTGTCCAGCGTAGGATGACTAAGTTAATTCCCCAAATTAGAAATCTTTCATATGAAGAAAGATTAACAAAGCTTAAGTTGCATTCACTGGAAAGGCGAAGAGTTAGGGGCGACATGATAGAGGTTTACAAGTGGGTGAATGGACATAACAAGGGGGATATTAATAGGGTATTAAAAGTATCAACACAGGACAGAACACGAAACAATGGGTATAAATTGGAGAAGTTTAGATTTAGGAAAGACTTGGGTAAATACTGGTTCAGTAACAGGGTTGTAGATTTGTGGAACCAATTGCCGCGTAACGTGGTGGAGGTGGGGTCCCTCGATTGTTTCAAAGCGCGGGTTGGACAAGTATATGAGTGGGATTGGGTGGTTATAGAATAGGAGCTGCCTCGTATGGGCCAATAGGGCTTCTGCAGTTACCTTTGTTCTTATGTTCTTATGTTCTTAAGTTTAGATTTAGGAAAGACTTGGGTAAATACTGGTTCAGTAACAGGGTTGTTGATTTGTGGAACCAATTGCCGCGTAACATTGTGGAGGTGGGGTCCCTCGATTGTTTCAAGCACGGGTTGGACAAGTATATGAGTGGGATTGGGTGGTTATAGAATAGGAGCTGCCTCGTATGGGCCAATAGGCCTTCTGCAGTTACCTTTGTTCTTATGTTCTTATGTTCTTAAGTTAATATAGCACCCCCAATACCATCAACCCCTTAACAACTCCCCATATAGATTCACACCAATAACAATAATAATAGTTACTTTATCACACTATCCTACGTTAAAAGCCTTGGTCCACCTAAGCAGGATGCAAGGTTTACACTCAGAACAAGCTAGGGTAAAGTACTACTAGTGAAGAGCTAGAGGCTTGCGTCAGCTTAGGGTATATACATTCACAACAATAACAATAATAATAATTAATTTACCACAATATCTTACGTTAAAAGCCTTGGTCCACTTAAGCAGGATACAAGGTTTTACACTGAACACAAGCTAGGGTAAAGTTCTACTAGGGAAACACTTGAAGCTAGAGTCAGCTTAGGGTAGGGAGACCACGTGGTTCCACTGGGACCCCCCTTAGAATAACTAGTAATATACACACTAAGACACCTACTACACACAAAGTATAATACTCTGCACATAGAACACGTGTATGCCAGACAATGAAGAATGTACACAGTATACTTAGCTGGAAACAAGACACAGAAATAAGAAACGAGGAGGAAGGGTAAGAGGATCCTATCCATCCAACGCCAGCTCAGAGAAGAAGGTGTCTCAGTCTCCTTCCCCCCAGCTGGCTCCCTGCCGGCAGACTGCTCAACTGATCGTACCGCAGCCCTATACCAAGTTTACTCAGGTTTACTTTACAAATGATTAGAAAGTATTAGTAAACATAGTTGGTGCCTATGTTATTATTTAATAATCAACCCCAAGCTCAGTCTTTAAATGCTCTTCGAGAAACAAGAATAGTCTTACGTCTGGCAGGGAAGATACAAACAATTGCAGCTCGTGATGCGTCCAGCTATACTATAAGAAAGTTTAATAGCTCAATTTTGACCTCTGGTTTCCACTGAGGGACCCAGGGTCGTTACAAGGGGACAGAAGTGAGAGATATTTGGGAGGACGAGGGGACAAGGGTCTCCTCGTCCCTTGACGGTAATGGTGGGGAAGGACAAGAGACAGGGGAGTTTGGGATGGTGCGGACGAGGGGATGGCAGAATGGAGAATGGTGGGGAGGACAAAGGGACAGTGAGAGTGAGAGGGTGTGTTAGCCAGAGCTCCTGAGTGTTGTTATATTGTCATAACAATATGGAAGTTGTAGTGAAGGACCTGATGACTCTAGTTGGGGCCCTGAAGACAGAGCTGGACTCTCAACAGGAGGAGGTACGACAGCTGAAACAACAACGAGAAGAAACGGAGGAGACCATTAGTAAAAAGACCTCGTCTTGGAAAGTTGTAAAGGACAAGGGCCTTAAGAAGACTTTGATAAAGCCGCCTACAGAGGCCTAAGAACTTCTAATTCATTTACCGAATTGGAGGACGAGTGCTGTGGTGAGACTGCGGATCACGCGAAAAGGAAAGCAACGAAGCGCAGGCCCCTCAGAGAGTAAAGGAAATACCTAAGCGAAATTCAGTTGTGGGGGATTCCCAGATAAGGTATTTGGATAGAACGTTTTGTGCTAGAGATAGGGGGAACAGGTTAAGGGTTTGCTATCCCGGAGCTGGTATTGGTGATATCGAAAACAACATGAATGATATTATGGCTGGAAATGGGAACAATCCCGTTATTAGCATTAGCGCGAGAGGAAATGATGTTGGTTGAGTTAGGAGTGAGGAACTGATTCAGAGGTATAAAACAGCCATAGAAATAGAAGCAAGGGAGGAATCCCGATCATATGTGGCATTCTTCCAAGAAAGGGAGTGGGAAATGAATGGATGTCGAGGGCACTTGGTGTCAATTGCCGGCTGGAAAGATATTGCAAATCAAATGCAATATCTTTCATAGACAACTGGGAACACTTCTATGGAAGAAGTGAAATGTATGCTCGGGATGGAGTGCATCTATCGAGGGCTGGGGTTATTGTTTTTGTGAACTCGTTGGAACCAGTGGTTAGAGGCATTTGTTTGGGCTTAAACTGTTAGTAGATAGTGGTATGGGAATTAATTTGGAGGAAGGAAGTGATAAAAGTATGTGTTTGTGGGAGAAAAGAATTGGCAAAATGATCAGGGAATGAGAAGGGCCTCAAAATAACAATTCACTTAGGGTATATTACACTAACACTAGAAGTCTAAGAAATAAAGTAAATGATTTAAATGCTCTTGTCTGCACATAAAAAAAATAGATATTATTGCACTTACCGAAAAGTGGATGAATGTAGAAAATAGAAAGTTATTAGCTGAATATCAAATTAATTGATTTAAACTATTTCACACAGATAGATACATTAGACGAGGAGGGGGAGTAGCCATATATGTTAGGGACAATTTGAAATGTAGTCTCAAGGAGGGAATCAAAACTGAGCCACATACAGAAATTATTTGGATAGAATTAAACGAAAAAGCAAATAAAATTATAATAGGAGTTATATATAGGCCACCAAATTTAGACAGAATGGAAGCAAGGCATCTATGAGATGAAATATCTAGAGCATCTAGAACTAACAGTGTTTATGTCATGGGTGACTTTAATTTTAGTGGAATAAACTGGGTGAACAAAACAGGGAATAATGAAGCATTAGATTTTCTAGAATTAATTGACGATTGCTTTCTTATGCAACATATTAAGGAACCAACGCGGGGAAATAATATTTTAGATTTAGTGTTAACTAACAGGGAAACACAAATTAAGGACATCAAAATAGGCAGTGAGCTAGGGAACAGTGATCATAAAGAGATCAGATTTAGCACTGAATGGAATACATCTGTAGGAGAAAATTCTGGTAAAGTGCCTAATTTTCGAAAAGCTGATTTTAAAAGCCTAAGAAATTTTTTGGGTCAAATAGATTGGAAAGTCTTGGGTATGGGGTGTGGGCCGGTATTGGAGCTAGAGGTGAATCCAGAGATAGGTGACGTAAAAGGGGTTTTCGATGTGAATTCAAAATATAACCTATTTAAAAATATTCTAAGCAGAGCCCAGGAATGTAGTATACCATATAAATTGAATAGATCAAATACTAATGATCCAAAGTGGATAACAAAGGATCTGAAGAACCTTATAGGTAAAAAGAGAGCGTGGTACAAAAGGAATAAGAATGGGGAAGTCAGTTTAGAACAGGAATTCGTACAACTGGTTAGAAATGTTAAAAAAGTGATAAGGAAAGCAAAAAGAAACTAAGAAGTTCGGACAGCAGAGCAAGTGGAGACAAATCCTAAAGAGGTTTTCCAGTTATTCCAGACAAAGATTAGGGAAAGGATAGGTCTATTAAAAACTGAGACAGGTCAAATAACAGATAGTGATGAAGAGATGAGTAGTATTTTTAATAAATATTTTATATCTGTATTTACTAAAGAGGAATTTAACAATATGCCTTCAGCCGAAAAAGTGTATGTGGGTGGGGACGAGGACAGGTTGACTAGTTTAGCAGTTACCAGTGAGGATGTAATTAAACAGATAATAAAACTCAAACCAAACAAATCCCCAGGGCCGGATGAAGTGTTTGCCAGGGTGCTTAAAGAATGCAAAGAGGAGCTTTGCGACCCACTTTCTACCATATTTAATAAATCAGTAGAGTCAGGCAGAGTGCCAGAGTCATGGAAAGTTGCTAATGTGATACCAGTTTTTAAGAAAGGAGATATATCACTTGCGTCAAACTATCGGCCAATTAGCCTAACGTCTATTGTGGGAAAGTTACTCGAATCGATAATTGCAAATAAAATTCGTCTTCATCTTGAAAAACATAAATTAATAATTGAGTCGCAACATGGTTTTATAAATGGCCGTTCATGTTTACAAATTTGTTATCTTTCTATTGTAGCATAGTTAAGACAGTTGATAGTGGTAAGGATTGTGATGTTGTGTAACTTGACTTTAGCAAAGCTTTTGATACAGTGCCACATGAAAGACTGATTAAAAAGATAGAGGCTCATGGTATTGGGGGTACTATATTAAGCTGGATTACAGCATGGCTATACCAAAGAAAACAGAGTTAGTATAAATGGAGTCAAGTCAGAGTAGGAAAATGTTGTAAGTGGAGTGCCTCAAAGAACTGTCATGGGACCTCTGTTGTTTATTATATATATAAAAAATTTAGATTCAGGTTTGAGTAGCAACATTTGCAAATTTGTCGATGATACAAAAATCGGTGGGGAAATTAATACGGAAGAAGACTCACTATCACTTCATGTTGATTTAAATAGGGTTTTGAAATTTTGCAGTTTAATGCTGATAAATATAGTGTTCTGAGGCTAGGTAATGATGACAGAGTTACAAGATACGAACTAGATGGTGTTTAGATTGCGAAAGAGATCTGGGAGTTATGATTAGTAAGAATTTAAAACAAAAGGATCAATGCATGAATGTTCGTAATAAGGCAAA
Source organism: Procambarus clarkii (assembly GCF_040958095.1). Taxonomy (NCBI): domain Eukaryota; kingdom Metazoa; phylum Arthropoda; class Malacostraca; order Decapoda; family Cambaridae; genus Procambarus; species Procambarus clarkii. The sequence continues at coordinate 6,152,834 of NC_091161.1, read as the reverse complement.
TAGGACACTGGGATTTATTAATCGAAGCGTTAGTAACAAGACACCTGGTGTGGTTCTTTAGCTATATCTAGCTCTGGTTAGGTCCTATTTAGATTATGCAGTTCAGTTTTGGTCGCCGTACTGTAGAATGGATATAAATTCACTTGAACGTGTCCAGCGTAGGATGACTAAGTTAATTCCCCAAATTAGAAATCTTTCATATGAAAAAGATTAACAGAGCTTAACTTGCATTCACTGGAAAGGCGAAAGAGTTAGGGGTGGCATGATAGAGGTTTACAAGTGGATGAATGGACATAACAAAGGAGATATAAATAGGGTATTAAAAGTATCAACACAAGACAGAACACGAAACAATGGGTATAAATTGGATAAGTTTAGATTTAGGAAAGACTTGGTTAAATACTGGTTCAGTAACAGGGTTGTTGATTTGTCGAACCAATTGCCGTTTAACGTGGTGGTGGGGTCCGTCGATTGTTTCAAGCGTGGGTTGGACAAGTATATGAGTGGGATTGGGTGGTTATAAATAGGAGCTGCCTCGTATGGGCCAATAGGCCTTCTGCAGTTGCCTTTGTTCTTATGTTCTTACAGGGGGAGTGGGGCATGGTGGGAAGGAAGAGGGGATTGTGGAGTGGGGAATGGTCGAGGAGGACGGGGAATGGTTGAGACGGCCCAGGAGATAGGTGAGGGGGGGGGGGGAAGAATGCTGGGGAGGACTTGGGAACAGGGAAAGTTGTTGTCCCACAGCAACGCATTGCCGGGTACTGCTAGTATTTTTATAAATGTTCATAATAAAACAAATAGGACACTGGAATTTTATTTATCGAAGAGTAAATATTAAGAAGCTATATCTTGCTCTGGTTAGTCCTCATATAGCTTACACTGCTAAGTTTTGGTCTAGGTATTACAGAATGGATATATATTTACTATAATGCGTCCAGATTAAGATGATAAAGTTAATCCCCTTAATTTGAAACTTGTCATATGAAGAAATATTGACAAACGTTAAATTACATTCTACAAAGAGGCGAAGACTTAGGGGTGTACAAGTGGATGAATGGAAATAACATAGGGGAATATTAATAGGAATTAAGAGTAACTACACAAGACAGAACACGAAACAATGGGTATAAATTGGATTAGTTCAGATTTAGGAAAGACATTGGTAAATACTGGTTCGGTAACAGAGTACCTGATTTGCAGAACCAATTACCGCATAACATATTAAAAAGAGGATCCCTTGATTGTTTCAATCGTAAATTAGAAATATATATGGATGGAATTGGGTGGATATAAATATGAGCTGCCTCGTATGGGCCAATAGGCCTTCTGCAGTTACCTTCATTCCAATGTTCTTATATATGGCTGCTCCCCCTCCTCGTCTAATATATCAACGTGTGTCAAACAGTTTAAATTTGTTTATTTGACATTCAGCTAATAGTTCTCTGTTTTCTACATTCATCCGTGTTTCGATAAGTGCAATAACATATATTGTTTCTGTGAAAACAGAAGCATTTAAATCATTTAATTTGTTTCTTAGACTCCTACTGTTCGTGTAAATTACTTTGGTGTATTCTTATTTTGAGGCCATTCTTCTTCCATGTTCATTTTGCCCTCCCCCTCCCAATTCATACTTTATTGCCCTTATGTACATATAAATTTCTATATCACTATCTACTAATAGTTTAACCCAAAGAAACCTTTCATATATCAGATTCCAACTAGTTGGCAACAGCAACAACCCCAGCAGCCCTAGATAAATGTAAGGAGTAATTTCATTAATGTGAGGAGAGTGTGAGGAGAAGCTCATGGAGTGGCCTATATAAGTCCTGGAGAACAGATTCTTCAGTCATCGTCCATAGTACACATCAGAGAATTGAATTCTTATATAGAGATTACGGGCAATTATTTGACAAGATGAACGTATTGTCGTTTGTCGGAATGGCGGTGATGGTGGTGGCGGTAACAAAGGCGATCCCTGTTGCCGTCGACACCAACATCTCGCCGGAAACACTTGCTAAATTTATTACACTTGATGAAATGAAACAATTCTTCAACGAAACTAATGACTACTTGTTCAATAAGCTGCCAGGTAAGACACTGTCAGTAGTTGCCGAAAATATTAAGGAAAAGATGACAACCGTAAAGCAGACGATTGAGGAAACCGAGGCAGTTAAGCGGCTTACCAGCTCTCTCGCACCAGTCAAAACTTGGTTCAAGGAAAAGGCGACTACAATTCACGAGAAGTTCAGTGCCCTGAAGAATACTACCTTCCAGCAGATGCTCAGCCACGTTATAGAGCAAGTAACCAGCTTGGACCATAAGATTATAAACTGGTTCGAAGAACATATTCCCAAACAATAAAACACACATGCCACTTGTCTAATCAAACTTACCATTATATTCCATCCGAATTATATAATCCTTATTATAACCTCTTGTTTCTCAATAATGTATTGGAAGATAAAATATGTTATTAATGTATATAAAATTGCATATCGAATAAAATATTGTTGATAGAATTGAAATAAATTGTGTATTCATAATTTGTAATTTTATTACCATTACACTTATACTATGACTGTACATTAATCTCTGTAATCTGAGAGATTTATATTCAATCATGGCATGGAGGAAACATCCTTAGTACATTGTCCCTCCTTAAATTAGATAAAAAATTGTCAGCTGCAGTTTCATTATATTCATATTGACTTTCAAGTTGCACATAAAAATCATTTATCAACTGCGGTTTGTAGTTTAATAGTTATGGAAACTTCAGTATTTTATACTAAAACTCATAAGGTAATGCTGTCGAAAAGTATGTTATGTCATCGCAAGATATCTCTACGTTTCCTATCATGTATGCAAATTTGCTGTAGCCAAATTAGGTAGTAGGAAATATAATTTTGTTTGTTGGTTTTTAAAAATTGAGGTTTTTAGAAAGAGATTTTTGTGCTAAAGACGGGTAACAGGCTAGGGGTTTGCTATCCAGGAGCAGGAATTAAGGATATTGTAGACAACACTATTATAAATTGAGGTATGGGGAAAGGATGCAATAAAAGTATGTGATGGTGGGGGAAATAGTTGGCAAAAATAATAGGGAAGGAGAGGGGTCTCAAAATAGCAATACACATAAAATATATTACATAAACAGTAGAAGCCTGAGAAACCAAATAAACGATTCAAATGCTCTTGTCTGCACAGACGCAATAGATATTATTGCACTTACAGAAACATGGAAAATATATAAAACAGAACAATCAGGAGAATATACAAAAAAATTAAGCTGTTTCATATAGATAGACATCTAAGACGAGGAGGGGGAGTCATATTTGTCAGGGAAAATTTTAAATGTTGAATCAAGAAGGGTTAATCAAAACTGTTGTACACGGAAACTAAACTAGGAATTAGACGAAAAAATATATAATGAGTCCTTCAGATTCCTTCTGAAGATATATTAATATACAAAATTACTTATGGAAATTCCTGCTTCAATTCTTTCTCTGTGGGTCACATTTTTCATCACAAGTTAATTTTCGTGATTTACACACATATAATATGAGTTATATACAGACCAGCAAACTTACACAGAATGGATGTAAAGCATCTATGGAATGAAATATCTCGAACATCTAGGTCAAATAGTATTTGCATCATAGTTGACTATAATTTTAATTGCTTAACTGGCTTCACAGAACAGGAAAGAAGGAAGCAAAAGATATTTTAAAATTAATAGATGATTCCCTCCTAAACATCGCATTAAGGAACCAATGCGAGAAAATAATAACTAAAACTTGGTGTTAACTAATGAGACACAAATTAATGAAATCAAAATAGGGAGTGAGCTAGGGAACAGCAATCAAAAAGAAATCAGATGTACTATAGAATCGAATTGATTTGTAGGGAAAAATTCTGTTTTCTAAAAAAAAAATTCTGAAAGTGTCAGCTTTCAGAAAAGTTTATATTATTAACCATAAAAAATATATTTGGTGTGATAGATTGGAAAGTCATGGGCATGAGGGTGGGCTAGTGTTGGAGCAATTCTGGAAAATTCTGTTTAAGTGTCTGTTATAAAAATGGTGGGCTTGCTATGGGGGATCTAATATTACAGGGAAGTAGGGGTAGTAGTTAGCATTAAGGGTTATCAAATATGGGAGATCTCAAAGGCCCGGCCCCCACTGTATAGAAATAACCTTGTAATGGCTTATTACAGCAATAGTCAGCCTAGAGGTTGATAAAGGATCTCCTACACAGGAAAAGTGGATATTCCTTTACTAACTTACTTATTTATTAAGAACATAAGAACAAAGGTAACTGCAGAAGGCCTATTGGCCCATACGAGGCAGCTCCTATTCTATAACCACCCAATCCCACTCATATACTTGTCCAACCCGCGCTTGAAACAATCGAGGGACACCACGTTACGCGGCAATTGGTTCCACAAATCAACAACCCTGTTACTGAACCAGTATTTACCCAAGTCTTTCCTAAATCTAAACTTATCCAATTTATACCCATTGTTTCGTGTTCTGTCTTGTGTTGATATTTTTAATACCCTATTAATATCCCCCTGTTATGTCCATTCATCCACTTGTAAACCTCTATCATGTCACCCCTAACTCTTCGCCTTTCCAGGGAATGCAACTTAAGCTTTGTTAATCTTTCTTCATATGAAAGATTTCTAATTTGGGGAATTAACTTAGTCATCCTACGTTGGACACGTTCAAGTGAATTTATATCCATTCTATAATATGGCGACCAAAACTGAACTGCATAATCTAAATGGGGCCTATCCAAAGCAAGATATAGCTTAAGAACCACACCAGGTGTCTTGTTACTAACGCTTCGATTAATAAATCCCAGTGTCCTATTCGCCTTATTACGAACATTCATGCATTGATCCTTTTGTTTTAAATTCTTACTAATCATAAACTCTACTTACTCTAAACACCCAGATCCCTTTCGCAATCCGACTTCGCAATCTCAACACCATCTAGCTCGTATCTTGTAACTCTATCATCATTACCTAGCCTCAGAACCTTACATTTATCAGCATTAAACTGCATTTGCCAATCATTTGACCATTTCAAAACCCTATCTAGATCAACTTGAAGTGATAGTGAGTCCTCCTCCGAATTAATTTCCCTACCGATTTTCGTATCATCGGCAAAATTGCAAATGCTACTCAAACCTGAATCTAAATCATTTATATGTATTATAAACAACAGAGTTCTCAGGACAGAGCCCTGAGGTACTCCACTAACAACATTATCCCACTCTGACTTAACCCCATTTATACTAACTCTCTGTTTCCTTTGGAATAGCCATGCCCTAATCCAAGTTAATATAGCACCCCCAATACTATCAACCCCTTAACAACTCCCCATATAGATTCACACCAATAACAATAATAATAATTACTTTATCACACTATCCTACGTTAAAAGCCTTGGTCCACCTAAGCAGGATGCAAGGTTTACACTCAGAACAAGCTAGGGTAAAGTACTACTAGTGAAGAGCTAGAGGCTTGAGTCAGCTTAGGGTATATACATTCACACCAATAACAATAATAATAACTACTTTACCACACTATCTTACGTTAAAAGCCTTGGTCCACTTAAGCAGGATACAAGGTTTTACACTGAACACAAGCTAGGGTAAAGTTCTACTAGGGAAACACTTGAAGCTAGAGTCAGCTTAGGGTAGGGAGACCACGTGGTTCCACTGGGACCCCCCTTAGAATAACTAGTAATATACACACTAAGACACCTACTACACACAAAGTATAATACTCTGCACATAGAACACGTGTATGCCAGACAATGAAGAATGTACACAGTATACTTAGCTGGAAACAAGACACAGAAATAAGAAACGAGGAGGAAGGGTAGGAGGATCCTATCCATCCATCGCCAGCTCAGAGAAGGTGTCTCTGAAGGTCTCCTTCCCCCCAGCTGGCTCGCTGCCGGCAGACTGCTCAACTGATCGTACCGCAGCCCTATACCAAGTTTACTCAGGTTTACTTTACAAATGATTAGAAAGTATTAGTAAACATAGTTGGTGCCTATGTTATTATTTAATAATCAACCCCAAGCTCAGTCTTTAAATGCTCTTCGAGAAACAAGAATAGTCTTACGTCTGGCAGGGAAGATACAAACAATTGCAGCTCGTGATGCGTCCAGCTATACTATAAGAAAGTTTAATAGCTCAATTTTGACCTCTGGTTTCCACTGAGGAACCCAGGGTCGTAACAAGGGGACAGAAGTGAGAGATATTTGGGAGGACGAGGGGACAAGGGTCTCCTCGTCCCTTGACGGTAATGGTGGGGAAGGACAAGAGACAGGGGAGTTTGGGATGGTGCGGACGAGGGGATGTCAGAATGGAGAATGGTGGGGAGGACAAAGGGACAGTGAGAGTGAGAGGGTGTGTTAGCCAGAGCTCCTGAGTGTTGTTATATTGTCATAACAATATGGAAGTTGTAGTGAAGGACCTGATGACTCTAGTTGGGGCCCTGAAGACAGAGTTGGACTCTCAACAGGAGGAGGTACGACAGCTGAAACAACAACGAGAAGAAACGAAGGAGGAGACCATTAGTAAAAAGACCTCGTCTTGGAAAGTTGTAAAGGACAAGGGCCTTAAGAAGACTTTGATAAAGCCGCCAACAGAGGCCTAAGAACTTCTAATTCATTTACCGTATTGGAGGACGAGTGCTGTGGTGAGACTGCGGATCACGCGAAAAGGAAAGCAACGAAGCGCAGGCCCCTCAGAGAGTAAAGGAAATACCTAAGCGAACTTCAGTTGTGGGGGATTCCCAGATAAGGTATTTGGATAGAACGTTTTGTGCTAGAGATAGGGGAAACAGGTTAAGGGTTTGCTATCCCGGAGCTGGTATTGGTGATATCGAAAACAACATGAATGATATTATGGCTGGAAATGGGAACAATCCCGTTATTAGCATTAGCGCGAGAGGAAATGATGTTGGTTGAGTTAGGAGTGAGGAACTGATTCAGAGGTATAAAACAGCCATAGAAATAGAAGCAAGGGAGGAATCCCGATCATATGTAGCATTCTTCCAAGAAAGGGAGTGGGAAATGAATGGATGTCGAGGGCACTTGGTGTCAATTGCCGGCTGGAAAGATATTGCAAATCAAATGCAATATCTTTCATAGACAACTGGGAACACTCCTATGGAAGAAGTGAAATGTATGCTCGGGATGGAGTGCATCTATCGAGGGCTGGGGTTATTGTTTTCGTGAACTCGTTGGAACCAGTGGTTAGAGGCATTTGTTTGGGCTTAAACTGTTAGTAGATAGTGGTATGGGAATTAATTTGGAGGAAGGAAGTGATAAAAGTATGTGTTTGTGGGAGTAAAGAATTGGCATAATGATCAGGGAATGAGAAGGGCCTCAAAATAACAATTCACTTAGGGTATATTACACTAACACTAGAAGTCTAAGAAATAAAGTAAATGATTTAAATGCTCTTGTCTGCACAGAAAAAAAATAGATATTATTGCACTTACCGAAAAGTGGATGAATGTAGAAAATAGAAAGCTATTAGCTGAATATCAAATTAATTGATTTAAACTATTTCACACAGATAGATACATTAGACGAGGAGGGGGAGTAGCCATATATGTTAGGGACAATTTGAAATGTAGTCTCAAGGAGGGAATCAAAACTGAGCCACATACAGAAATTATTTGGATAGAATTAAACGAAAAAGCAAATAATATTATAATAGGAGTTATATATAGGCCACCAAATTTAGACAGAATGGAAGCAAAGCATCTATGAGATGAAATATCTAGAGCATCTAGATCTAACAGTGTTTATGTCATGGGTGACTTTAATTTTAGTGGAATAAACTGGGCGAACAAAACAGGGAATAATGAAGCATTAGATTTTCTAGAATTAATTGACGATTGCTTTCTTATGCAACATATTAAGGAACCAACGCGGGGAAATAATATTTTAGATTTAGTGTTAACTAACAGGGAAACACAAATTAAGGACATCAAAATAGGCAGTGAGCTAGGGAACAGTGATCATAAAGAGATCAGATTTAGCACTGAATGGAATACATCTGTAGGAGAAAATTCTGGTAAAGTGCCTGATTTTCGAAAAGCTGATTTTAAAAGCCTAAGAAATTTTTTGGGTCAAATAGATTGGAAAGTCTTGGGTATGGGGTGTGGGCCAGTATTGGAGCTAGAGGTGAATCCAGAGATAGGTGACGTAAAAGGGGTTTTCGATGTGAATTCAAAATATAACCTATTTAAAAATATTCTAAGCAGAGCCCAGGAATGTAGTATACCATATAAATTGAATAGATCAAATACTAATGATCCAAAGTGGATAACAAAGGATCTGAAGAACTTTATAGGTAAAAAGAGAGCGTGGTACAAAAGGAATAAGAATGGGGAAGTCAGTTTAGAACAGGAATTCGTACAACTGGTTAGAAATGTTAAAAAAGTGATAAGGAAAGCAAAAAGAAACTAAGACGTTCGCATAGCAGAGCAAGTGGAGACAAATCCTAAAGAGGTTTTCCAGTTATACCAGACAAAGATTAGGGAAAGGATAGGTCTATTAAAAACTGAGACAGGTCAAATAACAGATAGTGATGAAGAGATGAGTAGTATTTTTAATAAATATTTTATATCTGTATTTACTAAAGAGGAATTTAACATTATGCCTTCAGCCGAAAAAGTGTATGTTGGTGGGGACGAGGACAGGTTGACTAGTTTAGCAGTTACCAGTGAGGATGTAATTAAACAGATAATAAAACTCAAACCAAACAAATCCCCAGGGCCGGATGAAGTGTTTGCCAGGGTGCTTAAAGAATGCAAAGAGGAGCTTTGCGACCCACTTTCTACCATATTTAATAAATCAGTAGAGTCATGGAAAGTTGCTAATGTGATACCAGTTTTTAAGAAAGGAGATATATCACTTGCGTCAAACTATCGGCCAATTAGCCTAACGTCTATTGTGGGAAAGTTACTCGAATCGATAATAGCAAATAAAATTCGTCTTCATCTTGAAAAACATAAATTAATAATTGAGTTGCAACATGGTTTTATAAATGGCCGTTCATGTTTACAAATTTGTTATCTTTTTATTCTAGCATAGTTAAGACAGTTGATAGTGGTAAGGATTGTGATGTTGTGTACCTTGACTTTAGCAAAGCTTTTGATACAGTGCCACATGAAAGACTGATTAAAAAGATTGAGGCTCAAGGTATTGGGGGTACTATATTAAGCTGGATTACAGCATGGCTATACCAAAGAAAACAGAGTTAGTATAAATGGAGTCAAGTCAGAGTAGGAAAATGTTGTAAGTGGAGTGCCTCAAAGCACTGTCATGGGACCTCTGGTGTTTATTATATATATAAAAAATTTAGATTCAGGTTTGAGTAGTAACATTTGCAAATTTGTCGATGATACAAAAATCGGTGGGGAAATTAATACGGAAGAAGACTCACTATCACTTCATGTTGATTTAAATAGGGTTTTGAAATTTTGCAGTTTAATGCTGATAAATATAGTGTTCTGAGGCTAGGTAATGATGACAGAGTTACAAGATACGAACTAGATGGTGTTTAGATTGCGAAAGAGATCTGGGAGTTATGATTAGTAAGAATTTAAAACAAAAGGATCAATGCATGAATGTTCGTAATAAGGTAAATAGGACACTGGGATTTATTAATCGAAGCGTTAGTAACAAGACACCTGGTGTGGTTCTTTAGCTATATCTAGCTCTGGTTAGGTCCTATTTAGATTATGCAGTTCAGTTTTGGTCGCCGTACTGTAGAATGGATATAAATTCACTTGAACGTGTCCAGCGTAGGATGACTAAGTTAATTCCCCAAATTAGAAATCTTTCATATGAAAAAGATTAACAAAGCTTAACTTGCATTCACTGGAAAGGCGAAAGAGTTAGGGGTGGTTGATACCTGGTTGATGGGGTTCTGGGAGTTCGTCTACTCCCCAAGCCCGGCCCGAGGCCAGGCTCGACTTGTGAGAGTTTGGTCCACCAGGCTGTTGCTTGGAGCGGCCCGCAGGCCCACATACCCACCACAGCCCGGTTGGTCCGGCACTCCTTGGAGGAATAAATCTAGTTTCCTCTTGAAAATGTCCACGGTTGTTCCGGCAATATTTCTTATGCTTGCTGGGAGGACGTTGAACAACCGCGGACCTCTGATGTTTATACAGTGTTCTCTGATTGTGCCTATGGCACCTCTGCTCTTCATTGGTTCTATTCTACATTTTCTTCCATGTCGTTCACTCCAGTACGTTGTTATTTTACTGTGTAGATTTGGTACTTGGCCCTCCAGTATCTTCCAGGTGTATATTATTTGATATCTCTCTCGTCTTCTTTCTAGTGAGTACATTTGGAGGGCTTTGAGACGATCCCAATAATTTAGGTGCTTTATTGCGTCTATGCGTGCCGTATATGTTCTCTGTATTCCCTCTATTTCAGCAATCTCTCCTGCTTTGAAGGGGGAAGTGAGTACTGAGCAGTACTCAAGACGGGACAACACAAGTGCCTTGAAGAGTACAACCATTGTGATGGGATCCCTGGATTTGAAAGTTCTCGTAATCCATCCTAGCATTTTTCTGGCTGTCGCAATATTTGCTTGGTTATGCTCCTTAAACGTTAGGTCGTCAGACATTATTATTCCCAAATCCTTGATATGTGGCATCATATCATGGCATGATAGAGGTTTACAAGTGGATGAATGGACATAACAAAGGAGATATTAATAGGGTATTAAAAGTATCAACACAAGACAGAACACGAAGCAATGGGTATAAATTGGATAAGTTTAGATTTAGGAAAGACTTGGTTAAATACTGGTTCAGTAACAGGGTTGTTGATTTGTCGAACCAATTGCCGTTTAACGTGGTGGTGGGGTCCGTCGATTGTTTCAAGCGTGGGTTGGACAAGTATATGAGTGGGATTGGGTGGTTATAAATAGGAGCTGCCTCGAATGGGCCAATAGGCCTTCTGCAGTTGCCTTTGTTCTTATGTTCTTACAGGGGGAGTGGGGCATAGTGGGAAGGAAGAGGGGATTGTGGAGTGGGGAATGGTCGAGGAGGACGGGGGAAGGTGGAGTGGGGGAATGGTTGAGACGGCCCAGGAGATAGGTGAGGGGGGGGGGGAAGAATGCTGGGGAGGACTTGGGGACAGGGAAAGTTGCTGTCCCACAGCAACGCATTGCCGGGTACTGCTAGTATTTTTATAAATGCTCATAATAAAACAAATAGGACACTGGAATTTTATTTATCGAAGAGTAAATATTAAGAGGCTATATCTTGCTCTGGTTAGTCCTCATATAGCTTACACTGCTAAGTTTTGGTCTAGGTATTATAGAATGTATATATATTTACTATAATGCGTCCAGATTAAGATGATAAAGTTAATCCCCTTAATTTGAAACTTGTCATATGAAGAAATATTGACAAACGTTAAATTACATTCTACAAAGAGGCGAAGACTTAGGGGTGTACAAGTGGATGAATGGAAATAACATAGGGGAATGTTAATAGGAATTAAAAGTAACAACACAAGACAGAACACGAAACAATGGGTATAAATTGGATTAGTTCAGATTTAGGAAAGACATGGGTAAATACTGGTTCGGTAACAGAGTTCCTGATTTGCAGAACCAATTACCGCATAACATATTAAAAATAGGATCCCTTGATTGTTTCAATCGTAAATTAGAAATATATATGGATGGAATTGGGTGGATATAAATATGAGCTGCCTCGTATGGGCCAATAGGCCTTCTGCAGTTACCTTCATTCCTATGTTCTTATATATGGCTGCTCCCCCTCCTCGTCTAATATATCAACGTGTGTCAAACAGTTTAAATTTGTTTATTTGACATCCAGCTTATAGTTCTCTGTTTTCTACATTCATCCGTGTTTCGATAAGTGCAATAACATATATTGTTTCTGTGAAAACAGAAGCATTTAAATCATTTAATTTGTTTCTTAGACTCCTACTGTTCGTGTAAATTACTTTGGTGTATTCTTATTTTGAGGCCATTCTTCTTCCATGTTCATTTTGCCCTCCCCCTCCCAATTCATACTTTATTGCCCTTATGTCCATATAAATTTCTATATCACAATCTACTAATAGTTTAACCCAAAGAAACCTTTCATATATCAGATTCCAACTAGTTGGCAACAGCAACAACCCCAGCCCTAGATAAATGTAAGGAGTAATTTCATTAATGTGAGGAGAGTGTGAGGAGAAGCTCATGGAGTGGCCTATATAAGTCCTGGAGAACAGATTCTTCAGTCATCGTCCATAGTACACATCAGAGAATTGAATTCTTATATAGAGATTACGGGCAATTATTTGACAAGATGCACATATTGTCGTTTGTCGGAATGGCGGTGATGGTGGTGGCGGTAACAAAGGCGATCCCTGTTGCCGTCGACACCAACATCTCGCCGGAAACACTTGCTAAATTTATTACACTTGATGAAATGAAACAATTCTTCAACGAAACTAATGACTACTTGTTCAATAAGCTGCCAGGTAAGACACTGTCAGAAGTTGCCGAAAATATTAAGGAAAAGATGACAACCGTAAAGCAAACGATTGAGGAAACCGAGGCAGTTAAGCAGCTTACCAGCTCTCTCGCACCAGTCAAAACTTGGTTCAAGGAAAAGGCGACTACAATTCACGAGAAGTTCAGCGCCCTGAAGAATACTACCTTCCAGCAGATGCTCAGCCACGTTATAGAGCAAGTAACCAGCTTGGACCATAAGATTATAAACTGGTTCGAAGAACATATTCCCAAACAATAAAACACACATGCCACTTGTCTAATCAAACTTACCATTATATTCCATCCGAATTATATAATCCTTATTATAACCTCTTGTTTCTCAATATGTATGTATTGGAAGATAAAATATGTTATTAATGTATATAAAATTGCATATCGAATAAAATATTGTTGATAGAATTGAAATAAATTGTGTATTCATAATTTGTAATTTTATTACCATTACACTTATACTATGACTGTACATTAATCTCTGTAATCTGAGAGATTTATATTCAATCATGGCATGGAGGAAACATCCTTAGTACATTGTCCCTCCTTAAATTAGATAAAAAATTGTCAGCTGCAGTTTCATTATATTCATATTGACTTTCAAGTTGCACATAAAAATCATTTATCAACTGCGGTTTGTAGTTTAACAGTTATGGAAACTTCAGTATTTTATACTAAAACTCATAAGGTAATGCTGTCGAAAAGTATGTTATGTCATCGCAAGATATCTCTACGTTTCCTATCCTATTTGTATAGTATGCAAATTTGCTGTAGCCAAATTAGGTAGTAGGAAATAGAATTTTGTTTGTTGGTTTTTAAAAATTGAGGTTTTTAGATAGAGATTTTTGTGCTAAAGACGGGTAACAGGCTAGGGGTTTGCTATCCAGGAGCAGGAATTAAGGATATTGTAGACAACACTTATAAATTGAGGTATGGGGAAAGGATGCAATAAAAGTATGTGATGGTGGGGGAAATAGTTGGCAAAAATAATAGGGAAGGAGAGGGGTCTCAAAATAGCAATACACATAAAATATATTACATAAACAGTAGAAGCCTGAGAAACCAAATAAACGATTCAAATGCTCTTGTCTGCACAGACGCAATAGATATTATTGCACTTACAGAAACATGGAAAATATATAAAACAGAACAATCAGGAGAATATACAAAAAAAATAAGCTGTTTCATATAGATAGACATCTAAGACGAGGAGGGGGAGTCATATTTGTCAGGGAAAATTTTAAATGATGAATCAAGAAGGGTTAATGAAAACTGTTGTACACGGAAACTAAACTAGGAATTAGACGAAAAAATATATAATATGAGTCCTTCAGATTCCCTCTAAAGATATATTAATATACGAAATTACTTATGGAAATTCCTGCTTCACTTCTTTCTCTGTGGGTCACATTTTTCATCAAAGTTTATTTTCGTGATTTACACACATATAATATGAGTTATATACAGACCAGCAAACTTACACAGAATGGACGTAAAGCATCTATGGAATGAAATATCTCGAACATCTAGGTCAAACAGTATTTGCATCGTAGGTGACTATAATTATAATTGCTTAAGTGGCTTCACAGAACAGGAAAGAAGGAAGCAAAAGATATTTTAAAATTAATAGATGATTCCCTCCTAAACATCGCATTAAGGAACCAATGCGAGAAAATAATAACTAAAACTTGGTGTTAACTAATAAGGAGACACAAATTAATGAAATCAAAATAGGGAGTGAGCTAGGGAACAGTAATCAAAAAGAAATCTGATGTACTATAGAATCGAATTGATTTGTAGGGAAAAATTCTGTTTTTCTAAAAAAAAAAATTCTGAAAGTGTCAGTTTTCAGAAAAGTTTATATTATTAACCATAAAAAATATATTTGGTGTGATAGATTGGAAAGACATGGGCATGAGGGTGGGCTAGTGTTGGAGCGAGACTGTCAATTCTGGAAAATTCTGTTTAAGTGTCTGTTATAAAAATGGTGGGCTTGCTATGGGGGATCTAATATTACAGGGAAGTAGGGGTAGTAGTTAGCATTAAGGGTTATCAAATATGGGCGATCTCAAAGGCCCGGCCCCCACTATATAGAAATAACCTTTGTAATGGCTTATTACAGCAATAGTCAGCCTAGAGGTTGATTAAGGATCTCCTACACAGGAAAAATGGATATTCCTTTACTAACTTACTTATTTATTAAGAACATAAGAACAAAGGTAACTGCAGAAGGCCTATTGGCCCATACGAGGCAGCTCCTATTCTATAACCACCCAATCCCACTCATATACTTGTCCAACCCGCGCTTGAAACAATCGAGGGACACCACCTCCACCACGTTACGCGGTAATTGGTTCCACAAATCAACAACCCTATTACTGAACCAGTATTTACCCAAGTCTTTCCTAAATCTAAACTTATCCAATTTATACCCATTGTTTCGTGTTCTGTCTTGTGTTGATATTTTTAATACCCTATTAATATCCCCCCTGTTATGTCCATTCATCCACTTGTAAACCTCTATCATGTCACCCATAACTCTTCGCCTTTCCAGGGAATGCAACTTAAGCTTTGTTAATCTTTCTTCATATGAAAGATTTCTAATTTGGGGAATTAACTTAGTCATCCTACGTTGGACACGTTCAAGTGAATTTATATCCATTCAATAATATGGCGATCAAAACTGAACTGCATAATCTAAATGGGGCCTATCCAAAGCAAGATATAGCTTAAGAACCACACCAGGTGTCTTGTTACTAACGCTTCGATTAATAAATCCCAGTGTCCTATTCGCCTTATTACGAACATTCATGCATTGATCCTTTTGTTTTAAATTCTTACTAATCATAACTCCCAGATCCCTTTCGCAATCCGACTTCGCAATCTCAACACCGTCTAGCTCGTATCTTGTAACTCTATCATCATTACCTAGCCTCAGAACTTTACATTTATCAGCATTAAACTGCATTTGCCAATCATTTGACCATTTAAAAACCCTATCTAGATCAACTTGAAGTGATAGTGAGTCCTCCGAATTAATTTCCCTACCGATTTTCGTATCATCGGCAAATTTGCTACTCAAACCTGAATCTAAATCATTTATATATATTATAAACAACAGAGGTCCGAGGACAGAGCCCTGAGGTACTCCACTAACAACATTATCCCACTCTGACTTACTAACTTACTCCATTTATACTAACTCTCTGTTTCCTTTGGAATAGCCATGCTCTAATCCAAGTTAATATAGCACCCCCAATACCATCAACCCCTTAACAACTCCCCATATAGATTCACACCAATAACAATAATAATAGTTACTTTATCACACTATCCTACGTTAAAAGCCTTGGTCCACCTAAGCAGGATGCAAGGTTTACACTCAGAACAAGCTAGGGTAAAGTACTACTAGTGAAGAGCTAGAGGCTTGAGTCAGCTTAGGGTATATACATTCACACCAATAACAATAATAATAATTAATTTACCACACTATCTTACGTTAAAAGCCTTGGTCCACTTAAGCAGGATACAAGGTTTTACGCTGAACACAAGCTAGGGTAAAGTTCTACTAGGGAAACACTTGAAGCTAGAGTCAGCTTAGGGTAGGGAGACCACGTGGTTCCACTGGGACCCCCCTTAGAATAACTAGTAATATACACACTAAGACACCTACTACACACACAGTATAATACTCTGCACATAGAACACTTGTATGCCAGACAATGAAGAATGTACACAGTATACTTAGCTGGAAACAAGACACAGAAATAAGAAACGAGGAGGAAGGGTAGGAGGCTCCTATCCATCCAACGCCAGCTCAGAGAAGAAGGTGTCTCAGTCTCCTACCCCCAGCTGGCTCGCTGCCGGCAGACTGCTCAACTGATCGTACCGCAGCCCTATACCAAGTTTACTCAGGTTTACTTTACAAATGATTAGAAAGTATTAGTAAACATAGTTGGTGCCTATGTTATTATTTAATAATCAACCCCAAGCTCAGTCTTTAAATGCTCTTCGAGAAACAAGAATAGTCTTACGTCTGGCAGGGAAGATACAAACAATTGCAGCTCGTGATGCGTCCAGCTATACTATAAGAAAGTTTAATAGCTCAATTTTGACCTCTGGTTTCCACTGAGGGACCCAGGGTCATTACAAGGGGACAGAAGTGAGAGATATTTGGGAGGACGAGGGGACAAGGGTCTCCTCGTCCCTTGACGGTAATGGTGGGAAAGGACAAGAGACAGGGGAGTTTGGGATGGTGCGGACGAGGGGATGGCAGAATGGAGAATGGTGGGGAGGACAAAGGGACAGTGAGAGTGAGAGGGTGTGTTAGCCAGAGCTCCTGAGTGTTGTTATATTGTCATAACAATATGGAAGTTGTAGTGAAGGACCTGATGACTCTAGTTGGGGCCCTGAAGACAGTTGGACTCTCAACAGGAGGAGGTACGACAGCTGAAACAACAACGAGAAGAAACGAAGGAGGAGACCATTAGTAAAAAGACCTCGTCTTGGAAAGTTGTAAAGGACAAGGGCCTTAAGAAGACTTTGATAAAGCCGCCTACAGAGGCCTAAGAACTTCTAATTCATTTACCGAATTGGAGGACGAGTGCTGTGGTGAGACTGCGGATCACGCGAAAAGGAAAGCAACGAAGCGCAGGCCCCTCAGAGAGTAAAGGAAATACCTAAGCGAACTTCAGTTGTGGGGGATTCCCAGATAAGGTATTTGGATAGAACGTTTTGTGCTAGAGATAGGGGGAACAGGTTAAGGGTTTGCTATCCCGGAGCTGGTATTGGTGATATCGAAAACAACATGAATGATATTATGGCTGGAAATGGGAACAATCCCGTTATTAGCATTAGCGCGAGAGGAAATGATGTTGGTTGAGTTAGGAGTGAGGAACTGATTCAGAGGTATAAAACAGCCATAGAAATAGAAGCAAGGGAGGAATCCCGATCATATGTGGCATTCTTCCAAGAAAGGGAGTGGGAAATGAATGGATGTCGAGGGCACTTGGTGTCAATTGCCGGCTGGAAAGATATTGCAAATCAAATGCAATATCTTTCATAGACAACTGGGAACACTTCTATGGAAGAAGTGAAATGTATGCTCGGGATGGAGTGCATCTATCGAGGGCTGGGGTTATTGTTTTTGTGAACTCGTTGGAACCAGTGGTTAGAGGCATTTGTTTGGGCTTAAACTGTTAGTAGATAGTGGTATGGGAATTAATTTGGAGGAAGGAAGTGATAAAAGTATGTGTTTGTGGGAGAAAAGAATTGGCAAAATGATCAGGGAATGAGAAGGGCCTCAAAATAACAATTCACTTAGGGTATATTACACTAACACTAGAAGTCTAAGAAATAAAGTAAATGATTTAAATGCTCTTGTCTGCACAGAAAAAAATAGATATTATTGCACTTACCGAAAAGTGGATGAATGTAGAAAATAGAAAGCTATTACCTGAATATCAAATTAATTGATTTAAACTATTTCACACAGATAGATACATTAGACGAGGAGGGGGAGTAGCCATATATGTTAGGGACAATTTGAAATGTAGTCTCAAGGAGGGAATCAAAACTGAGCCACATACAGAAATTATTTGGATAGAATTAAACGAAAAAGCAAATAATATTATAATAGGAGTTATATATAGGCCACCAAATTTAGACAGAATGGAAGCAAGGCATCTATGAGATGAAATATCTAGAGCATCTAGATCTAACAGTGTTTATGTCATGGGTGACTTTAATTTTAGTGGAATAAACTGGGTGAACAAAACAGGGAATAATGAAGCATTAGATTTTCTAGAATTAATTGACGATTGCTTTCTTATGCAACATATTAAGGAACCAACGCGGGGAAATAATATTTTAGATTTAGTGTTAACTAACAGGGAAACACAAATTAAGGACATCAAAATAGGCAGTGAGCTAGGGAACAGTGATCATAAAGAGATCAGATTTAGCACTGAATGGAATACATCTGTAGGAGAAAATTCTGGTAAAGTGCCTGATTTTCGAAAAGCTGATTTTAAAAGCCTAAGAAATTTTTTGGGTCAAATAGATTGGAAAGTCTTGGGTATGGGGTGTGGGCCAGTATTGGAGCTAGAGGTGAATCCAGAGATAGGTGACGTATAAGGGGTTTTCGATGTGAATTCAAAATATAACCTATTTAAAAATATTCTAAGCAGAGCCCAGGAATGTAGTATACCATATAAATTGAATAGATCAAATACTAATGATCCAAAGTGGATAACAAAGGATCTGAAGAACCTTATAGGTAAAAAGAGAGCGTGGTACAAAAGGAATAAGAATGGGGAAGTCAGTTTAGAACAGGAATTCGTACAACTGGTTAGAAATGTTAAAAAAGTGATAAGGAAAGCAAAAAGAAACTAAGAAGTTCGCATAGCAGAGCAAGTGGAGACAAATCCTAAAGAGGTTTTCCAGTTATACCAGACAAAGATTAGGGAAAGGATAGGTCTATTAAAAACTGAGACAGGTCAAATAACAGATAGTGATGAAGAGATGAGTAGTATTTTTAATAAATATTTTATATCTGTATTTACTAAAGAGGAATTTAACAATATGCCTTCAGCCGAAAAAGTGTATGTGGGTGGGGACGAGGACAGGTTAACTAGTTTAGCAGTTACCAGTGAGGATGTAATTAAACAGATAATAAAACTCAAACAATATGGAAGTTGTAGTGAAGGACCTGGTGACTCTAGTGGGAGCCCTGAGGACAGAGTTGGACTCTCTGCGGGAGGAGGTGCGTCAGCTTAAAAAACAACGAGAAGTAACGAAGGAGGAGACCAGCAGTAAAGGGACCTCGTCTTGGAGAGTTGCGAAAGACAGGGGCCTTAAGAAGACTTTGATAAAGCCGCCTTCAAACGCCATAGCAACTTCAAATTCATTTGACGTTTTGGAGGACGAGTGCTGTGGAGAGACTGTGGATCGCGCAAAAGGGAAAGCAACGAAGAGAAAGGAAGCGCAGGCCCCTCAGAAAGTAAAGGAAGTACCTAAGCAAACATTAGTTGTGGGAGATTCCCAGATAAGGTATTTGGATAGAACGTTTTGTGCTAGAGATAGGGGGAACAGGTTAAGGGTTTGCTATCCCGGAGCTGGCATTGGTGATATTATAAACAACATGAATGATATTATGGCTGGTAATGGGAACAATCCCATTATTTGCATTAGCGTGGGAGGAAATGATGTTGGTCGAGTCAGGAGTGAGGAACTGATTCTGAGGTATAAAACAGCCATAGAGTTAGTTAGGAGCAAGGGAGGAATCCCGATCATATGTGGCATTCTTCCAAGAAAGGGAGTGGGAAATGAATGGATATCGAGGGCACTTGGTGTCAATTGCCGGCTGGAAAGATATTGCAAATCAAATGCAATATCTTTCATAGACAACTGGGAACACTTCTATGGAAGAAATGAAATGTATGCTCGTGATGGGGTGCATCTATCGAGAGCTGGGGTTGTTGCTGTTGCGAACTCGCTAGAAGAAGTGGTTAGAGGTGTTTGTTTGGGTTTAAACTGTTAGTAGATAGAGGTATGGGAATTGATTTGGAGGAAGGAGGTAATAAAAGTATGTGTTTGTGGGAGAAAGGAATTGGCAAAACGATCAGGGAAAGAGAAGGTCCGCAAAATAACAATTCACTTAGGGTATATTACACTAACAGTAGAAGTATAAGAAATAAAATTAACGAATTAAATGCTCTTGTCTGCACAGAAAAAATAGATATTATTGCACTTACCGAAACGTGGATGAATGTAGAAAATAGAGAACTATTAGCTGAATATCAAATATATGGATTTAAACTATTTCACACAGATAGATATATTAGACGAGGAGGTGGAGTAGCCATATATGTTAGGGACAATTTGAAATGTAGTCTCAAAGAGGGAATCAAAACAGAGCCACACACAGAAACTATTTGGATTGAATTAAACGAAAAAGCTAATAATATTATAATAGGAGTAATATATAGGCCACCAAATTTAGACAGAATGGAAGCAAAGCATCTATGGGATGAAATATCTAGAGCATCTAGATCTAACAGTATTTATGTCATGGGTGACTTTAATTTTAGCGGAATAAACTGGTTGAACAAAACAGGGAATAGTGAAGCAGAAGATTTTCTAGAATTAATTGACGATTGCTTTCTTACGCAACACATTAAGGAACCAACACGGGAAAATAATATTTTAGATTTAGTGTTAACTAACAGGGAAACGCAAATTAATGACATCGAAATAGGGAGTGAGCTAGGGAGCAGTGATCACAAAGAAATCAGATTTAGCATAGAATGGAATAGACCAGTAGGAGAAAATTCTGTTAAAGTGCCAGATTTTCGAAAAGCTGATTTTAATAGCCTAAGAAATTTTTTGGGTCAAATTGATTGGAAAGGCTTGGGTATGGGGTGTGGGCCGGTCTTGGAGCGAGACATGAACCCAGCGATAGGTGACTTAAATGGGGATTTCGATGTGGATTCAATATATAACTTATTTAAGAATATTCTAAACAAAGCACAGGAACGTAGTATACCATACAAATTGAATAGATCGTATACTAATGACCCAAAGTGGATAACAAAGAATTTGAAGAACCTTATAGGTAAAAAGAGAGCTTGGTACAAAAGGATTAAAAATGGGGAGGTCACTTTAGAACAGGAATTCGTACAACTGGTTAGAAATGTTAAAAAAGAGATAAGGAAAGCAAAAAGAAACTATGAAGTTCGCATAGCAGGGCAAGCAAAGACAAATCCTAAAGGGTTTTTTCAGTTATATCGTACTAAGACTAGGGAAAGGATAGGTCCATTAAAAACTGAGACAGGTCAAATAACAGATAGTGATGAAGAGATGAGTAGTATTTTTAATAAATATTTTGTATCTGTATTTACTAAAGAGGAACTTAACAATATGCCTTCAGCCGAACAAGTCTATGTGGGTGGGGACGAGGACAGGTTGACGAGTTTAGCAGTTACCAGGGATGATGTTCTTAAACAAATAGTAAAACTCAAACCAAACAAATCCCCAGGGCCGGATGAAGTGTTTGCTAGGGTGCTTAAAGAATGCAAAGAGGAGCTTTGTGACCCACTGTCAACCATATTTAATAAATCAATAGAGTCAGGCAGAGTGCCAGAGTTTTGTAAAGTTGCTAATGTGATACCAGTTTTTAAGAAAGGAGATAGATCACTTGCGTCTAACTATCGACCAATTAGCCTAACGTCTATTGTGGGAAAGTTACTCGAATCTATAATAGCAAATAAAATTCGTCTTCATCTTGAAAAACATAAATTAATAATTGAGTCGCAACATGGTTTTATAAATGGCCGTTCATGTTTAACAAATTTGTTATCTTTTTATTCTAGCATTGTTGAGGCAGTTGATAGTGGTAAGGATTGCGATGTTGTATACCTTGACTTTAGCAAAGCTTTTGATACAGTGCCACATGAAAGACTGATTAAAAAAATAGAGTCTCATGGTATTGGGGGTGCTATATTAAGCTGGATTAGGGCATGGCTATACCAAAGGAAACAGAGAGTTAGTATAAATGGAATCAAGTCAGAGTGGGAAAATGTTGTAAGTGGAGTGCCTCAAGGCTCTGTCCTGGGACCTCTGTTGTTTATAATATATATAAATGATTTAGATTCAGGTTTGAGTAGCAACATTTGCAAATTTGCCGATGATACGAAAATCGGTAGGGAAATTAATTCGGAGGAGGACTCACTATCACTTCAAGTTGATCTAGATAGGGTTTTGAAATGGTCAAAGGATTGGCAGATGCAGTTTAATGCTAATAAATGTAAAGTTCTGAGGTTAGGTAATGATGATAGAGTTACAAGATACGAGCTAGATGGTGTTGTGATTGCGAAGTCGGATTGCGAAAGGGATCTGGGAGTTATGATTAGTAAGAATTTAAAACAAAAGGATCAATGCATAAATGTTCGTAATAAGGCAAATCGGACACTTGGATTTATTAATCGCAGCGTTAGTAACAAGACACCTGGTGTGGTTCTCAAGCTATATCTTGCTCTAGTTAGGCCCCATTTAGATTATGCAGTTCAGTTTTGGTCGCCATATTATAGAATGGATATAAATTCACTTGAACGTGTCCAGCGTAGGATGACTAAGTTAATTCCCCAAATTAGAAATCTTTCATATGAAGAAAGATTAACAAAGCTTAAGTTGCATTCACTGGAAAGGCGAAGAGTTAGGGGTGACATGATAGAGGTTTACAAGTGGATGAATGGACATAACCGGGGGGATATTAATAGGGTATTAAAAGTATCAACACAGGACAGAACACGAAACAATGGATATAAATTGGATAAGTTTAGATTTAGGAAAGACTTGGGTAAATACTGGTTCAGTAACAGGGTTGTTGATTTGTGGAACCAATTGCCGCGTAACATTGTGGAGGTGGGGTCCCTCGATTGTTTCAAGCACGGGTTGGACAAGTATATGAGTGGGATTGGGTGGTTATAGAATAGGAGCTGCCTCGTATGGGCCAATAGGCCTTCTGCAGTTACCTTTGTTCTTATGTTCTTATGTTCAAACCAAACAAATCCCCAGGGCCGGATGAAGTGTTTGCCAGGGTGCTTAAAGAATGCAAAGAGGAGCTTTGCGACCCACTTTCTACCATATTTAATAAATCAGTAGAGTCAGGCAGAGTGCCAGAGTCATGGAAAGTTGCTAATGTGATACCAGTTTTTAAGAAAGGAGATATTTCACTTGCGTCAAACTATCGGCCAATTAGCCTAACGTCTATTGTGGGAAAGTTACTCGAATCGATAATTGCAAATAAAATTCGTCTTCATCTTGAAAAACATAAATTAATAATTGAGTCGCAACATGGTTTTATAAATGGCCGTTCATGTTTACAAATTTGTTATCTTTTTATTCTAGCATAGTTAAGACAGTTGATAGTGGTAAGGAATGTGATGTTGTGTAACTTGACTTTAGCAAAGCTTTTGATACAGTGCCACATGAAAGACTGATTAAAAAGATAGAGGCTCATGGTATTGGGGGTACTATATTAAGCTGGATTACAGCATGGCTATACCAAAGAAAACAGAGTTAGTATAAATGGAGTCAAGTCAGAGTAGGAAAATGTTGTAAGTGGAGTGCCTCAAAGAACTGTCATGGGACCTCTGTTGTTTATTATATATATAAAAAATTTAGATTCAGGTTTGAGTAGCAACATTTGCAAATTTGTCGATGATACAAAAATCGGTGGGGAAATTAATACGGAAGAAGACTCACTATCACTTCATGTTGATTTAAATAGGGTTTTGAAATTTTGCAGTTTAATGCTGATAAATATAGTGTTCTGAGGCTAGGTAATGATGACAGAGTTACAAGATACGAACTAGATGGTGTTTAGATTGCGAAAGAGATCTGGGAGTTATGATTAGTAAGAATTTAAAACAAAAGGATCAATGCATGAATGTTCGTAATAAGGCAAATAGGACACTGGGATTTATTAATCGAAGCGTTAGTAACAAGACACCTGGTGTGGTTCTTTAGCTATATCTAGCTCTGGTTAGGTCCTATTTAGATTATGCAGTTCAGTTTTGGTCGCCGTACTGTAGAATGGATATAAATTCACTTGAATTCACTTTTGTGCTAGAGATAGGGGGAACAGGTTAAGGGTTTGCTATCCCGGAGCTGGCATTGGTGATATTATAAACAACATGAATGATATTATGGCTGGTAATGGGAACAATCCCATTATTTGCATTAGCGTGGGAGGAAATGATGTTGGTCGAGTCAGGAGTGAGGAACTGATTCAGAGGTATAAAACAGCCATAGAGTTAGTTAGGAGCAAGGGAGGAATCCCGATCATATGTGGCATTCTTCCAAGAAAGGGAGTGGGAAATGAATGGATATCGAGGGCACTTGGTGTCAATTGCCGGCTGGAAAGATATTGCAAATCAAATGCAATATCTTTCATAGACAACTGGGAACACTTCTATGGAAGAAATGAAATGTATGCTCGTGATGGGGTGCATCTATCGAGAGCTGGGGTTGTTGCTGTTGCGAACTCGCTAGAAGAAGTGGTTAGAGGTGTTTGTTTGGGTTTAAACTGTTAGTAGATAGAGGTATGGGAATTGATTTGGAGGAAGGAGGTAATAAAAGTATGTGTTTGTGGGAGAAAGGAATTGGCAAAACGATCAGGGAAAGAGAAGGTCCGCAAAATAACAATTCACTTAGGGTATATTACACTAACAGTAGAAGTCTAAGAAATAAAATTAACGAATTAAATGCTCTTGTCTGCACAGAAAAAATAGATATTATTGCACTTACCGAAACGTGGATGAATGTAGAAAATAGAGAACTATTAGCTGAATATCAAATATATGGATTTAAACTATTTCACACAGATAGATATATTAGACGAGGAGGTGGAGTAGCCATATATGTTAGGGACAATTTGAAATGTAGTCTCAAAGAGGGAATCAAAACAGAGCCACACACAGAAACTATTTGGATTGAATTAAACGAAAAAGCTAATAATATTATAATAGGAGTAATATATAGGCCACCAAATTTAGACAGAATGGAAGCAAAGCATCTATGGGATGAAATATCTAGAGCATCTAGATCTAACAGTATTTATGTCATGGGTGACTTTAATTTTAGCGGAATAAACTGGTTGAACAAAACATGGAATAGTGAAGCAGAAGATTTTCTAGAATTAATTGACGATTGCTTTCTTACGCAACACATTAAGGAACCAACACGGGAAAATAATATTTTAGATTTAGTGTTAACTAACAGGGAAACGCAAATTAATGACATCGAAATAGGGAGTGAGCTAGGGAGCAGTGATCACAAAGAAATCAGATTTAGCATAGAATGGAATAGACCAGTAGGAGAAAATTCTGTTAAAGTGCCAGATTTTCGAAAAGCTGATTTTAATAGCCTAAGAAATTTTTTGGGTCAAATTGATTGGAAAGGCTTGGGTATGGGGTGTGGGCCGGTCTTGGAGCGAGACATGAACCCAGCGATAGGTGACTTAAATGGGGATTTCGATGTGGATTCAATATATAACTTATTTAAGAATATTCTAAACAAAGCACAGGAACGTAGTATACCATACAAATTGAATAGATCGTATACTAATGACCCAAAGTGGATAACAAAGAATTTGAAGAACCTTATAGGTAAAAAGAGAGCTTGGTACAAAAGGATTAAAAATGGGGAGGTCACTTTAGAACAGGAATTCGTACAACTGGTTAGAAATGTTAAAAAAGAGATAAGGAAAGCAAAAAGAAACTATGAAGTTCGCATAGCAGGGCAAGCAAAGACAAATCCTAAAGGGTTTTTTCAGTTATATCGTACTAAGACTAGGGAAAGGATAGGTCCATTAAAAACTGAGACAGGTCAAATAACAGATAGTGATGAAGAGATGAGTAGTATTTTTAATAAATATTTTGTATCTGTATTTACTAAAGAGGAACTTAACAATATGCCTTCAGCCGAACAAGTCTATGTGGGTGGGGACGAGGACAGGTTGACGAGTTTAGCAGTTACCAGGGAGGATGTTCTTAAACAAATAGTAAAACTCAAACCAAACAAATCCCCAGGGCCGGATGAAGTGTTTGCTAGGGTGCTTAAAGAATGCAAAGAGGAGCTTTGTGACCCACTGTCAACCATATTTAATAAATCAATAGAGTCAGGCAGAGTGCCAGAGTTTTGGAAAGTTGCTAATGTGATACCAGTTTTTAAGAAAGGAGATAGATCACTTGCGTCTAACTATCGACCAATTAGCCTAACGTCTATTGTGGGAAAGTTACTCGAATCTATAATAGCAAATAAAATTCGTCTTCATCTTGAAAAACATAAATTAATAATTGAGTCGCAACATGGTTTTATAAATGGCCGTTCATGTTTAACAAATTTGTTATCTTTTTATTCTAGCATTGTTGAGGCAGTTGATAGTGGTAAGGATTGCGATGTTGTATACCTTGACTTTAGCAAAGCTTTTGATACAGTGCCACATGAAAGACTGATTAAAAAAATAGAGTCTCATGGTATTGGGGGTGCTATATTAAGCTGGATTAGGGCATGGCTATACCAAAGGAAACAGAGAGTTAGTATAAATGGAATCAAGTCAGAGTGGGAAAATGTTGTAAGTGGAGTGCCTCAAGGCTCTGTCCTGGGACCTCTGTTGTTTATAATATATATAAATGATTTAGATTCAGGTTTGAGTAGCAACATTTGCAAATTTGCCGATGATACGAAAATCGGTAGGGAAATTAATTCGGAGGAGGACTCACTATCACTTCAAGTTGATCTAGATAGGGTTTTGAAATGGTCAAAGGATTGGCAGATGCAGTTTAATGCTGATAAATGTAAAGTTCTGAGGTTAGGTAATGATGATAGAGTTACAAGATACGAGCTAGATGGTGTTGTGATTGCGAAGTCGGATTGCGAAAGGGATCTGGGAGTTATGATTAGTAAGAATTTAAAACAAAAAGATCAATGCATAAATGTTCGTAATAAGGCAAATCGGACACTTGGATTTATTAATCGCAGCGTTAGTAACAAGACACCTGGTGTGGTTCTCAAGCTATATCTTGCTCTAGTTAGGCCCCATTTAGATTATGCAGTTCAGTTTTGGTCGCCATATTATAGAATGGATATAAATTCACTTGAACGTGTCCAGCGTAGGATGACTAAGTTAATTCCCCAAATTAGAAATCTTTCATATGAAGAAAGATTAACAAAGCTTAAGTTGCATTCACTGGAAAGGCGAAGAGTTAGGGGCGACATGATAGAGGTTTACAAGTGGGTGAATGGACATAACAAGGGGGATATTAATAGGGTATTAAAAGTATCAACACAGGACAGAACACGAAACAATGGGTATAAATTGGATAAGTTTAGATTTAAGAAAGACTTGGGTAAATACTGGTTCAGTAACAGGGTTGTAGATTTGTGGAACCAATTGCCGCGTAACGTGGTGGAGGTGGGGTCCCTCGATTGTTTCAAGCGCGGGTTGGACAAGTATATGAGTGGGATTGGGTGGTTATAGAATAGGAGCTGCCTCGTATGGGCCAATAGGCCTTCTGCAGTTACCTTTGTTCTTATGTTCTTATGTTCTTATGAACGTGTCCAGCGTAGGATGACAAAGTTAATTCCCCAAATTAGAAATCTTTCATATGAAAAAGATTAACAAAGCTTAACTTGCATTCACTGGAAAGGCGAAAGAGTTAGGGGTGGTTGATACCTGGTTGATGGGGTTCTGGGAGTTCGTCTACTCCCCAAGCCCGGCCCGAGGCCAGGCTCGACTTGTGAGAGTTTGGTCCACCAGGCTGTTGCTTGGAGCGGCCCGCAGGCCCACATACCCACCACAGCCCGGTTGGTCCGGCACTCCTTGGAGGAATAAATCTAGTTTCCTCTTGAAAATGTCCACGGTTGTTCCGGCAATATTTCTTATGCTTGCTGGGAGGACGTTGAACAACCGCGGACCTCTGATGTTTATACAGTGTTCTCTGATTGTGCCTATGGCACCTCTGCTCTTCATTGGTTCTATTCTACATTTTCTTCCATGTCGTTCACTCCAGTACGTTGTTATTTTACTGTGTAGATTTGGTACTTGGCCCTCCAGTATCTTCCAGGTGTATATTATTTGATATCTCTCTCGTCTTCTTTCTAGTGAGTACATTTGGAGGGCTTTGAGACGATCCCAATAATTTAGGTGCTTTATTGCGTCTATGCGTGCCGTATATGTTCTCTGTATTCCCTCTATTTCAGCAATCTCTCCTGCTTTGAAGGGGGAAGTGAGTACTGAGCAGTACTCAAGACGGGACAACACAAGTGCCTTGAAGAGTACAACCATTGTGATGGGATCCCTGGATTTGAAAGTTCTCGTAATCCATCCTATCATTTTTCTGGCTGTCGCAATATTTGCTTGGTTATGCTCCTTAAACGTTAGGTCGTCAGACATTATTATTCCCAAATCCTTGATATGTGGCATCATATCATGGCATGATAGAGGTTTACAAGTGGATGAATGGACATAACAAAGGAGATATTAATAGGGTATTAAAAGTATCAACACAAGACAGAACACGAAACAATGGGTATAAATTGGATAAGTTTAGATTTAGGAAAGACTTGGTTAAATACTGGTTCAGTAACAGGGTTGTTGATTTGTCGAACCAATTGCCGTTTAACGTGGTGGTGGGGTCCGTCGATTGTTTCAAGCGTGGGTTGGACAAGTATATGAGTGGGATTGGGTGGTTATAAATAGGAGCTGTCTCGAATGGGCCAATAGGCCTTCTGCAGTTGCCTTTGTTCTTATGTTCTTACAGGGGGAGTGGGGCATGGTGGGAAGGAAGAGGGGATTGTGGAGTGGGGAATGGTCGAGGAGGACGTGGGAAGGTGGAGTGGGGGAATGGTTGAGACGGCCCAGGAGATAGGTGAGGGGGGGGGGGAAGAATGCTGGGGAGGACTTGGGGACAGGGAAAGTTGCTGTCCCACAGCAACGCATTGCCGGGTACTGCTAGTATTTTTATAAATGCTCATAATAAAACAAATAGGACACTGGAATTTTATTTATCGAAGAGTAAATATTAAGAGGCTATATCTTGCTCTGGTTAGTCCTCATATAGCTTACACTGCTAAGTTTTGGTCTAGGTATTATAGAATGTGTATATATTTACAATAATGCGTCCAGATTAAGATGATAAAGTTAATCCCCTTAATTTGAAACTTGTCATATGAAGAAATATTGACAAACGTTAAATTACATTCTACAAAGAGGCGAAGACTTAGGGGTGTACAAGTGGATGAATGGAAATAACATAGGGGAATGTTAATAGGAATTAAAAGTAACAACACAAGACAGAACACGAAACAATGGGTATAAATTGGATTAGTTCAGATTTAGGAAAGACATGGGTAAATACTGGTTCGGTAACAGAGTTCCTGATTTGCAGAACCAATTACCGCATAACATATTAAAAATAGGATCCCTTGATTGTTTCAATCGTAAATTAGAAATATATATGGATGGAATTGGGTGGATATAAATATGAGCTGCCTCGTATGGGCCAATAGGCCTTCTGCAGTTACCTTCATTCCTATGTTCTTATATATGGCTGCTCCCCCTCCTCGTCTAATATATCAACGTGTGTCAAACAGTTTAAATTTGTTTATTTGACATTCAGCTTATAGTTCTCTGTTTTCTACATTCATCCGTGTTTCGATAAGTGCAATAACATATATTGTTTCTGTGAAAACAGAAGCATTTAAATCATTTAATTTGTTTCTTAGACTCCTATTGTTCGTGTAAATTACTTTGGTGTATTCTTATTTTGAGACCATTCTTCTTCCATGTTCATTTTGCCCTCCCCCTCCCAATTCATACTTTATTGCCCTTATGTCCATATAAATTTCTATATCACAATCTACTAATAGTTTAACCCAAAGAAACCTTTCATATATCAGATTCCAACTAGTTGGCAACAGCAACAACCCCAGCCCTAGATAAATGTAAGGAGTAATTTCATTAATGTGAGGAGAGTGTGAGGAGAAGCTCATGGAGTGGCCTATATAAGTCCTGGAGAACAGATTCTTCAGTCATCGTCCATAGTACACATCAGAGAATTGAATTCTTATATAGAGATTACGGGCAATTATTTGACAAGATGCACATATTGTCGTTTGTCGGAATGGCGGTGATGGTGGTGGCGGTAACAAAGGCGATCCCTGTTGCCGTCGACACCAACATCTCGCCGGAAACACTTGCTAAATTTATTACACTTGATGAAATGAAACAATTCTTCAACGAAACTAATGACTACTTGTTCAATAAGCTGCCAGGTAAGACACTGTCAGAAGTTGCCGAAAATATTAAGGAAAAGATGACAACCGTAAAGCAGACGATTGAGGAAACCGAGGCAGTTAAGCAGCTTACCAGCTCTCTCGCACCAGTCAAAACTTGGTTCAAGGAAAAGGCGACTACAATTCACGAGAAGTTCAGCGCCCTGAAGAATACTACCTTCCAGCAGATGCTCAGCCACGTTATAGAGCAAGTAACCAGCTTGGACCATAAGATTATAAACTGGTTCGAAGAACATATTCCCAAACAATAAAACACACATACCACTTGTCTAATCAAACTTACCATTATATTCCATCCGAATTATATAATCCTTATTATAACCTCTTGTTTCTCAATAATGTATTGGAAGATAAAATATGTTATTAATGTATATAAAATTGCATATCGAATAAAATATTGTTGATAGAATTGAAATAAATTGTTGATTCATAATTTGTAATTTTATTACCATTACACTTATACTATGACTGTACATTAATCTCTGTAATCTGAGAGATTTATATTCAATCATGGCATGGAGGAAACATCCTTAGTACATTGTCCCTCCTTAAATTAGATAAAAAATTGTCAGCTGCAGTTTCATTATATTCATATTGACTTTCAAGTTGCACATAAAAATCATTTATCAACTGCGGTTTGTAGTTTAACAGTTATGGAAACTTCAGTATTTTATACTAAAACTCATAAGGTAATGCTGTCGAAAAGTATGTTATGTCATCGCAAGATATCTCTACGTTTCCTATCCTATTTGTATAGTATGCAAATTTGCTGTAGCCAAATTAGGTAGTAGGAAATAGAATTTTGTTTGTTGGTTTTTAAAAATTGAGGTTTTTAGATAGAGATTTTTGTGCTAAAGACGGGTAACAGGCTAGGGGTTTGCTATCCAGGAGCAGGAATTAAGGATATTGTAGACAACACTTATAAATTGAGGTATGGGGAAAGGATGCAATAAAAGTATGTGATGGTGGGGGAAATAGTTGGCAAAAATAATAGGGAAGGAGAGGGGTCTCAAAATAGCAATACATATAAAATATATTACATAAACAGTAGAAGCCTGAGAAACCAAATAAACGATTCAAATGCTCTTGTCTGCACAGACGCAATAGATATTATTGCACTTACAGAAACATGGAAAATATATAAAACAACAATCAGGAGAATATACAAAAAAAATAAGCTGTTTCATATAGATAGACATCTAAGACGAGGAGGGGGAGTCATATTTGTCAGGGAAAATTTTAAATGTTGAATCAAGAAGGGTTAATGAAAACTGTTGTACACGGAAACTAAACTAGGAATTAGACGAAAAAATATATAATATGAGTCCTTCAGATTCCCTCTGAAGATATATTAATATACGAAATTACTTATGGAAATTCCTGCTTCAATTCTTTCTCTGTGGGTCACATTTTTCATCAAAGTATTTTCGTGATTTACACACATATAATATGAGTTATATACAGACCAGCAAACTTACACAGAATGGACGTAAAGCATCTATGGAATGAAATATCTCGAACATCTAGGTCAAACAGTATTTGCATCATAGGTGACTATAATTATAATTGCTTAAGTGGCTTCACAGAACAGGAAAGAAGGAAGCAAAAGATATTTTAAAATTAATAGATGATTCCCTCCTAAACATCGCATTAAGGAACCAATGCGAGAAAATAATAACTAAAACTTGGTGTTAACTAATAAGGAGACACAAATTAATGAAATCAAAATAGGGAGTGAGCTAGGGAACAGCAATCAAAAAGAAATCTGATGTACTATAGAATCGAATTGATTTGTAGGGAAAAATTCTGTTTTTCTAAAAAAAAAAATTCTGAAAGTGTCAGTTTTCAGAAAAGTTTATATTATTAACCATAAAAAATATATTTGGTGTGTTAGATTGGAAAGACATGGGCATGAGGGTGGGCTAGTGTTGGAGCGAGACTGTCAATTCTGGAAAATTCTGTTTAAGTGTCTGTTATAAAAATGGTGGGCTTGCTATGGGGGATCTAATATTACAGGGAAGTAGGGGTAGTAGTTAGCATTAAGGGTTATCAAATATGGGCGATCTCAAAGGCCCGGCCCCCACTATATAGAAATAACCTTGTAATGGCTTATTACAGCAATAGTCAGCCTAGAGGTTGATTAAGGATCTCCTACACAGGAAAAATGGATATTCCTTTACTAACTTACTTATTTATTAAGAACATAAGAACAAAGGTAACTGCAGAAGGCCTATTGGCCCATACGAGGCAGCTCCTATTCTATAACCACCCAATCCCACTCATATACTTGTCCAACCCGCGCTTGAAACAATCGAGGGACACCACCTCCACCACGTTACGCGGTAATTGGTTCCACAAATCAACAACCCTATTACTGAACCAGTATTTACCCAAGTCTTTCCTAAATCTAAACTTATCCAATTTATACCCATTGTTTCGTGTTCTGTCTTGTGTTAATATTTTTAATACCCTATTAATATCCCCCCTGTTATGTCCATTCATCCACTTGTAAACCTCTATCATGTCACCCCTAACTCTTCGCCTTTCCAGGGAATGCAACTTAAGCTTTGTTAATCTTTCTTCATATGAAAGATTTCTAATTTGGGGAATTACCTTAGTCATCCTACGTTGGACACGTTCAAGTGAATTTATATCCATTCAATAATATGGCGATCAAAATGGTATTGGGGGTGCTATATTAACTTGGATTAGAGCATGGCTATTCCAAAGGAAACAGAGAGTTAGTATAAATGGGGTTAATCTATATGGGGAGTTGTTAAGGGGTTGATGGTATTGGGGGTGCTATATTAACTTGGATTAGAGCATGGCTATTCCAAAGGAAACAGAGAGTTAGTATAAATGGGGTTAAGTCAGAGTGGGATAATGTTGTTAGTGGAGTACCTCAGGGCTCTGTCCTCGGACCTCTGTTGTTTATAATATATATAAATGATTTAGATTCAGGTTTGAGTAGCAACATTTGCAAATTTGCCGATGATACGAAAATCGGTAGGGAAATTAATTCGGAGGACTCACTATCACTTCAAGTTGATCTAGATAGGGTTTTGAAATGGTCAAATGATTGGCAAATGCAGTTTAATGCTGATAAATGTAAAGTTCTGAGGCTAGGTAATGATGATAGAGTTACAAGATACGAGCTAGACGGTGTTGAGATTGCGAAGTCGGATTGCGAAAGGGATCTGGGAGTTATGATTAGTAAGAATTTAAAACAAAAGGATCAATGCATGAATGTTCGTAATAAGGCAAATAGGACACTGGGATTTATTAATCGAAGCGTTAGTAACAAGACACCTGGTGTGGTTCTTTAGCTATATCTAGCTCTGGTTAGGTCCTATTTAGATTATGCAGTTCAGTTTTGGTCGCCGTACTGTAGAATGGATATAAATTCACTTGAACGTGTCCAGCGTAGGATAAGAACATAAGAACATAAGAACAAAGGTAACTGCAGAAGGCCTATTGGCCCATACGAGGCAGCTCCTATTCTATAACCACCCAATCCCACTCATATACTTGTCCAACCCGTGCTTGAAACAATCGAGGGACCCCACCTCCACAATGTTACGCGGCAATTGGTTCCACAAATCAACAACCCTGTTACTGAACCAGTATTTACCCAAGTCTTTCCTAAATCTAAACTTATCCAATTTATATCCATTGTTTCGTGTTCTGTCCTGTGTTGATACTTTTAATACCCTATTAATATCCCCCCGGTTATGTCCATTCATCCACTTGTAAACCTCTATCATGTCACCCCTAACTCTTCGCCTTTCCAGTGAATGCAACTTAAGCTTTGTTAATCTTTCTTCATATGAAAGATTTCTAATTTGGGGAATTAACTTAGTCATCCTACGCTGGACACGTTCAAGTGAATTTATATCCATTCTATAATATGGCGACCAAAACTGAACTGCATAATCTAAATGGGGCCTAACTAGAGCAAGATATAGCTTGAGAACCACACCAGGTGTCTTGTTACTAACGCTGCGATTAATAAATCCAAGTGTCCGATTTGCCTTATTACGAACATTTATGCATTGATCCTTTTGTTTTAAATTCTTACTAATCATAACTCCCAGATCCCTTTCGCAATCCGACTTCGCAATCACAACACCATCTAGCTCGTATCTTGTAACTCTATCATCATTACCTAACCTCAGAACTTTACATTTATCAGCATTAAACTGCATCTGCCAATCCTTTGACCATTTCAAAACCCTATCTAGATCAACTTGAAGTGATAGTGAGTCCTCCTCCGAATTAATTTCCCTACCGATTTTCGTATCATCGGCAAATTTGCAAATGTTGCTACTCAAACCTGAATCTAAATCATTTATATATATTATAAACAACAGAGGTCCCAGGACAGAGCCTTGAGGCACTCCACTTACAACATTTTCCCACTCTGACTTGATTCCATTTATACTAACTCTCTGTTTCCTTTGGTATAGCCATGCCCTAATCCAGCTTAATATAGCACCCCCAATACCATGAGACTCTATTTTTTTAATCAGTCTTTCATGTGGCACTGTATCAAAAGCTTTGCTAAAGTCAAGGTATACAACATCGCAATCCTTACCACTATCAACTGCCTCAACAATGCTAGAATAAAAAGATAACAAATTTGTTAAACATGAACGGCCATTTATAAAACCATGTTGCGACTCAATTATTAATTTATGTTTTTCAAGATGAAGACGAATTTTATTTGCTATTATAGATTTGAGTAACTTTCCCACAATAGACGTTAGGCTAATTGGTCGATAGTTAGACGCAAGTGATCTATCTCCTTTCTTAAAAACTTGTATCACATTAGCAACTTTCCAAAACTCTGGCACTCTGCCTGACTCTATTGATTTATTAAATATGGTTGACAGTGGGTCACAAAGCTCCTCTTTGCATTCTTTAAGCACCCTAGCAAACACTTCATCCGGCCCTGGGGATTTGTTTGGTTTGAGTTTTACTATTTGTTTAAGAACATCCTCCCTGGTAACTGCTAAACTCGTCAACCTGTCCTCGTCCCCACCCACATAGACTTGTTCGGCTGAAGGCATATTGTTAAGTTCCTCTTTAGTAAATACAGATACAAAATATTTATTAAAAATACTACTCATCTCTTCATCACTATCTGTTATTTGACCTGTCTCAGTTTTTAATGGACCTATCCTTTCCCTAGTCTTAGTACGATATAACTGAAAAAACCCTTTAGGATTTGTCTTTGCTTGCCCTGCTATGCGAACTTCATAGTTTCTTTTTGCTTTCCTTATCTCTTTTTTAACATTTCTAACCAGTTGTACGAATTCGTGTTCTAAAGTGACCTCCCCATTTTTAATCCTTTTGTACCAAGCTCTCTTTTTACCTATAAGGTTCTTCAAATTCTTTGTTATCCACTTTGGGTCATTAGTATACGATCTATTCAATTTGTATGGTATACTACGTTCCTGTGCTTTGTTTAGAATATTCTTAAATAAGTTATATATTGAATCCACATCGAAATCCCCATTTAAGTCACCTATCGCTGGGTTCATGTCTCGCTCCAAGACCTGCCCACACCCCATACCCAAGCCTTTCCAATCAATTTGACCCAAAAAAATTCTTAGGCTATTAAAATCAGCTTTTCGAAAATCTGGCACTTTAACAGAATTTTCTCCTACTGGTCTATTCCATTCTATGCTAAATCTGATTTCTTTGTGATCACTGCTCCCTAGCTCACTCCCTATTTCGATGTCATTAATTTGCGTTTCCCTGTTAGTTAACACTAAATCTAAAATATTATTTTCCCGTGTTGGTTCCTTAATGTGTTGCGTAAGAAAGCAATCGTCAATTAATTCTAGAAAATCTTCTGCTTCACTATTCCCTGTTTTGTTCAACCAGTTTATTCCGCTAAAATTAAAGTCACCCATGACATAAATACTGTTAGATCTAGATGCTCTAGATATTTCATCCCATAGATGCTTTGCTTCCATTCTGTCTAAATTTGGTGGCCTATATATTACTCCTATTATAATATTATTAGCTTTTTCGTTTAATTCAATCCAAATAGTTTCTGTGTGTGGCTCTGTTTTGATTCCCTCTTTGAGACTACATTTCAAATTGTCCC
Source organism: Procambarus clarkii (assembly GCF_040958095.1). Lineage (NCBI taxonomy): Eukaryota > Metazoa > Arthropoda > Malacostraca > Decapoda > Cambaridae > Procambarus > Procambarus clarkii. The sequence continues at coordinate 6,116,290 of NC_091161.1, read as the reverse complement.
TAACATATATGGCTACTCCACCTCCTCGTCTAATATATCTATCTGTGTGAAATGGTTTAAATCCATATATTTGATATTCAGCTAATAGTTCTCTATTTTCTACATTCATCCACGTTTCGGTAAGTGCAATAATATCTATTTTTTCTGTGCAGACAAGAGCATTTAATTCGTTAATTTTATTTCTTAGACTTCTACTGTTAGTGTAATATACCCTAAGTGAATTGTTATTTTGCGGACCTTCTCTTTCCCTGATCGTTTTGCCAATTCCTTTCTCCCACAAACACATACTTTTATTACCTCCTTCCTCCAAATCAATTCCCATACCTCTATCTACTAACAGTTTAAACCCAAACAAACACCTCTAACCACTTCTTCTAGCGAGTTCGCAACAGCAACAACCCCAGCTCTCGATAGATGCACCCCATCACGAGCATACATTTCATTTCTTCCATAGAAGTGTTCCCAGTTGTCTATGAAAGATATTGCATTTGATTTGCAATATCTTTCCAGCCGGCAATTGACACCAAGTGCCCTCGATATCCATTCATTTCCCACTCCCTTTCTTGGAAGAATGCCACATATGATCGGGATTCCTCCCTTGCTCCTAACTAACTCTATGGCTGTTTTATACCTCTGAATCAGTTCCTCACTCCTGACTCGACCAACATCATTTCCTCCCACGCTAATGCAAATAATGGGATTGTTCCCATTACCAGCCATAATATCATTCATGTTGTTTATAATATCACCAATGCCAGCTCCGGGATAGCAAACCCTTAACCTGTTCCCCCTATCTCTAGCACAAAACGTTCTATCCAAATACCTTATCTGGGAATCTCCCACAACTAATGTTTGCTTAGGTACTTCCTTTACTTTCTGAGGGGCCTGCGCTTCCTTTCTCTTCGTTGCTTTCCCTTTTGCGCGATCCACAGTCTCTCCACAGCACTCGTCCTCCAAAACGTCAAATGAATTTGAAGTTGCTATGGCGTTTGAAGGCGGCTTTATCAAAGTCTTCTTAAGGCCCCTGTCTTTCGCAACTCTCCAAGACGAGGTCCCTTTACTGCTGGTCTTCTCCTTCGTTACTTCTCGTTGTTTTTTAAGCTGACGCACCTCCTCCCGCAGAGAGTCCAACTCTGTCCTCAGGGCTCCCACTAGAGTCACCAGGTCCTTCACTACAACTTCCATATTTGCTATGATGATGACTAAGATGACTAAGTTAATTCCCCAAATTAGAAATCTTTCATATGAAAAAGATTAACAAAGCTTAACTTGCATTCACTGGAAAGGCGAAAGAGTTAGGGGTGGTTGATACCTGGTTGATGGGGTTCTGGGAGTTCGTCTACTCCCCAAGCCCGGCCCGAGGCCAGGCTCGACTTGTGAGAGTTTGGTCCACCAGGCTGTTGCTTGGAGCGGCCCGCAGGCCCACATACCCACCACAGCCCGGTTGGTCCGGCACTCCTTGGAGGAATAAATCTAGTTTCCTCTTGAAAATGTCCACGGTTGTTCCGGCAATATTTCTTATGCTTGCTGGGAGGACGTTGAACAACCGCGGACCTCTGATGTTTATACAGTGTTCTCTGATTGTGCCTATGGCACCTCTGCTCTTCATTGGTTCTATTCTACATTTTTTTCCATGTCGTTCACTCCAGTACGTTGTTATTTTACTGTGTAGATTTGGTACTTGGCCCTCCAGTATCTTCCAGGTGTATATTATTTGATATCTCTCTCGTCTTCTTTCTAGTGAGTACATTTGGAGGGCTTTGAGACGATCCCAATAATTTAGGTGCTTTATTGCGTCTATGCGTGCCGTATATGTTCTCTGTATTCCCTCTATTTCAGCAATCTCTCCTGCTTTGAAGGGGGAAGTGAGAACTGAGCAGTACTCAAGACGGGACAACACAAGTGCCTTGAAGAGTACAACCATTGTAATGGGATCCCTGGATTTGAAAGTTCTCGTAATCCATCCTATCATTTTTCTGGCTGTCGCAATATTTGCCTGGTTATGCTCCTTAAACGTTAGGTCGTCAGACATTATTATTCCCAAATCCTTGATATGTGGCATCATATCATGGCATGATAGAGGTTTACAAGTGGATGAATGGACATAACAAAGGAGATATTAATAGGGTATTAAAAGTATCAACACAAGACAGAACACGAAACAATGGGTATAAATTGGATAAGTTTAGATTTAGGAAAGACTTGGTTAAATACTGGTTCAGTAACAGGGTTGTTGATTTGTCGAACCAATTGCCGTTTAACGTGGTGGTGGGGTCCGTCGATTGTTTCAAGCGTGGGTTGGACAAGTATATGAGTGGGATTGGGTGGTTATAAATAGGAGCTGCCTCGAATGGGCCAATAGGCCTTCTGCAGTTGCCTTTGTTCTTATGTTCTTACAGGGGGAGTGGGGCATGGTGGGAAGGAAGAGGGGATTGTGGAGTGGGGAATGGTCGAGGAGGACGGGGGAAGGTGGAGTGGGGGAATGGTTGAGACGGCCCAGGAGATAGGTGAGGGGGGGGGGGGAAGAATGCTGGGGAGGACTTGGGGACAGGGAAAGTTGCTGTCCCACAGCAACGCATTGCCGGGTACTGCTAGTATTTTTATAAATGCTCATAATAAAACAAATAGGACACTGGAATTTTATTTATCGAAGAGTAAATATTAAGAGGCTATATCTTGCTCTGGTTAGTCCTCATATAGCTTACACTGCTAAGTTTTGGTCTAGGTATTATAGAATGTATATATATTTACTATAATGCGTCCAGATTAAGATGATAAAGTTAATCCCCTTAATTTGAAACTTGTCATATGAAGAAATATTGACAAACGTTAAATTACATTCTACAAAGAGGCGAAGACTTAGGGGTGTACAAGTGGATGAATGGAAATAACATAGGGGAATGTTAATAGGAATTAAAAGTAACAACACAAGACAGAACACGAAACAATGGGTATAAATTGGATTAGTTCAGATTTAGGAAAGACATGGGTAAATACTGGTTCGGTAACAGAGTTCCTGATTTGCAGAACCAATTACCGCATAACATATTAAAAATAGGAGCCCTTGATTGTTTCAATCGTAAATTAGAAATATATATGGATGGAATTGGGTGGATATAAATATGAGCTGCCTCGTATGGGCCAATAGGCCTTCTGCAGTTACCTTCATTCCAATGTTCTTATATATGGCTGCTCCCCCTCCTCGTCTAATATATCAACGTGTGTCAAACAGTTTAAATTTGTTTATTTGACATTCAGCTTATAGTTCTCTGTTTTCTACATTCATCCGTGTTTCGATAAGTGCAATTACATATATTGTTTCTGTGAAAACAGAAGCATTTAAATCATTTAATTTGCTTCTTAGACTCCTACTGTTCGTGTAAATTACTTTGGTGTATTCTTATTTTGAGGCCATTCTTCTATCATGTTCATTTTGCCCTCCCCCTCCCAATTCATACTTTATTGCCCTTATGTCCATATAAATTTCTATATCACAATCTACTAATAGTTTAACCCAAAGAAACCTTTCATATATCAGATTCCAACTAGTTGGCAACAGCAACAACCCCAGCCCTAGATAAATGTAAGGAGTAATTTCATTAATGTGGGGAGAGTGTGAGGAGAAGCTCATGGAGTGGCCTATATAAGTCCTGGAGAACAGATTCTTCAGTCATCGTCCATAGTACACATCAGAGAATTGAATTCTTATATAGAGATTACGGGCAATTATTTGACAAGATGCACATATTGTCGTTTGTCGGAATGGCGGTGATGGTGGTGGCGGTAACAAAGGCGATCCCTGTTGCCGTCGACACCAACATCTCGCCGGAAACACTTGCTAAATTTATTACACTTGATGAAATGAAACAATTCTTCAACGAAACTAATGACTACTTGTTCAATAAGCTGCCAGGTAAGACACTGTCAGAAGTTGCCGAAAATATTAAGGAAAAGATGACAACCGTAAAGCAGACGATTGAGGAAACCGAGGCAGTTAAGCAGCTTACCAGCTCTCTCGCACCAGTCAAAACTTGGTTCAAGGAAAAGGCGACTACAATTCACGAGAAGTTCAGCGCCCTGAAGAATACTACCTTCCAGCAGATGCTCAGCCACGTTATAGAGCAAGTAACCAGCTTGGACCATAAGATTATAAACTGGTTCGAAGAACATATTCCCAAACAATAAAACACACATGCCACTTGTCTAATCAAACTTACCATTATATTCCATCCGAATTATATAATCCTTATTATAACCTCTTGTTTCTCAATAATGTATTGGAAGATAAAATATGTTATTAATGTATATAAAATTGCATATCGAATAAAATATTGTTGATAGAATTGAAATAAATTGTTGATTCATAATTTGTAATTTTATTACCATTACACTTATACTATGACTGTACATTAATCTCTGTAATCTGAGAGATTTATATTCAATCATGGCATGGAGGAAACATCCTTAGTACATTGTCCCTCCTTAAATTAGATAAAAAATTGTCAGCTGCAGTTTCATTATATTCATATTGACTTTCAAGTTGCACATAAAAATCATTTATCAACTGCGGTTTGTAGTTTAACAGTTATGGAAACTTCAGTATTTTATACTAAAACTCATAAGGTAATGCTGTCGAAAAGTATGTTATGTCATCGCAAGATATCTCTACGTTTCCTATCCTATTTGAATAGTATGCAAATTTGCTGTAGCCAAATTAGGTAGTAGGAAATAGAATTTTGTTTGTTGGTTTTTAAAAATTTAGGTTTTTAGATAGAAATTTTTGTGCTAAAGACGGGTAACAGGCTAGGGGTTTGCTATCCAGGAGCAGGAATTAAGGATATTGTAGACAACACTATTATAAATTGAGGTATGGGGAAAGGATGCAATAAAAGTATGTGATGGTGGGGGAAATAGTTGGCAAAAATAATAGGGAAGGAGAGGGGTCTCAAAATAGCAATACACATAAAATATATTACATAAACAGTAGGAGCCTGAGAAACCAAATAAACGATTCAAATGCTCTTGTCTGCACAGACGCAATAGATATTATTGCACTTACAGAAACATGGAAAATATATAAAACAGAACAATCAGGAGAATATACAAAAAAAATTAAGCTGTTTCATACAGATAGACATCTAAGACGAGGAGGGAGAGTCATATTTGTCAGGGAAAATTTTAAATGTTGAATCAAGAAGGGTTAATCAAAACTGTTGTACACGGAAACTAAACTAGGAATTAGACGAAAAAATATATAATATGAGTCCTTCAGATTCCCTCTGAAGATATATTAATATACGAAATTACTTATGGAAATTCCTGCTTCAATTCTTTCTCTGTGGGTCACATTTTTCATCAAAGTTAATTTTCGTGATTTACACACATATAATATGAGTTATATACAGACCAGCAAACTTACACAGGATGGACGTAAAGCATCTATGGAATGAAATATCTCGAACATCTAGGTCAAACAGTATTTGCATCATAGGTGACTATAATTATAATTGCTTAACTGGCTTCACAGAACAGGAAAGAAGGAAGCAAAAGATATTTTAAAATTAATAGATGATTCCCTCCTAAACATCGCATTAAGGAACCAATGCGAGAAAATAATAACTAAAACTTGGTGTTAACTAATAAGGAGACAAATTAATGAAATCAAAATAGGGAGTGAGCTAGGGAACAGCAATCAAAAAGAAATCTGATGTACTATAGAATCGAATTGATTTGTAGGGAAAAATTCTGTTTTTCTAAAAAAAAAAATTCTGAAAGTGTCAGTTTTCAGAAAAGTTTATATTATTAACCATAAAAAATATATTTGGTGTGATAGATTGGAAAGACATGGGCATGAGGGTGGGCTAGTGTTGGAGCGAGACTGTCAATTCTGGAAAATTCTGTTTAAGTGTCTGTTATAAAAATGGTGGGCTTGCTATGGGGGATCTAATATTACAGGGAAGTAGGGGTAGTAGTTAGCATTAAGGGTTATCAAATATGGGCGATCTCAAAGGCCCGGCCCCCACTATATAGAAATAACCTTGTAATGGCTTATTACAGCAATAGTCAGCCTAGAGGTTGATTAAGGATCTCCTACACAGGAAAAATGGATATTCCTTTACTAACTTACTTATTTATTAAGAACATAAGAACAAAGGTAACTGCAGAAGGCGTATTGGCCCATACGAGGCAGCTCCTATTCTATAACCACCCAATCCCACTCATATACTTGTCCAACCCGCGCTTGAAACAATCGAGGGACACCACCTCCACCACGTTACGCGGTAATTGGTTCCACAAATCAACAACCCTATTACTGAACCAGTATTTACCCAAGTCTTTCCTAAATCTAAACTTATCCAATTTATACCCATTGTTTCGTGTTCTGTCTTGTGTTAATATTTTTAATACCCTATTAATATCCCCCCTGTTATGTCCATTCATCCACTTGTAAACCTCTATCATGTCACCCCTAACTCTTCGCCTTTCCAGGGAATGCAACTTAAGCTTTGTTAATCTTTCTTCATATGAAAGATTTCTAATTTGGGGAATTACCTTAGTCATCCTACGTTGGACACGTTCAAGTGAATTTATATCCATTCAATAATATGGCGATCAAAACTGAACTGCATAATCTAAATGGGGCCTATCCAAAGCAAGATATAGCTTAAGAACCACACCAGGTGTCTTGTTACTAACGCTTCGATTAATAAATCCCAGTGTCCTATTCGCCTTATTACGAACATTCATGCATTGATCCTTTTGTTTTAAATTCTTACTAATCATAACTCCCAGATCCCTTTCGCAATCCGACTTCGCAATCTCAACACCGTCTAGCTCGTATCTTGTAACTCTATCATCATTACCTAGCCTCAGAACTTTACATTTATCAGCATTAAACTGCATTTGCCAATCATTTGACCATTTCAAAACCCTATCTAGATCAACTTGAAGTGATAGTGAGTCCTCCGAATTAATTTCCCTACCGATTTTCGTATCATCGGCAAATTTGCAAATTTGCTACTCAAACCTGAATCTAAATCATTTATATATATTATAAACAACAGAGGTCCGAGGACAGAGCCCTGAGGTACTCCACTAACAACATTATCCCACTCTGACTTAACCCCATTTATACTAACTCTCTGTTTCCTTTGGAATAGCCATGCTCTAATCCAAGTTAATATAGCACCCCCAATACCATCAACCCCTTAACAACTCCCCATATAGATTCACACCAATAACAATAATAATAGTTACTTTATCACACTATCCTACGTTAAAAGCCTTGGTCCACCTAAGCAGGATGCAAGGTTTACACTCAGAACAAGCTAGGGTAAAGTACTACTAGTGAAGAGCTAGAGGCTTGAGTCAGCTTAGGGTATATACATTCACACCAATAACAATAATAATAATTAATTTACCACACTATCTTACGTTAAAAGCCTTGGTCCACTTAAGCAGGATACAAGGTTTTACACTGAACACAAGCTAGGGTAAAGTTCTACTAGGGAAACACTTGAAGCTAGAGTCAGCTTAGGGTAGGGAGACCACGTGGTTCCACTGGGACCCCCCTTAGAATAACTAGTAATATACACACTAAGACACCTACTACACACAAAGTATAATACTCTGCACATAGAACACGTGTATGCCAGACAATGAAGAATGTACACAGTATACTTAGCTGGAAACAAGACACAGAAATAAGAAACGAGGAGGAAGGGTAAGAGGATCCTATCCATCCAACGCCAGCTCAGAGAAGAAGGTGTCTCAGTCTCCTTCCCCCCAGCTGGCTCGCTGCCGGCAGACTGCTCAACTGATCGTACCGCAGCCCTATACCAAGTTTACTCAGGTTTACTTTACAAATGATTAGAAAGTATTAGTAAACATAGTTGGTGCCTATGTTATTATTTAATAATCAACCCCAAGCTCAGTCTTTAAATGCTCTTCGAGAAACAAGAATAGTCTTACGTCTGGCAGGGAAGATACAAACAATTGCAGCTCGTGATGCGTCCAGCTATACTATAAGAAAGTTTAATAGCTCAATTTTGACCTCTGGTTTCCACTGAGGGACCCAGGGTCGTTACAAGGGGACAGAAGTGAGAGATATTTGGGAGGACGAGGGGACAAGGGTCTCCTCGTCCCTTGACGGTAATGGTGGGGAAGGACAAGAGACAGGGGAGTTTGGGATGGTGCGGACGAGGGGATGGCAGAATGGAGAATGGTGGGGAGGACAAAGGGACAGTGAGAGTGAGAGGGTGTGTTAGCCAGAGCTCCTGAGTGTTGTTATATTGTCATAACAATATGGAAGTTGTAGTGAAGGACCTGATGACTCTAGTTGGGGCCCTGAAGACAGAGCTGGACTCTCAACAGGAGGAGGTACGACAGCTGAAACAACAACGAGAAGAAACGAAGGAGGAGACCATTAGTAAAAAGACCTCGTCTTGGAAAGTTGTAAAGGACAAGGGCCTTAAGAAGACTTTGATAAAGCCGCCTACAGAGGCCTAAGAACTTCTAATTCATTTACCGAATTGGAGGACGAGTGCTGTGGTGAGACTGCGGATCACGCGAAAAGGAAAGCAACGAAGCGCAGGCCCCTCAGAGAGTAAAGGAAATACCTAAGCGAACTTCAGTTGTGGGGGATTCCCAGATAAGGTATTTGGATAGAACGTTTTGTGCTAGAGATAGGGGGAACAGGTTAAGGGTTTGCTATCCCGGAGCTGGTATTGGTGATATCGAAAACAACATGAATGATATTATGGCTGGAAATGGGAACAATCCCGTTATTAGCATTAGCGCGAGAGGAAATGATGTTGGTTGAGTTAGGAGTGAGGAACTGATTCAGAGGTATAAAACAGCCATAGAAATAGAAGCAAGGGAGGAATCCCGATCATATGTGGCATTCTTCCAAGAAAGGGAGTGGGAAATGAATGGATGTCGAGGGCACTTGGTGTCAATTGCCGGCTGGAAAGATATTGCAAATCAAATGCAATATCTTTCATAGACAACTGGGAACACTTCTATGGAAGAAGTGAAATGTATGCTCGGGATGGAGTGCATCTATCGAGGGCTGGGGTTATTGTTTTTGTGAACTCGTTGGAACCAGTGGTTAGAGGCATTTGTTTGGGCTTAAACTGTTAGTAGATAGTGGTATGGGAATTAATTTGGAGGAAGGAAGTGATAAAAGTATGTGTTTGTGGGAGAAAAGAATTGGCAAAATGATCAGGGAATGAGAAGGGCCTCAAAATAACAATTCACTTAGGGTATATTACACTAACACTAGAAGTCTAAGAAATAAAGTAAATGATTTAAATGCTCTTGTCTGCACAGAAAAAAAATAGATATTATTGCACTTACCGAAAAGTGGATGAATGTAGAAAATAGAAAGTTATTAGCTGAATATCAAATTAATTGATTTAAACTATTTCACACAGATAGATACATTAGACGAGGAGGGGGAGTAGCCATATATGTTAGGGACAATTTGAAATGTAGTCTCAAGGAGGGAATCAAAACTGAGCCACATACAGAAATTATTTGGATAGAATTAAACGAAAAAGCAAATAAAATTATAATAGGAGTTATATATAGGCCACCAAATTTAGACAGAATGGAAGCAAGGCATCTATGAGATGAAATATCTAGAGCATCTAGAACTAACAGTGTTTATGTCATGGGTGACTTTAATTTTAGTGGAATAAACTGGGTGAACAAAACAGGGAATAATGAAGCATTAGATTTTCTAGAATTAATTGACGATTGCTTTCTTATGCAACATATTAAGGAACCAACGCGGGGAAATAATATTTTAGATTTAGTGTTAACTAACAGGGAAACACAAATTAAGGACATCAAAATAGGCAGTGAGCTAGGGAACAGTGATCATAAAGAGATCAGATTTAGCACTGAATGGAATACATCTGTAGGAGAAAATTCTGGTAAAGTGCCTGATTTTCGAAAAGCTGATTTTAAAAGCCTAAGAAATTTTTTGGGTCAAGTAGATTGGAAAGTCTTGGGTATGGGGTGTGGGCCGGTATTGGAGCTAGAGGTGAATCCAGAGATAGGTGACGTAAAAGGGGTTTTCGATGTGAATTCAAAATATAACCTATTTAAAAATATTCTAAGCAGAGCCCAGGAATGTAGTATACCATATAAATTGAATAGATCAAATACTAATGATCCAAAGTGGATAACAAAGGATCTGAAGAACCTTATAGGTAAAAAGAGAGCGTGGTACAAAAGGAATAAGAATGGGGAAGTCAGTTTAGAACAGGAATTCGTACAACTGGTTAGAAATGTTAAAAAAGTGATAAGGAAAGCAAAAAGAAACTAAGAAGTTCGCACAGCAGAGCAAGTGGAGACAAATCCTAAAGAGGTTTTCCAGTTATTCCAGACAAAGATTAGGGAAAGGATAGGTCTATTAAAAACTGAGACAGGTCAAATAACAGATAGTGATGAAGAGATGAGTAGTATTTTTAATAAATATTTTATATCTGTATTTACTAAAGAGGAATTTAACAATATGCCTTCAGCCGAAAAAGTGTATGTGGGTGGGGACGAGGACAGGTTGACTAGTTTAGCAGTTACCAGTGAGAATGTAATTAAACAGATAATAAAACTCAAACCAAACAAATCCCCAGGGCCGGATGAAGTGTTTGCCAGGGTGCTTAAAGAATGCAAAGAGGAGCTTTGCGACCCACTTTCTACCATATTTAATAAATCAGTAGAGTCAGGCAGAGTGCCAGAGTCATGGAAAGTTGCTAATGTGATACCAGTTTTTAAGAAAGGAGATATATCACTTGCGTCAAACTATCGGCCAATTAGCCTAACGTCTATTGTGGGAAAGTTACTCGAATCGATAATTGCAAATAAAATTCGTCTTCATCTTGAAAAACATAAATTAATAATTGAGTCGCAACATGGTTTTATAAATGGCCGTTCATGTTTACAAATTTGTTATCTTTTTATTGTAGCATAGTTAAGACAGTTGATAGTGGTAAGGATTGTGATGTTGTGTAACTTGACTTTAGCAAAGCTTTTGATACAGTGCCACATGAAAGACTGATTAAAAAGATAGAGGCTCATGGTATTGGGGGTACTATATTAAGCTGGATTACAGCATGGCTATACCAAAGAAAACAGAGTTAGTATAAATGGAGTCAAGTCAGAGTAGGAAAATGTTGTAAGTGGAGTGCCTCAAAGAACTGTCATGGGACCTCTGTTGTTTATTATATATATAAAAAATTTAGATTCAGGTTTGAGTAGCAACATTTGCAAATTTGTCGATGATACAAAAATCGGTGGGGAAATTAATACGGAAGAAGACTCACTATCACTTCATGTTGATTTAAATAGGGTTTTGAAATTTTGCAGTTTAATGCTGATAAATATAGTGTTCTGAGGCTAGGTAATGATGACAGAGTTACAAGATACGAAATAGTAGATTGCGAAAGAGATCTGGGAGTTATGATTAGTAAGAATTTAAAACAAAAGGATCAATGCATGAATGTTCGTAATAAGGCAAATAGGACACTGGGATTTATTAATCGAAGCGTTAGTAACAAGACACCTGGTGTGGTTCTTTAGCTATATCTAGCTCTGGTTAGGTCCTAGTTAGATTATGCAGCTCAGTTATGGTCGCCGTACTGTAGAATGGATATAAATTCACTTGAACGTGTCCAGCGTAGGATGACTAAGTTAATTCCCCAAATTAGAAATCTTTCATATGAAAAAGATTAACAAAGCTTAACTTGCATTCACTGGAAAGGCGAAAGAGTTAGGGGTGGCATGATAGAGGTTTACAAGTGGATGAATGGACATAACAATGGAGATATAAATAGGGTATTAAAAGTATCAACACAAGACAGAACACGAAACAATGGGTATAAATTGGATAAGTTTAGATTTAGGAAAGACTTGGTTAAATACTGGTTCAGTAACAGGGTTGTTGATTTGTCGAACCAATTGCCGTTTAACGTGGTGGTGGGGTCCGTCGATTGTTTCAAGCGTGGGTTGGACAAGTATATGAGTGGGATTGGGTGGTTATAAATAGGAGCTGCCTCGTATGGGCCAATAGGCCTTCTGCAGTTGCCTTTGTTCTTACAGGGGGAGTGGGGCATGGTGGGAAGGAAGAGGGGATTGTGGAGTGGGGAATGGTCGAGGAGGACGGGGGAAGGTGGAGTGGGGGAATGGTTGAGACGGCCCAGGAGATAGGTGAGGGGGAGGGAAGAATGCTGGGGAGGACTTGGGGACAGGGAAAGTTGCTGTCCCACAGCAACGCATTGCCGGGTACTGCTAGTATTTTTATAAATGTTCATAATAAAACAAATAGGACACTGGAATTTTATTTATCGAAGAGTAAATATTAAGAGGCTATATCTTGCTCTGGTTAATCCTCATATAGCTTACACTGCTAAGTTTTGGTCTAGGTATTATAGAATGGATATAAATTTACTATAATGCGTCCAGATTAAGATGATAAAGTTAATCCCCTTAATTTGAAACTTGTCATATGAAGAAATATTGACAAACGTTAAATTACATTCTACAAAGAGGCGAAGACTTAGGGGTGTACAAGTGGATGAATGGAAATAACATAGGGGAATAATAATAGGAATTAAAAGTAACTACACAAGACAGAACACGAAACAATGGGTATAAATTGGATTAGTTCAGATTTAGGAAAGACATTGGTAAATACTGGTTCGGTAACAGAGTTCCTGATTTGCAGAACCAATTACCGCATAACATATTAAAAAGAGGATCCCTTGATTGTTTCAATCGTAAATTAGAAATATATATGGATGGAATTGGGTGGATATAAATATGAGCTGCCTCGTATGGGCCAATAGGCCTTCTGCAGTTACCTTCATTCCTATGTTCTTATATATGGCTGCTCCCCCTCCTCGTCTAATATATCAACGTGTGTCAAACAGTTTAAATTTGTTTATTTGACATTCAGCTAATAGTTCTCTGTTTTCTACATTCATCCGTGTTTCGATAAGTGCAATAACATATATTGTTTCTGTGAAAACAGAAGCATTTAAATCATTTAATTTGTTTCTTAGACTCCTACTGTTCGTGTAAATTACCTTGGTGTATTCTTATTTTGAGGCCATTCTTCTTCCATGTTCATTTTGCCCTCCCCCTCCCAATTCATACTTTATTGCCCTTATGTACATATAAATTTCTATATCACTATCTACTAATAGTTTAACCCAAAGAAACCTTTCATATATCAGATTCCAACTAGTTGGCAACAGCAACAACCCCAGCCCTAGATAAATGTAAGGAGTAATTTCATTAATGTGAGGAGAAGCTCATGGAGTGGCCTATATAAGTCCTGGAGGTACACATCAGAGAAATGATTCTTCAGTCATCGTCCATAGTACACATCAGAGAATTGAATTCTTATATAGAGATTACGGGCAATTATTTGACAAGATGAACATATTGTCGTTTGTCGGAAAGGCGGTGATGGTGGTGGCGGTAACAAAGGCGATCCCTGTTGCCGTCGACACCAACATCTCGCCGGAAACATTTGCTAAATTTATTACACTTGATGAAATGAAACAATTCTTCAACGAAACTAATGACTACTTGTTCAATAAGCTGCCAGGTAAGACACTGTCAGAAGTTGCCGAAAATATTAAGGAAAAGATGACAACCGTAAAGCAGACGATTGAGGAAACCGAGGCAGTTAAGCAGCTTACCAGCTCTCTCGCACCAGTCAAAACTTGGTTCAAGGAAAAGGCGACTACAATTCACGAGAAGTTCAGCGCCCTGAAGAATACTACCTTCCAGCAGATGCTCAGCCACGTTATAGAGCAAGTAACCAGCTTGGACCATAAGATTATAAACTGGTTCGAAGAACATATTCCCAAACAATAAAACACACATGCCACTTGTCTAATCAAACTTACCATTATATTCCATCCGAATTATATAATCCTTATTATAACCTCTTGTTTCTCAATAATGTATTGGAAGATAAAATATGTTATTAATGTATATAAAATTGCATATCGAATAAAATATTGTTGATAGAATTGAAATAAATTGTTGATTCATAATTTGTAATTTTATTACCATTACACTTATACTATGACTGTACATTAATCTCTGTAATCTGAGAGATTTATATTCAATCATGGCATGGAGGAAACATCCTTAGTACATTGTCCCTCCTTAAATTAGATAAAAAATTGTCAGCTGCAGTTTCATTATATTCATATTGACTTTCAAGTTGCACATAAAAATCATTTATCAACTGCGGTTTGTAGTTTAACAGTTATGGAAACTTCAGTATTTTATACTAAAACTCATAAGGTAATGCTGTCGAAAAGTATGTTATGTCATCGCAAGATATCTCTACGTTTCCTATCATGTATGCAAATTTGCTGTAGCCAAATTAGGTAGTAGGAAATAGAATTTTGTTTGTTGGTTTTTAAAAATTGAGGTTTTTAGATAGAGATTTTTGTGCAAAAGACGGGTAACAGGCTAGGGGTTTGCTATCCAGGGGCAGGAATTAAGGATATTGTAGACAACACTATTATAAATTGAGGTATGGGGAAAGGATGCAATAAAAGTATGTGATGGTGGGGGAAATAGTTGGCAAAAATAATAGGGAAGGAGAGGGGTCTCAAAATAGCAATACACATAAAATATATTACATAAACAGTAGAAGCCTGAGAAACCAAATAAACGATTCAAATGCTCTTGTCTGCACAGAAGCAATAGATATTATTGCACTTACAGAAACATGGAAAATATATAAAACAGAACAATCAGGAGAATATACAAAAAAATTAAGCTGTTTCATACAGATAGACATCTAAGACGAGGAGGGAGAGTCATATTTGTCAGGGAAAATTTTAAATGTTGAATCAAGAAGGGTTAATGAAAACTGTTGTACACGGAAACTAAACTAGGAATTAGACGAAAAAATATATATTCCTTCAGATTCCATGTGAAGATATATTAATATACGAAATTACTTATGGAAATTCCCGCTTCAATTCTTTCTCTGTGGGTCACATTTTTCATCACAAGTTAATTTTCGTGATTTACACACATATAATATGAGTTATATACAGACCAGCAAACTTACACAGAATGGACGTAAAGCATCTATGGAATGAAATATCTCGAACATCTAGGTCAAACAGTATTTGCATCATAGGTGACTATAATTATAATTGCTTAAGTGGCTTCACAGAACAGGAAAGAAGGAAGCAAAAGATATTTTAAAATTAATAGATGATTCCCTCCTAAACATCGCATTAAGGAACCAATGCGAGAAAATAATAACTAAAACTTGGTGTTAACTAATAAGGAGACAAATTAATGAAATCAAAATAGGGAGTGAGCTAGGGAACAGCAATCAAAAAGAAATCTGATGTACTATAGAATCGAATTGATTTGTAGGGAAAAATTCTGTTTTTCTAAAAAAAAAAATTCTGAAAGTGTCAGTTTTCAGAAAAGTTTATATTATTAACCATAAAAAATATATTTGGTGTGATAGATTGGAAAGACATGGGCATGAGGTTGGGCTAGTGTTGGAGCGAGACTGTCAATTCTGGAAAATTCTGTTTAAGTGTCTGTTATAAAAATGGTGGGCTTGCTATGGGGGATCTAATATTACAGGGAAGTAGGGGTAGTAGTTAGCATTAAGGGTTATCAAATATGGGCGATCTCAAAGGCCCGGCCCCCACTATATAGAAATAACCTTGTAATGGCTTATTACAGCAATAGTCAGCCTAGAGGTTGATTAAGGATCTCCTACACAGGAAAAATGGATATTCCTTTACTAACTTACTTATTTATTAAGAACATAAGAACAAAGGTAACTGCAGAAGGCCTATTGGCCCATACGAGGCAGCTCCTATTCTATAACCACCCAATCCCACTCATATACTTGTCCAACCCGCGCTTGAAAGATTTCTAATTTGGGGAATTAACTTAGTCATCCTACGTTGGACACGTTCAAGTGAATTTATATCCATTCAATAATATGGCGATCAAAACTGAACTGCATAATCTAAATGGGGCCTATCCAAAGCAAGATATAGCTTAAGAACCACACCAGGTGTCTTGTTACTAACGCTTCGATTAATAAATCCCAGTGTCCTATTCGCCTTATTACGAACATTCATGCATTGATCCTTTTGTTTTAAATTCTTACTAATCATAACTCCCAGATCCCTTTCGCAATCCGACTTCGCAATCTCAACACCGTCTAGCTCGTATCTTGTAACTCTATCATCATTACCTAGCCTCAGAACTTTACATTTATCAGCATTAAACTGCATTTGCCAATCATTTGACCATTTCAAAACCCTATCTAGATCAACTTGAAGTGATAGTGAGTCCTCCGAATTAATTTCCCTACCGATTTTCGTATCATCGGCAACTTTGCTACTCAAACCTGAATCTAAATCATTTATATATATTATAAACAACAGAGGGCCGAGGACAGAGCCCTGAGGTACTCCACTAACAACATTATCCAACTCTGACTTACTAACTTACTCCATTTATACTAACTCTCTGTTTCCTTTGGAATAGCCATGCTCTAATCCAAGTTAATATAGCACCCCCAATACCATCAACCCCTTAACAACTCCCCATATAGATTCACACCAATAACAATAATAATAGTTACTTTATCACACTATCCTACGTTAAAAGCCTTGGTCCACCTAAGCAGGATGCAAGGTTTACACTCAGAACAAGCTAGGGTAAAGTACTACTAGTGAAGAGCTAGAGGCTTGAGTCAGCTTAGGGTATATACATTCACACCAATAACAATAATAATAATTACTTTACCACACTATCTTACGTTAAAAGCCTTGGTCCACTTAAGCAGGATACAAGGTTTTACACTGAACACAAGCTAGGGTAAAGTTCTACTAGGGAAACACTTGAAGCTAGAGTCAGCTTAGGGTAGGGAGACCACGTGGTTCCACTGGGACCCCCCTTAGAATAACTAGTAATATACACACTAAGACACCTACTACACACAAAGTATAATACTCTGCACATAGAACACGTGTATGCCAGACAATGAAGAATGTACACAGTATACTTAGCTGGAAACAAGACACAGAAATAAGAAACGAGGAGGAAGGGTAGGAGGATCCTATCCATCCATCGCCAGCTCAGAGAAGAAGGTGTCTCAGTCTCCTTCCCCCCAGCTGGCTCGCTGCCGGCAGACTGCTCAACTGATCGTACCGCAGCCCTATACCAAGTTTACTCAGGTTTACTTTACAAATGATTAGAAAGTATTAGTAAACATAGTTGGTGCCTATGTTATTATTTAATAATCAACCCCAAGCTCAGTCTTTAAATGCTCTTCGAGAAACAAGAATAGTCTTACGTCTGGCAGGGAAGATACAAACAATTGCAGCTCGTGATGTGTCCAGCTATACTATAAGAAAGTTTAATAGCTCAATTTTGACCTCTGGTTTCCACTGAGGAACCCAGGATCGTAACAAGGGGACAGAAGTGAGAGATATTTGGGAGGACGAGGGGACAAGGGTCTCCTCGTCCCTTGACGGTAATGGTGGGGAAGGACAAGAGACAGGGGAGTTTGGGATGGTGCGGACGAGGGGATGGCAGAATGGAGAATGGTGGGGAGGACAAAGGGACAGTGAGAGTGAGAGGGTGTGTTAGCCAGAGCTCCTGAGTGTTGTTATATTGTCATAACAATATGGAAGTTGTAGTGAAGGACCTGATGACTCTAGTTGGGGCCCTGAAGACAGAGTTGGACTCTCAACAGGAGGAGGTACGACAGCTGAAACAACAACGAGAAGAAACGAAGGAGGAGACCATTAGTAAAAAGACCTCGTCTTGGAAAGTTGTAAAGGACAAGGGCCTTAAGAAGACTTTGATAAAGCCGCCCACAGAGGCCTAAGAACTTCTAATTCATTTACCGTATTGGAGGACGAGTGCTGTGGTGAGACTGCGGATCACGCGAAAAGGAAAGCAACGAAGCGCAGGCCCCTCAGAGAGTAAAGGAAATACCTAAGCGAACTTCAGTTGTGGGGGATTCCCAGATAAGGTATTTGGATAGAACGTTTTGTGCTAGAGATAGGGGAAACAGGTTAAGGGTTTGCTATCCCGGAGCTGGTATTGGTGATATCGAAAACAACATGAATGATATTATGGCTGGAAATGGGAACAATCCCGTTATTAGCATTAGCGCGAGAGGAAATGATGTTGGTTGAGTTAGGAGTGAGGAACTGATTCAGAGGTATAAAACAGCCATAGAAATAGAAGCAAGGGAGGAATCCCGATCATATGTGGCATTCTTCCAAGAAAGGGAGTGGGAAATGAATGGATGTCGAGGGCACTTGGTGTCAATTGCCGGCTGGAAAGATATTGCAAATCAAATGCAATATCTTTCATAGACAACTGGGAACACTTCTATGGAAGAAGTGAAATGTATGCTCGGGATGGAGTGCATCTATCGAGGGCTGGGGTTATTGTTTTTGTGAACTCGTTGGAACCAGTGGTTAGAGGCATTTGTTTGGGCTTAAACTGTTAGTAGACAGTGGTATGGGAATTAATTTGGAGGAAGGAAGTGATAAAAGTATGTGTTTGTGGGAGAAAAGAATTGGCAAAATGATCAGGGAATGAGAAGGGCCTCAAAATAACAATTCACTTAGGGTATATTACACTAACACTAGAAGTCTAAGAAATAAAGTAAATGATTTAAATGCTCTTGTCTGCACAGAAAAAAAAAGATATTATTGCACTTACCGAAAAGTGGATGAATGTAGAAAATAGAAAGCTATTAGCTGAATATCAAATTAATTGATTTAAACTATTTCACACAGATAGATACATTAGACGAGGAGGGGGAGTAGCCATATATGTTAGGGACAATTTGAAATGTAGTCTCAAGGAGGGAATCAAAACTGAGCCACATACAGAAATTATTTGGATAGAATTAAACGAAAAAGCAAATAATATTATAATAGGAGTTATATATAGGCCACCAAATTTAGACAGAATGGAAGCAAAGCATCTATGAGATGAAATATCTAGAGCATCTAGATCTAACAGTGTTTATGTCATGGGTGACTTTAATTTTAGTGGAATAAACTGGGTGAACAAAACAGGGAATAATGAAGCATTAGATTTTCTAGAATTAATTGACGATTGCTTTCTTATGCAACATATTAAGGAACCAACGCGGGGAAATAATATTTTAGATTTAGTGTTAACTAACAGGGAAACACAAATTAAGGACATCAAAATAGGCAGTGAGCTAGGGAACAGTGATCATAAAGAGATCAGATTTAGCACTGAATGTAATACATCTGTAGGAGAAAATTCTGGTAAAGTGCCTGATTTTCGAAAAGCTGATTTTAAAAGCCTAAGAAATTTTTTGGGTCAAATAGATTGGAAAGTCTTGGGTATGGGGTGTGGGCCAGTATTGGAGCTAGAGGTGAATCCAGAGATAGGTGACGTAAAAGGGGTTTTCGATGTGAATTCAAAATATAACCTATTTAAAAATATTCTAAGCAGAGCCCAGGAATGTAGTATACCATATAAATTGAATAGATCAAATACTAATGATCCAAAGTGGATAACAAAGGATCTGAAGAACTTTATAGGTAAAAAGAGAGCGTGGTACAAAAGGAATAAGTATGGGGAAGTCAGTTTAGAACAGGAATTCGTACAACTGGTTAGAAATGTTAAAAAAGTGATAAGGAAAGCAAAAAGAAACTAAGACGTTCGCATAGCAGAGCAAGTGGAGACAAATCCTAAAGAGGTTTTCCAGTTATACCAGACAAAGATTAGGGAAAGGATAGGTCTATTAAAAACTGAGACAGGTCAAATAACAGATAGTGATGAAGAGATGAGTAGTATTTTTAATAAATATTTTATATCTGTATTTACTAAAGAGGAATTTAACATTATGCC
Source organism: Procambarus clarkii (assembly GCF_040958095.1). Classification (NCBI taxonomy): domain Eukaryota; kingdom Metazoa; phylum Arthropoda; class Malacostraca; order Decapoda; family Cambaridae; genus Procambarus; species Procambarus clarkii. The sequence continues at coordinate 6,096,358 of NC_091161.1, read as the reverse complement.
TTCAGCCGAAAAAGTGTATGTTGGTGGGGACGAGGACAGGTTGACTAGTTTAGCAGTTACCAGTGAGGATGTAATTAAACAGATAATAAAACTCAAACCAAACAAATCCCCAGGGCCGGATGAAGTGTTTGCCAGGGTGCTTAAAGAATGCAAAGAGGAGCTTTGCGACCCACTTTCTACCATATTTAATAAATCAGTAGAGTCAGGCAGAGTGCCAGAGTCATGGAAAGTTGCTAATGTGATACCAGTTTTTAAGAAAGGAGATATATCACTTGCGTCAAACTATCGGCCAATTAGCCTAACGTCTATTGTGGGAAAGTTACTCGAATCGATAATAGCAAATAAAATTCGTCTTCATCTTGAAAAACATAAATTAGTAATTGAGTTGCAACATGGTTTTATAAATGGCCGTTCATGTTTACAAATTTGTTATCTTTTTATTCTAGCATAGTTAAGACAGTTGATAGTGGTAAGGATTGTGATGTTGTGTACCTTGACTTTAGCAAAGCTTTTGATACAGTGCCACATGAAAGACTGATTAAAAAGATAGAGGCTCAAGGTATTGGGGGTTACTATATTAAGCTGGATTACAGCATGGCTATACCAAAGAAAACAGAGTTAGTATAAATGGAGTCAAGTCAGAGTAGGAAAATGTTGTAAGTGGAGTGCCTCAAAGCACTGTCATGGGACCTCTGGTGTTTATTATATATATAAAAAATTTAGATTCAGGTTTGAGTAGTAACATTTGCAAATTTGTCGATGATACAAAAATCGGTGGGGAAATTAATACGGAAGAAGACTCACTATCACTTCATGTTGATTTAAATAGGGTTTTGAAATTTTGCAGTTTAATGCTGATAAATATAGTGTTCTGAGGCTAGGTAATGATGACAGAGTTACAAGATACGAACTAGATGGTGTTTAGATTGCGAAAGAGATCTGGGAGTTATGATTAGTAAGAATTTAAAACAAAAGGATCAATGCATGAATGTTCGTAATAAGGCAAATAGGACACTGGGATTTATTAATCGAAGCGTTAGTAACAAGACACCTGGTGTGGTTCTTTAGCTATATCTAGCTCTGGTTAGGTCCTATTTAGATTATGCAGTTCAGTTTTGGTCGCCGTACTGTAGAATGGATATAAATTCACTTGAACGTGTCCAGCGTAGGATGACAAAGTTAATTCCCCAAATTAGAAATCTTTCATATGAAAAAGATTAACAAAGCTTAACTTGCATTCACTGGAAAGGCGAAAGAGTTAGGGGTGGTTGATACCTGGTTGATACCTGGTTGATGGGGTTCTGGGAGTTCGTCTACTCCCCAAGCCCGGCCCGAGGCCAGGCTCGACTTGTGAGAGTTTGGTCCACCAGGCTGTTGCTTGGAGCGGCCCGCAGGCCCACATACCCACCACAGCCCGGTTGGTCCGGCACTCCTTGGAGGAATAAATCTAGTTTCCTCTTGAAAATGTCCACGGTTGTTCCGGCAATATTTCTTATGCTTGCTGGGAGGACGTTGAACAACCGCGGACCTCTGATGTTTATACAGTGTTCTCTGATTGTGCCTATGGCACCTCTGCTCTTCATTGGTTCTATTCTACATTTTCTTCCATGTCGTTCACTCCAGTACGTTGTTATTTTACTGTGTAGATTTGGTACTTGGCCCTCCAGTATCTTCCAGGTGTATATTATTTGATATCTCTCTCGTCTTCTTTCTAGTGAGTATATTTGGAGGGCTTTGAGACGATCCCAATAATTTAGGTGCTTTATTGCGTCTATGCGTGCCGTATATAAGAACATAAGAACATAAGAACAAAGGTAACTGCAGAAGGCCTATTGGCCCATACGAGGCAGCTCCTATTCTATAACCACCCAATCCCACTCATATACTTGTCCAACCCGTGCTTGAAACAATCGAGGGACCCCACCTCCACAATGTTACGCGGCAATTGGTTCCACAAATCAACAACCCTGTTACTGAACCAGTATTTACCCAAGTCTTTCCTAAATCTAAACTTATCCAATTTATATCCATTGTTTCGTGTTCTGTCCTGTGTTGATACTTTTAATACCCTATTAATATCCCCCCGGTTATGTCCATTCATCCACTTGTAAACCTCTATCATGTCACCCCTAACTCTTCGCCTTTCCAGTGAATGCAACTTAAGCTTTGTTAATCTTTCTTCATATGAAAGATTTCTAATTTGGGGAATTAACTTAGTCATCCTACGCTGGACACGTTCAAGTGAATTTATATCCATTCTATAATATGGCGACCAAAACTGAACTGCATAATCTAAATGGGGCCTAACTAGAGCAAGATATAGCTTGAGAACCACACCAGGTGTCTTGTTACTAACGCTGCGATTAATAAATCCAAGTGTCCGATTTGCCTTATTACGAACATTTATGCATTGATCCTTTTGTTTTAAATTCTTACTAATCATAACTCCCAGATCCCTTTCGCAATCCGACTTCGCAATCACAACACCATCTAGCTCGTATCTTGTAACTCTATCATCATTACCTAACCTCAGAACTTTACATTTATCAGCATTAAACTGCATCTGCCAATCCTTTGACCATTTCAAAACCCTATCTAGATCAACTTGAAGTGATAGTGAGTCCTCCTCCGAATTAATTTCCCTACCGATTTTCGTATCATCGGCAAATTTGCAAATGTTGCTACTCAAACCTGAATCTAAATCATTTATATATATTATAAACAACAGAGGTCCCAGGACAGAGCCTTGAGGCACTCCACTTACAACATTTTCCCACTCTGACTTGATTCCATTTATACTAACTCTCTGTTTCCTTTGGTATAGCCATGCCCTAATCCAGCTTAATATAGCACCCCCAATACCATGAGACTATTTTTTTAATCAGTCTTTCATGTGGCACTGTATCAAAAGCTTTGCTAAAGTCAAGGTATACAACATCGCAATCCTTACCACTATCAACTGCCTCAACAATGCTAGAATAAAAAGATAACAAATTTGTTAAACATGAACGGCCATTTATAAAACCATGTTGCGACTCAATTATTAATTTATGTTTTTCAAGATGAAGACGAATTTTATTTGCTATTATAGATTCGAGTAACTTTCCCACAATAGACGTTAGGCTAATTGGTCGATAGTTAGACGCAAGTGATCTATCTCCTTTCTTAAAAACTGGTATCACATTAGCAACTTTCCAAAACTCTGGCACTCTGCCTGACTCTATTGATTTATTAAATATGGTTGACAGTGGGTCACAAAGCTCCTCTTTGCATTCTTTAAGCACCCTAGCAAACACTTCATCCGGCCCTGGGGATTTGTTTGGTTTGAGTTTTACTATTTGTTTAAGAACATCCTCCCTGGTAACTGCTAAACTCGTCAACCTGTCCTCGTCCCCACCCACATAGACTTGTTCGGCTGAAGGCATATTGTTAAGTTCCTCTTTAGTAAATACAGATACAAAATATTTATTAAAAATACTACTCATCTCTTCATCACTATCTGTTATTTGACCTGTCTCAGTTTTTAATGGACCTATCCTTTCCCTAGTCTTAGTACGATATAACTGAAAAAACCCTTTAGGATTTGTCTTTGCTTGCCCTGCTATGCGAACTTCATAGTTTCTTTTTGCTTTCCTTATCTCTTTTTTAACATTTCTAACCAGTTGTACGAATTCCTGTTCTAAAGTGATCTCCCCATTTTTAATCCTTTTGTACCAAGCTCTCTTTTTACCTATAAGGTTCTTCAAATTCTTTGTTATTCACTTTGGGTCATTAGTATACGATCTATTCAATTTGTATGGTATACTACGTTCCTGTGCTTTGTTTAGAATATTCTTAAATAAGTTATATATTGAATCCACATCGAAATCCCCATTTAAGTCACCTATCGCTGGGTTCATGTCTCGCTCCAAGACCGGCCCACACCCCATACCCAAGCCTTTCCAATCAATTTGACCCAAAAAATTTCTTAGGCTATTAAAATCAGCTTTTCGAAAATCTGGCACTTTAACAGAATTTTCTCCTACTGGTCTATTCCATTCTATGCTAAATCTGATTTCTTTGTGATCACTGCTCCCTAGCTCACTCCCTATTTCGATGTCATTAATTTGCGTTTCCCTGTTAGTTAACACTAAATCTAAAATATTATTTTCCCGTGTTGGTTCCTTAATGTGTTGCGTAAGAAAGCAATCTTCAATTAATTCTAGAAAATCTTCTGCTTCACTATTCCCTGTTTTGTTCAACCAGTTTATTCCGCTAAAATTAAAGTCACCCATGACATAAATACTGTTAGATCTAGATGCTCTAGATATTTCATCCCATAGATGCTTTGCTTCCATTCTGTCTAAATTTGGTGGCCTATATATTACTCCTATTATAATATTATTAGCTTTTTCGTTTAATTCAATCCAAATAGTTTCTGTGTGTGGCTCTGTTTTGATTCCCTCTTTGAGACTACATTTCAAATTATCCCTAACATATATGGCTACTCCACCTCCTCGTCTAATATATCTATCTGTGTGAAATAGTTTAAATCCATATATTTGATATTCAGCTAATAGTTCTCTATTTTCTACATTCATCCACGTTTCGGTAAGTGCAATAATATCTATTTTTTCTGTGCAGACAAGAGCATTTAATTCGTTAATTTTATTTCTTAGACTTCTACTGTTAGTGTAATATACCCTAAGTGAATTGTTATTTTGCGGACCTTCTCTTTCCCTGATCGTTTGCCAATTCCTTTCTCCCACAAACACATACTTTTATTACCTCCTTCCTCCAAATCAATTCCCATACCTCTATCTACTAACAGTTTAAACCCAAACAAACACCTCTAACCACTTCTTCTAGCGAGTTCGCAACAGCAACAACCCCAGCTCTCGATAGATGCACCCCATCACGAGCATACATTTCATTTCTTCCATAGAAGTGTTCCCAGTTGTCTATGAAAGATATTGCATTTGATTTGCAATATCTTTCCAGCCGGCAATTGACACCAAGTGCCCTCGATATCCATTCATTTCCCACTCCCTTTCTTGGAAGAATGCCACATATGATCGGGATTCCTCCCTTGCTCCTAACTAACTCTATGGCTGTTTTATACCTCTGAATCAGTTCCTCACTCCTGACTCGACCAACATCATTTCCTCCCACGCTAATGCAAATAATGGGATTGTTCCCATTACCAGCCATAATATCATTCATGTTGTTTATAATATCACCAATGCCAGCTCCGGGATAGCAAACCCTTAACCTGTTCCCCCTATCTCTAGCACAAAACGTTCTATCCAAATACCTTATCTGGGAATCTCCCACAACTAATGTTTGCTTAGGTACTTCCTTTACTTTCTGAGGGGCCTGCGCTTCCTTTCTCTTCGTTGCTTTCCCTTTTGCGCGATCCACAGTCTCTCCACAGCACTCGTCCTCCAAAACGTCAAATGAATTTGAAGTTGCTATGGCGTTTGAAGGCGGCTTTATCAAAGTCTTCTTAAGGCCCCTGTCTTTCGCAACTCTCCAAGACGAGGTCCCTTTACTGCTGGTCTCCTCCTTCGTTACTTCTCGTTGTTTTTTATGCTGACGCACCTCCTCCCGCAGAGAGTCCAACTCTGTCCTCAGGGCTCCCACTAGAGTCACCAGGTCCTTCACTACAACTTCCATATTGCTATGATGTTCTCTGTATTCCCTCTATTTCAGCAATCTCTCCTGCTTTGAAGGGGGAAGTGAGTACTGAGCAGTACTCAAGACGGGACAACACAAGTGCCTTGAAGAGTACAACCATTGTGATGGGATCCCTGGATTTGAAAGTTCTCGTAATCCATCCTATCATTTTTCTGGCTGTCGCAATATTTGCTTGGTTATGCTCCTTAAACGTTAGGTCGTCAGACATTATTATTCCCAAATCCTTGATACGTGGCATCATATCATGGCATGATAGAGGTTTACAAGTGGATGAATGGACATAACAAAGGAGATATTAATAGGGTATTAAAAGTATCAACACAAGACAGAACACGAAACAATGGGTATAAATTGGATAAGTTTAGATTTAGGAAAGACTTGGTTAAATACTGGTTCAGTAACAGGGTTGTTGATTTGTCGAACCAATTGCCGTTTAACGTGGTGGTGGGGTCCGTCGATTGTTTCAAGCGTGGGTTGGACAAGTATATGAGTGGAATTGGGTGGTTATAAATAGGAGCTGCCTCGAATGGGCTAATAGGCCTTCTGCAGTTGCCTTTGTTCTTATGTTCTTACAGGGGGAGTGGGGCATGGTGGGAAGGAAGAGGGGATTGTGGAGTGGGGAATGGTCGAGGAGGACGGGGGAAGGTGGAGTGGGGGAATGGTTGAGACGGCCCAGGAGATAGGTGAGGGGGGGGGGGAAGAATGCTGGGGAGGACTTGGGGACAGGGAAAGTTGCTGTCCCACAGCAACGCATTGCCGGGTACTGCTAGTATTTTTATAAATGCTCATAATAAAACAAATAGGACACTGGAATTTTATTTATCGAAGAGTAAATATTAAGAGGCTATATCTTGCTCTGGTTAGTCCTCATATAGCTTACACTGCTAAGTTTTGGTCTAGGTATTATAGAATGTATATATATTTACTATAATGCGTCCAGATTAAGATGATAAAGTTAATCCCCTTAATTTGAAACTTGTCATATGAAGAAATATTGACAAACGTTAAATTACATTCTACAAAGAGGCGAAGACTTAGGGGTGTACAAGTGGATGAATGGAAATAACATAGGGGAATGTTAATAGGAATTAAAAGTAACAACACAAGACAGAACACGAAACAATGGGTATAAATTGGATTAGTTCAGATTTAGGAAAGACATGGGTAAATACTGGTTCGGTAACAGAGTTCCTGATTTGCAGAACCAATTACTGCATAACATATTAAAAATAGGATCCCTTGATTGTTTCAATCGTAAATTAGAAATATATATGGATGGAATTGGGTGGATATAAATATGAGCTGCCTCGTATGGGCCAATAGGCCTTCTGCAGTTACCTTCATTCCTATGTTCTTATATATGGCTGCTCCCCCTCCTCGTCTAATATATCAACGTGTGTCAAACAGTTTAAATTTGTTTATTTGACATTCAGCTTATAGTTCTCTGTTTTCTACATTCATCCGTGTTTCGATAAGTGCAATAACATATATTGTTTCTGTGAAAACAGAAGCATTTAAATCATTTAATTTGTTTCTTAGACTCCTACTGTTCGTGTAAATTACTTTGGTGTATTCTTATTTTGAGGCCATTCTTCTTCCATGTTCATTTTGCCCTCCCCCTCCCAATTCATACTTTATTGCCCTTATGTCCATATAAATTTCTATATCACAATCTACTAATAGTTTAACCCAAAGAAACCTTTCATATATCAGATTCCAACTAGTTGGCAACAGCAACAACCCCAGCCCTAGATAAATGTAAGGAGTAATTTCATTAATGTGGGGAGAGTGTGAGGAGAAGCTCATGGAGTGGCCTATATAAGTCCTGGAGAACAGATTCTTCAGTCATCGTCCATAGTACACATCAGAGAATTGAATTCTTATATAGAGATTACGGGCAATTATTTGACAAGATGCACATATTGTCGTTTGTCGGAATGGCGGTGATGGTGGTGGCGGTAACAAAGGCGATCCCTGTTGCCGTCGACACCAACATCTCGCCGGAAACACTTGCTAAATTTATTACACTTGATGAAATGAAACAATTCTTCAACGAAACTAATGACTACTTGTTCAATAAGCTGCCAGGTAAGACACTGTCAGAAGTTGCCGAAAATATTAAGGAAAAGATGACAACCGTAAAGCAGACGATCGAGGAAACCGAGGCAGTTAAGCAGCTTACCAGCTCTCTCGCACCAGTCAAAACTTGGTTCAAGGAAAAGGCGACTACAATTCACGAGAAGTTCAGCGCCCTGAAGAATATTACCTTCCAGCAGATGCTCAGCCACGTTATAGAGCAAGTAACCAGCTTGGACCATAAGATTATAAACTGGTTCGAAGAACATATTCCCAAACAATAAAACACACATGCCACTTGTCTAATCAAACTTACCATTATATTCCATCCGAATTATATAATCCTTATTATAACCTCTTGTTTCTCAATAATGTATTGGAAGATAAAATATGTTATTAATGTATATAAAATTGCATATCGAATAAAATATTGTTGATAGAATTGAAATAAATTGTTGATTCATAATTTGTAATTTTATTACCATTACACTTATACTATGACTGTACATTAATCTCTGTAATCTGAGAGATTTATATTCAATCATGGCATGGAGGAAACATCCTTAGTACATTGTCCCTCCTTAAATTAGATAAAAAATTGTCAGTTGCAGTTTCATTATATTCATATTGACTTTCAAGTTGCACATAAAAATCATTTATCAACTGCGGTTTGTAGTTTAACAGTTATGGAAACTTCAGTATTTTATACTAACACTCATAAGGTAATGCTGTCGAAAAGTATGTTATGTCATCGCAAGATATCTCTACGTTTCCTATCCTATTTGTATAGTATGCAAATTTGCTGTAGCCAAATTAGGTAGTAGGAAATAGAATTTTGTTTGTTGGTTTTTAAAAATTGAGGTTTTTAGATAGAGATTTTTGTGCTAAAGACGGGTAACAGGCTAGGGGTTTGCTATCCAGGAGCAGGAATTAAGGATATTGTAGACAACACTTATAAATTGAGGTATGGGGAAAGGATGCAATAAAAGTATGTGATGGTGGGGGAAATAGTTGGCAAAAATAATAGGGAAGGAGAGGGGTCTCAAAATAGCAATACATATAAAATATATTACATAAACAGTAGAAGCCTGAGAAACCAAATAAACGATTCAAATGCTCTTGTCTGCACAGACGCAATAGATATTATTGCACTTACAGAAACATGGAAAATATATAAAACAACAATCAGGAGAATATACAAAAAAAATAAGCTGTTTCATATAGATAGACATCTAAGACGAGGAGGGGGAGTCATATTTGTCAGGGAAAATTTTAAATGTTGAATCAAGAAGGGTTAATGAAAACTGTTGTACACGGAAACTAAACTAGGAATTAGACGAAAAAATATATAATATGAGTCCTTCAGATTCCCTCTGAAGATATATTAATATACGAAATTACTTATGGAAATTCCTGCTTCAATTCTTTCTCTGTGGGTCACATTTTTCATCAAAGTTAATTTTCGTGATTTACACACATATAATATGAGTTATATACAGACCAGCAAACTTACACAGAATGGACGTAAAGCATCTATGGAATGAAATATCTCGAACATCTAGGTCAAACAGTATTTGCATCATAGGTGACTATAATTATAATTGCTTAAGTGGCTTCACAGAACAAGGAAAGAAGGAAGCAAAAGATATTTTAAAATTAATAGATGATTCCCTCCTAAACATCGCATTAAGGAACCAATGCGAGAAAATAATAACTAAAACTTGGTGTTAACTAATAAGGAGACACAAATTAATGAAATCAAAATAGGGAGTGAGTTAGGGAACAGCAATCAAAAAGAAATCTGATGTACTATAGAATCGAATTGATTTGTAGGGAAAAATTCTGTTTTTCTAAAAAAAAAAATTCTGAAAGTGTCAGTTTTCAGAAAAGTTTATATTATTAACCATAAAAAATATATTTGGTGTGATAGATTGGAAAGACATGGGCATGAGGGTGGGCTAGAGTTGGAGCGAGACTGTCAATTCTGGAAAATTCTGTTTAAGTGTCTGTTATAAAAATGGTGGGCTTGCTATGGGGGATCTAATATTACAGGGAAGTAGGGGTAGTAGTTAGCATTAAGGGTTATCAAATATGGGCGATCTCAAAGGCCCGGCCCCCACTATATAGAAATAACCTTGTAATGGCTTATTACAGCAATAGTCAGCCTAGAGGTTGATTAAGGATCTCCTACACAGGAAAAATGGATATTCCTTTACTAACTTACTTATTTATTAAGAACATAAGAACAAAGGTAACTGCAGAAGGCCTATTGGCCCATACGAGGCAGCTCCTATTCTATAACCACCGAATCCCACTCATATACTTGTCCAACCCACGCTTGAAACAATCGAGGGACACCACCTCCACCACGTTACGCGGTAATTGGTTCCACAAATCAACAACCCTATTACTGAACCAGTATTTACCCAAGTCTTTCCTAAATCTAAACTTATCCAATTTATACCCATTGTTTCGTGTTCTGTCTTGTGTTAATATTTTTAATACCCTATTAATATCCCCCCTGTTATGTCCATTCATCCACTTGTAAACCTCTATCATGTCACCCCTAACTCTTCGCCTTTCCAGGGAATGCAACTTAAGCTTTGTTAATCTTTCTTCATATGAAAGATTTCTAATTTGGGGAATTACCTTAGTCATCCTACGTTGGACACGTTCAAGTGAATTTATATCCATTCAATAATATGGCGATCAAAACTGAACTGCATAATCTAAATGGGGCCTATCCAAAGCAAGATATAGCTTAAGAACCACACCAGGTGTCTTGTTACTAACGCTTGGATTAATAAATCCCAGTGTCCTATTCGCCTTATTACGAACATTCATGCATTGATCCTTTTGTTTTAAATTCTTACTAATCATAACTCCCAGATCCCTTTCGCAATCTCAACACCGTCTAGCTCGTATCTTGTAACTCTATCATCATTACCTAGCCTCAGAACTTTACATTTATCAGCATTAAACTGCATTTGCCAATCATTTGACCATTTCAAAACCCTATCTAGATCAACTTGAAGTGATAGTGAGTCCTCCGAATTAATTTCCCTACCGATTTTCGTATCATCGGTAAATTTGCAAATTTGCTACTCAAACCTGAATCTAAATCATTTATATATATTATAAACAACAGAGGTCCGAGGACAGAGCCCTGAGGTACTCCACTAACAACATTATCCCACTCTGACTTAACCCCATTTATACTAACTCTCTGTTTCCTTTGGAATAGCCATGCTCTAATCCAAGTTAATATAGCACCCCCAATACCATCAACCCCTTAACAACTCCCCATATAGATTCACACCAATAACAATAATAATAGTTACTTTATCACACTATCCTACGTTAAAAGCCTTGGTCCACCTAAGCAGGATGCAAGGTTTACACTCAGAACAAGCTAGGGTAAAGTACTACTAGTGAAGAGCTAGAGGCTTGAGTCAGCTTAGGGTATATACATTCACACCAATAACAATAATAATAATTACTTTACCACACTATCTTACGTTAAAAGCCTTAGTCCACTTAAGCAGGATACAAGGTTTTACACTGAACACAAGCTAGGGTAAAGTTCTACTAGGGAAACACTTGAAGCTAGAGTCAGCTTAGGGTAGGGAGACCACGTGGTTCCACTGGGACCCCCCTTAGAATAACTAGTAATATACACACTAAGACACCTACTACACACAAAGTATAATACTCTGCACATAGAACACGTGTATGCCAGACAATGAAGAATGTACACAGTATACTTAGCTGGAAACAAGACACAGAAATAAGAAACGAGGAGGAAGGGTAGGAGGATCCTATCCATCCATCGCCAGCTCAGAGAAGAAGGTGTCTCAGTCTCCTTCCCCCAAGCTGGCTCGCTGCCGGCAGACTGCTCAACTGATCGTACCGCAGCCCTATACCAAGTTTACTCAGGTTTACTTTACAAATGATTAGAAAGTATTAGTAAACATAGTTGGTGCCTATGTTATTATTTAATAATCAACCCCAAGCTCAGTCTTTAAATGCTCTTCGAGAAACAAGAATAGTCTTACGTCTGGCAGGGAAGATACAAACAATTGCAGCTCGTGATGTGTCCAGCTATACTATAAGAAAGTTTAATAGCTCAATTTTGACCTCTGGTTTCCACTGAGGAACCCAGGGTCGTAACAAGGGGACAGAAGTGAGAGATATTTGGGAGGACGAGAGGACAAGGGTCTCCTCGTCCCTTGACGGTAATGGTGGGGAAGGACAAGAGACAGGGGAGTTTGGGATGGTGCGGACGAGGGGATGGCAGAATGGAGAATGGTGGGGAGGACAAAGGGACAGTGAGAGTGAGAGGGTGTGTTAGCCAGAGCTCCTGAGTGTTGTTATATTGTCATAACAATATGGAAGTTGTAGTGAAGGACCTGATGACTCTAGTTGGGGCCCTGAAGACAGAGTTGGACTCTCAACAGGAGGAGGTACGACAGCTGAAACAACAACGAGAAGAAACGAAGGAGGAGACCATTAGTAAAAAGACCTCGTCTTGGAAAGTTGTAAAGGACAAGGGCCTTAAGAAGACTTTGATAAAGCCGCCTACAGAGGCCTAAGAACTTCTAATTCATTTACCGTATTGGAGGACGAGTGCTGTGGTGAGACTGCGGATCACGCGAAAAGGAAAGCAACGAAGCGCAGGCCCCTCAGAGAGTAAAGGAAATACCTAAGCGAACTTCAGTTGTGGGGGATTCCCAGATAAGGTATTTGGATAGAACGTTTTGTGCTAGAGATAGGGGAAACAGGTTAAGGGTTTGCTATCCCGGAGCTGGTATTGGTGATATCGAAAACAACATGAATGATATTATGGCTGGAAATGGGAACAATCCCGTTATTAGCATTAGCGCGAGAGGAAATGATGTTGGTTGAGTTAGGAGTGAGGAACTGATTCAGAGGTATAAAACAGCCATAGAAATAGAAGCAAGGGAGGAATCCCGATCATATGTAGCATTCTTCCAAGAAAGGGAGTGGGAAATGAATGGATGTCGAGGGCACTTGGTGTCAATTGCCGGCTGGAAAGATATTGGAAATCAAATGCAATATCTTTCATAGACAACTGGGAACACTCCTATGGAAGAAGTGAAATGTATGCTCGGGATGGAGTGCATCTATCGAGGGCTGGGGTTATTGTTTTCGTGAACTCGTTGGAACCAGTGGTTAGAGGCATTTGTTTGGGCTTAAACTGTTAGTAGATAGTGGTATGGGAATAAATTTGGAGGAAGGAAGTGATAAAAGTATGTGTTTGTGGGAGAAAACAATTGGCATAATGATCAGGGAATGAGAAGGGCCTCAAAATAACAATTCACTTAGGGTATATTACACTAACACTAGAAGTCTAAGAAATAAAGTAAATGATTTAAATGCTCTTGTCTGCACAGAAAAAAAATAGATATTATTGCACTTACCGAAAAGTGGATGAATGTAGAAAATAGAAAGCTATTAGCTGAATATCAAATTAATTGATTTAAACTATTTCACACAGATAGATACATTAGACGAGGAGGGGGAGTAGCCATATATGTTAGGGACAATTTGAAATGTAGTCTCAAGGAGGGAATCAAAACTGAGCCACATACAGAAATTATTTGGATAGAATTAAACGAAAAAGCAAATAATATTATAATAGGAGTTATATATAGGCCACCAAATTTAGACAGAATGGAAGCAAAGCATCTATGAGATGAAATATCTAGAGCATCTAGATCTAACAGTGTTTATGTCATGGGTGACTTTAATTTTAGTGGAATAAACTGGGTGAACAAAACAGGGAATAATGAAGCATTAGATTTTCTAGAATTAATTGACGATTGCTTTCTTATGCAACATATTAAGGAACCAACGCGGGGAAATAATATTTTAGATTTAGTGTTAACTAACAGGGAAACACAAATTAAGGACATCAAAATAGGCAGTGAGCTAGGGAACAGTGATCATAAAGAGATCAGATTTAGCACTGAATGGAATACATCTGTAGGAGAAAATTCTGGTAAAGTGCCTGATTTTCGAAAAGCTGATTTTAAAAGCCTAAGAAATTTTTTGGGTCAAATAGATTGGAAAGTCTTGGGTATGGGGTGTGGGCCAGTATTGGAGCTAGAGGTGAATCCAGAGATAGGTGACGTAAAAGGGGTTTTCGATGTGAATTCAAAATATAACCTATTTAAAAATATTCTAAGCAGAGCCCAGGAATGTAGTATACCATATAAATTGAATAGATCAAATACTAATGATCCAAAGTGGATAACAAAGGATCTGAAGAACTTTATAGGTAAAAAGAGAGCGTGGTACAAAAGGAATAAGAATGGGGAAGTCAGTTTAGAACAGGAATTCGTACAACTGGTTAGAAATGTTAAAAAAGTGATAAGGAAAGCAAAAAGAAACTAAGACGTTCGCATAGCAGAGCAAGTGGAGACAAATCCTAAAGAGGTTTTCCAGTTATACCAGACAAAGATTAGGGAAAGGATAGGTCTATTAAAAACTGAGACAGGTCAAATAACAGATAGTGATGAAGAGATGAGTAGTATTTTTAATAAATATTTTATATCTGTATTTACTAAAGAGGAATTTAACATTATGCCTTCAGCCGAAAAAGTGTATGTTAAGAACATAAGAACATAAGAACAAAGGTAACTGCAGAAGGCCTATTGGCCCATACGAGGCAGCTCCTATTCTATAACCACCCAATCCCACTCATATACTTGTCCAACCCGTGCTTGAAACAATCGAGGGACCCCACCTCCACAATGTTACGCGGCAATTGGTTCCACAAATCAACAACCCTGTTACTGAACCAGTATTTACCCAAGTCTTTCCTAAATCTAAACTTATCCAATTTATATCCATTGTTTCGTGTTCTGTCCTGTGTTGATACTTTTAATACCCTATTAATATCCCCCCGGTTATGTCCATTCATCCACTTGTAAACCTCTATCATGTCACCCCTAACTCTTCGCCTTTCCAGTGAATGCAACTTAAGCTTTGTTAATCTTTCTTCATATGAAAGATTTCTAATTTGGGGAATTAACTTAGTCATCCTACGCTGGACACGTTCAAGTGAATTTATATCCATTCTATAATATGGCGACCAAAACTGAACTGCATAATCTAAATGGGGCCTAACTAGAGCAAGATATAGCTTGAGAACCACACCAGGTGTCTTGTTACTAACGCTGCGATTAATAAATCCAAGTGTCCGATTTGCCTTATTACGAACATTTATGCATTGATCCTTTTGTTTTAAATTCTTACTAATCATAACTCCCAGATCCCTTTCGCAATCCGACTTCGCAATCACAACACCATCTAGCTCGTATCTTGTAACTCTATCATCATTACCTAACCTCAGAACTTTACATTTATCAGCATTAAACTGCATCTGCCAATCCTTTGACCATTTCAAAACCCTATCTAGATCAACTTGAAGTGATAGTGAGTCCTCCTCCGAATTAATTTCCCTACCGATTTTCGTATCATCGGCAAATTTGCAAATGTTGCTACTCAAACCTGAATCTAAATCATTTATATATATTATAAACAACAGAGGTCCCAGGACAGAGCCTTGAGGCACTCCACTTACAACATTTTCCCACTCTGACTTGATTCCATTTATACTAACTCTCTATTTCCTTTGGTATAGCCATGCTATATTATCCAGCTTAATATAGCACCCCCAATACCATGAGACTCTATTTTTTTAATCAGTCTTTCATGTGGCACTGTATCAAAAGCTTTGCTAAAGTCAAGGTATACAACATCGCAATCCTTACCACTATCAACTGCCTCAACAATGCTAGAATAAAAAGATAACAAATTTGTTAAACATGAACGGCCATTTATAAAACCATGTTGCGACTCAATTATTAATTTATGTTTTTCAAGATGAAGACGAATTTTATTTGCTATTATAGATTCGAGTAACTTTCCCACAATAGACGTTAGGCTAATTGGTCGATAGTTAGACGCAAGTGATCTATCTCCTTTCTTAAAAACTGGTATCACATTAGCAACTTTCCAAAACTCTGGCACTCTGCCTGACTCTATTGATTTATTAAATATGGTTGACAGTGGGTCACAAAGCTCCTCTTTGCATTCTTTAAGCACCCTAGCAAACACTTCATCCGGCCCTGGGGATTTGTTTGGTTTGAGTTTTACTATTTGTTTAAGAACATCCTCCCTGGTAACTGCTAAACTCGTCAACCTGTCCTCGTCCCCACCCACATAGACTTGTTCGGCTGAAGGCATATTGTTAAGTTCCTCTTTAGTAAATACAGATACAAAATATTTATTAAAAATACTACTCATCTCTTCATCACTATCTGTTATTTGACCTGTCTCAGTTTTTAATGGACCTATCCTTTCCCTAGTCTTAGTACGATATAACTGAAAAAACCCTTTAGGATTTGTCTTTGCTTGCCCTGCTATGCGAACTTCATAGTTTCTTTTTGCTTTCCTTATCTCTTTTTTAACATTTCTAACCAGTTGTACGAATTCCTGTTCTAAAGTGACCTCCCCATTTTTAATCCTTTTGTACCAAGCTCTCTTTTTACCTATAAGGTTCTTCAAATTCTTTGTTATCCACTTTGGGTCATTAGTATACGATCTATTCAATTTGTATGGTATACTACGTTCCTGTGCTTTGTTTAGAATATTCTTAAATAAGTTATATATTGAATCCACATCGAAATCCCCATTTAAGTCACCTATCGCTGGGTTCATGTCTCGCTCCAAGACCGGCCCACACCCCATACCCAAGCCATTCCAATCAATTTGACCCAAAAAATTTCTTAGGCTATTAAAATCAGCTTTTCGAAAATCTGGCACTTTAACAGAATTTTCTCCTACTGGTCTATTCCATTCTATGCTAAATCTGATTTCTTTGTGATCACTGCTCCCTAGCTCACTCCCTATTTCGATGTCATTAATTTGCGTTTCCCTGTTAGTTAACACTAAATCTAAAATATTATTTTCCCGTGTTGGTTCCTTAATGTGTTGCGTAAGAAAGCAATCGTCAATTAATTCTAGAAAATCTTCTGCTTCACTATTCCCTGTTTTGTTCAACCAGTTTATTCCGCTAAAATTAAAGTCACCCATGACATAAATACTGTTAGATCTAGATGCTCTAGATATTTCATCCCATAGATGCTTTGCTTCCATTCTGTCTAAATTTGGTGGCCTATATATTACTCCTATTATAATATTATTAGCTTTTTCGTTTAATTCAATCCAAATAGTTTCTGTGTGTGGCTCTGTTTTGATTCCCTCTTTGAGACTACATTTCAAATTGTCCCTAACATATATGGCTACTCCACCTCCTCGTCTAATATATCTATCTGTGTGAAATAGTTTAAATCCATATATTTGATATTCAGCTAATAGTTCTCTATTTTCTACATTCATCCACGTTTCGGTAAGTGCAATAATATCTATTTTTTCTGTGCAGACAAGAGCATTTAATTCGTTAATTTTATTTCTTAGACTTCTACTGTTAGTGTAATATACCCTAAGTGAATTGTTATTTTGCGGACCTTCTCTTTCCCTGATCGTTTTGCCAATTCCTTTCTCCCACAAACACATACTTTTATTACCTCCTTCCTCCAAATCAATTCCCATACCTCTAACTACTAACAGTTTAAACCCAAACAAACACCTCTAACCACTTCTTCTAGCGAGTTCGCAACAGCAACAACCCCAGCTCTCGATAGATGCACCCCATCACGAGCATACATTTCATTTCTTCCATAGAAGTGTTCCCAGTTGTCTATGAAAGATATTGCATTTGATTTGCAATATCTTTCCAGCCGGCAATTGACACCAAGTGCCCTCGATATCCATTCATTTCCCACTCCCTTTCTTGGAAGAATGCCACATATGATCGGGATTCCTCCCTTGCTCCTAACTAACTCTATGGCTGTTTTATACCTCTGATGTTGGTGGGGACGAGGACAGGTTGACTAGTTTAGCAGTTACCAGTGAGGATGTAATTAAACAGATAATAAAACTCAAACCAAACAAATCCCCAGGGCCGGATGAAGTGTTTGCCAGGGTGCTTAAAGAATGCAAAGAGGAGCTTTGCGACCCACTTTCTACCATATTTAATAAATCAGTAGAGTCAGGCAGAGTGCCAGAGTCATGGAAAGTTGCTAATGTGATACCAGTTTTTAAGAAAGGAGATATATCACTTGCGTCAAACTATCGGCCAATTAGCCTAACGTCTATTGTGGGAAAGTTACTCGAATCGATAATAGCAAATAAAATTCGTCTTCATCTTGAAAAACATAAATTAGTAATTGAGTTGCAACATGGTTTTATAAATGGCCGTTCATGTTTACAAATTTGTTATCTTTTTATTCTAGCATAGTTAAGACAGTTGATAGTGGTAAGGATTGTGATGTTGTGTACCTTGACTTTAGCAAAGCTTTTGATACAGTGCCACATGAAAGACTGATTAAAAAGATAGAGGCTCAAGGTATTGGGGGTACTATATTAAGCTGGATTACAGCATGGCTATACCAAAGAAAACAGAGTTAGTATAAATGGAGTCAAGTCAGAGTAGGAAAATGTTGTAAGTGGAGTGCCTCAAAGCACTGTCATGGGACCTCTGTTGTTTATTATATATATAAAAAATTTAGATTCAGGATTGAGTAGCAACATTTGCAAATTTGTCGATGATACAGAAATCGGTGGGGAAATTAATACGGAAGAAGACTCACTATCCCTTCATGTTGATTTAAATAGGGTTTTGAAATTTTGCAGTTTAATGCTGATAAATATAGTCTTCTGAGGCTAGGTAATGATGACAGAGTTACAAGATACGAACTAGATGGTGTTTAGATTGCGAAAGAGATCTGGGAGTTATGATTAGTAAGAATTTAAAACAAAAGGATCAATGCATGAATGTTCGTAATAAGGCAAATAGGACACTGGGATTTATTAATCGAAGCGTTAGTAAAAAGACACCTGGTGTGGTTCTTTAGCTATATCTAGCTCTGGTTAGGTCCTATTTAGATTATGCAGTTCAGTTTTGGTCGCCGTACTGTAGAATGGATATAAAATCTCTTGAACGTGTCCAGAGTAGGATGACTAAGTTAATTCCCCAAATTAGAAATCTTTCATATGAAAAAGATTAACAAAGCTTAACTTGCATTCACTGGAAAGGCGAAAGAGTTAAAGGTGACATGATAGAGGTTTACAAGTGGATGAATGGACATAACAAAGGAGATATTAATAAGGTATTAAAAGTATCAACACAAGACAGAACACGAAACAATGGGTATAAATTGGATAAGTTTAGATTTAGGAAAGACTTGGTTAAATACTGGTTCAGTAACAGGGTTGTTGATTTGTCGAACCAATTGCCGTTTAACGTGGTGGTGGGGTCCGTCGATTGTTTCAAGCGTGGGTTGGACAAGTATATGAGTGGGATTGGGTGGTTATAAATAGGAGCTGCCTCGTATGGGCCAATAGGCCTTCTGCAGTTGCCTTTGTTCTTATGTTCTTACAGGGGGAGTGGGGCATGGTGGGAAGGAAGAGGGGATTGTGGAGTGGGGAATGGTCGAGGAGGACGGGGGAAGGTGGAGTGGGGGAATGGTTGAGACGGCCCAGGAGATAGGTGAGGGGGGGGGGAAGAATGCTGGGGAGGACTTGGGGACAGGGAAAGTTGCTGTCCCACAGCAACGCATTGCCGGGTACTGCTAGTATTTTTATAAATGTTCATAATAAAACAAATAGGACACTGGAATTTTATTTATCGAAGAGTAAATATTAAGAGGCTATATCTTGCTCTGGTTAATCCTCATATAGCTTACACTGCTAAGTTTTGGTCTAGGTATTATAGAATGGATATAAATTTACTATAATGCGTCCAGATTAAGATGATAAAGTTAATCCCCTTAATTTGAAACTTGTCATATGAAGAAATATTGACAAACGTTAAATTACATTCTACAAAGAGGCGAAGACTTAGGGGTGTACAAGTGGATGAATGGAAATAACATAGGGGAATATTAATAGGAATTAAAAGTAACTACACAAGACAGAACACGAAACAATGGGTATAAATTGGATTAGTTCAGATTTAGGAAAGACATTGGTAAATACTGGTTCGGTAACAGTGTTCCTGATTTGCAGAACCAATTACCGCATAACATATTAAAAAGAGGATCCCTTGATTGTTTCAATCGTAAATTAGAAATATATATGGATGGAATTGGGTGGATATAAATATGAGCTGCCTCGTATGGGCCAATAGGTCTTCTGCAGTTACCTTCATTCCTATGTTCTTATATATGGCTGCTCCCGCTCCTCGTCTAATATATCAACGTGTGTCAAACAGTTTAAATTTGTTTATTTGACATTCAGCTTATAGTTCTCTGTTTTCTACATTCATCCGTGTTTCGATAAGTGCAATAACATATATTGTTTCTGTGAAAACAGAAGCATTTAAATCATTTAATTTGTTTCTTAGACTCCTACTGTTCGTGTAAAATACTTTGGTGTATTCTTATTTTGAGGCCATTCTTCTTCCATGTTCATTTTGCCCTCCCCCTCCCAATTCATACTTTATTGCCCTTATGTCCATATAAATTTCTATATCACAATCTACTAATAGTTTAACCCAAAGAAACTTTTCATATATCAGATTCCAACTAGTTGGCAACAGCAACAACCCCAGCCCTAGATAAATGTAAGGAGTAATTTCATTAATGTGAGGAGAGTGTGAGGAGAAGCTCATGGAGTGGCCTATATTAGTCCTGGAGAACAGATTCTTCAGTCATCGTCCATAGTACACATCAGAGAATTGAATTCTTATATAGAGATTACGGGCAATTATTTGACAAGATGCACATATTGTCGTTTGTCGGAATGGCGGTGATGGTGGTGGCGGTAACAAAGGCGATCCCTGTTGCCGTCGACACCAACATCTCGCCGGAAACACTTGCTAAATTTATTACACTTGATGAAATGAAACAATTCTTCAACGAAACTAATGACTACTTGTTCAATAAGCTGCCAGGTAAGACACTGTCAGAAGTTGCCGAAAATATTAAGGAAAAGATGACAACCGTAAAGCAGACGATTGAGGAAACCGAGACAGTTAAGCAGCTTACCAGCTCTCTCGCACCAGTCAAAACTTGGTTCAAGGAAAAGGCGACTACAATTCACGAGAAGTTCAGCGCCCTGAAGAATACTACCTTCCAGCAGATGCTCAGCCACGTTATAGAGCAAGTAACCAGCTTGGACCATAAGATTATAAACTGGTTCGAAGAACATATTCCCAAACAATAAAACACACATGCCACTTGTCTAATCAAACTTACCATTATATTCCATCCGAATTATATAATCCTTATTATAACCTCTTGTTTCTCAATAATGTTTTGGAAGATAAAATATGTTATTAATGTATATAAAATTGCATATCGAATAAAATATTGTTGATAGAATTGAAATAAATTGTGTATTCATAATTTGTAATTTTATTACCATTACACTTACCAATAATTACCAATATTATGACTGTACATTAATCTCTGTAATCTGAGAGATTTATATTCAATCATGGCATGGAGGAAACATCCTTAGTACATTGTCTCTCCTTAAATTAGATAAAAAATTGTCAGCTCCAGTTTCATTATATTCATATTGACTTTCAAGTTGCACATAAAAATCATTTATCAACTGCGGTTTGTAGTTTAACAGTTATGGAAACTTCAGTATTTTATACTAAAACTCATAAGGTAATGCTGTCGAAAAGTATGTTATGTCATCGCAAGATATCTCTACGTTTCCTATCATGTATGCAAATTTGCTGTAGCCAAATTAGGTAGTAGGAAATAGAATTTTGTTTGTTGGTTTTTAAAAATTGAGGTTTTTAGATAGAGATTTTTGTGCTAAAGACGGGTAACAGGCTAGGGGTTTGCTATCCAGGAGCAGGAATTAAGGATATTGTAGACAACACTTATAAATTGAGGTATGGGGAAAGGATGCAATAAAAGTATGTGATGGTGGGGGAAATAGTTGGCAAAAATAATAGGGAAGGAGAGGGGTCTCAAAATAGCAATACACATAAAATATATTACATAAACAGTAGAAGCCTGAGAAACCAAATAAACGATTCAAATGCTCTTGTCTGCACAGAAGCAATAGATATTATTGCACTTACAGAAACATGGAAAATATATAAAACAGAACAATCAGGAGAAAATACAAAAAAATTAAGCTGTTTCATATAGATAGACATCTAAGACGAGGAGGGGGAGTCATATTTGTCAGGGAAAATTTTAAATGTTGAATCAAGAAGGGTTAATCAAAACTGTTGTACACGGAAACTAAACTAGGAATTAGACGAAAAAATATATAATATGAGTCCTTCAGATTCCCTCTGAAGATATATTAATATACGAAATTACTTATGGAAATTCCTGCTTCAATTCTTTCTCTGTGGGTCACATTTTTCATCAAAGTTAATTTTCGTGATTTACACACATATAATATGAGTTATATACAGACCAGCAAACTTACACAGAATGGACGTAAAGCATCTATGGAATGAAATATCTCGAACATCTAGGTCAAACAGTATTTGCATCATAGGTGACTATAATTATAATTGCTTAACTGGCTTCACAGAACAGGAAAGAAGGAAGCAAAAGATATTTTAAAATTAATAGATGATTCCCTCCTAAACATCGCATTAAGGAACCAATGCGAGAAAATAATAACTAAAACTTGGTGTTAACTAATAAGGAGACAAATTAATGAAATCAAAATAGGGAGTGAGCTAGGGAACAGCAATCAAAAAGAAATCTGATTTGTAGGGAAATTGATTTGTAGGGAAAAATTCTGTTTTTCTAAAAAAAAAATTCTGAAAGTGTCAGTTTTCAGAAAAGTTTATATTATTAACCATAAAAAAATATATTTGGTGTGATAGATTGGAAAGACATGGGCATGAGGGTGGGCTAGTGTTGGAGCGAGACTGTCAATTCTGGAAAATTCTGTTTAAGTGTCTGTTATAAAAATGGTGGGCTTGCTATGGGGGATCTAATATTACAGGGAAGTAGGGGTAGTAGTTAGCATTAAGGGTTATCAAATATGGGAGATCTCAAAGGCCCGGCCCCCACTATATAGAAATAACCTTGTAATGGCTTATTACAGCAATAGTCAGCCTAGAGGTTGATTAAGGATCTCCTACACAGGAAAAGTGGATATTCCTTTACTAACTTATTTATTAAGAACATAAGAACAAAGGTAACTGCAGAAGGCCTATTGGCCCATACGAGGCAGCTCCTATTCTATAACCACTCAATCCCACTCATATACTTGTCCAACCCGCGCTTGAAACAATCGAGGGACACCACCTCCACCACGTTACGTGGCAATTGGTTCCACAAATCAACAACCCTGTTACTGAACCAGTTGTGGGATATTTGGGCTTGATTCTGATTAATTAATAATTAAAATAGTAAATTAAATTACGAAGGACCACCCGCTTTTAAAGTAAAGAGGGAAACTGAGAATTTCAGATCATTAGATAAAATTCTAGAGAAAACCAGTGACTATGGATATGACTAGAAAGTATGATCATAAGAATAATTAATGGGCTGTATTATTAAAGAAACAAACCTCAAACACCTACATTGGGGGGTTATTACTGGAGGATTCCTGGTACGTCCAGGAATCAGTGTGGTTCGTTCACTAATTCTATTAATAATAATCTAATCCTATAAATAATGCTGAATATAATATTATTCATATAAAGAAGGACATGAATATGAGCATAGTAATGTGTTACAGTAAATCACACATTATGTTGAACATTCTGAATGTATCAAATTGCTAGAATATGGATAAAAAAGAAATAAGCCTTAGCTTGTAGTAGGTTCCTTTAGATAACCCTGGAAGTCCTCTTAATCTCCAAGTCTGGTACACTGACGAATGGCACGGTTAACATGGAGAAGACAGCATGAGGAATTCGTCTCTCGAGCTGCAAGATAAATAACTACCAGTAGCAATTGATTTAACTACTCAATTCATATTCAAGATTATTGATATCTACAGATGGAATTCTAATCACCTGTTATTAGGTGTTATCTCGCCGCGTGACGCGCAATCACCCCGCTATTATTAAACCTGTAAATGATGCATCAAATAAAAGGTACTTAGCTGTGGGCACTGTATAAGTATTAAGATTGCCGTAATTTCGCATCCCAGGCTCCGGTGAACCTATCCTGGATTGATGCGTTTCAAGCTGGCTGATCACGTGTCGTCAGGAACCAAGTCTAGGGGTCCCTTATTTAACACCAGCACTAGTTGAAGATATTATCTGCAAGGTCGTTCACGCCTCACAGTGGCGGCTTTCATCTGTGGATGGACACACTTATCCTATTTGCTGGACAAGGGCGTATTCTTATGAGTACGGTGAGCGCAAGTTTGCTTCCTTTCAACTCTGCACGTGTCCACGCACCGACTGAGGATGGCGTCCCCCAACCCACGCCGAGTCGACGTTCATAACACAAATTATTGGCATGAACATTAATATTTCTCGCATTCGCGCTTGAAACTCTAAAGACTGGACGGGTTTATTATTTAGAGGAACGAAATATTATTATTTACCTATTTAAGAATAGTAAATATATAAGGGAGAGGAATTAATGTCTCCCCATGGCATTCATTGATGACGTTAACACTACCGCGAGGTAGACGCTATGATTCTAACGCTCTATTCGGCTTTTAGTTAGAGAACAATTCGTCTGCAATCAGTTGTCACACAGAATGCTTTAATTATGGAGAATCGTATTTAATTCTCACACAAATTGAATATAATGTGTTTTACTGTAAAGAAATCTGACGCAATACTGGCGTCAGGTGACGTGAGAATTCTAGCCTAATGCACAGATGAATTATTAGTACAGGAGAATTCTAAGAGTTGTGAATTTTACTTACTACAATATTAATATGGTTAGTAATAAGTAATGAGAATACAACAATGCTGTATTCGATGTTGGAAATATCCAACATAACTCCGGGGGGGGATTCCCAGGGTCGCAGTGTACTGTGTTGTACTGACCTATCCCGAAGTGATATTAAGATTAATACATTAGTATGTTAGTACACACATAACGAACGTCCCGGATTTATCAAGGACTTACAAGAGCTTGAGTCTTGCTATTTACATGTCAACTGAAACATGTTGTTTGTAGCCTACACAATGTTTATAAAATTCAACTCTCCCAATTTAAATTAACAGAATCTACGGTGATGCGATATCCTGGGTCATAGTGACGTGTAATGTTTCGTTACGGGATATCACATCGTAGTTTCATCACAGTTATCTCAGTGGGAGGTGAAGGAAATTACCATTCTTCAGAGTTGTAATAGGCTTGCAATTTCCCTTAGTGGAAACATGCATGAAATAATGAAACATTAAATGATTAAGTTATCGGTAATCAGGAACACTCTAAAGCTCACAATAAACTCAACAACTAGGGTCGCAGTGACATGTAATGGTGTATTACGTAGCTGCTGAATCGTAGGTAAACTCAGAATAAGTTCCTAAGAACTGATAACACTATTGTATAATTATACAGTAAAGTATTATTAGTCATTTAAGATCAAGGAAACTATGACACTACAGTAAGGTCACTGTCTAGGGTCGCTGTGACTTGTAACTATTGAGTTACTAGACAATAACATCACGCAGCATCATGATCACCCCAAATTCAAATGAGGAAATTGAATTAAATGTGCACTGCCGTGCAGTAGTCATGCTGACTGATGGTACAAATAATTTGCTAACTAGCTAAAATAATAGAAGTAGAGAACTGAAAGGTTCATTCATCAAAATCAAGGAAAATTCTGAGTCGACAGTGAGATTAGTAGCCTAGTCATTCTGACTTATGAGCTAATTAAATGGCAGCTCATAGGCTTGACACTGTAAACTGGTTAGTACGAAATCACCTTTACATGAATTTGGGTTTATTAAATCAGTCTCTATAAGTATAGTCAACTGTAATTATTGGTGAGTACAGATTAGGCTAGTACTCAGTTGACACTATTAAAGTCCCTAAACCTACCTAAATAAATGGTTTGAATTTCTAACCTACCTAAGTAAGGGACTAAGCTAATTGTGAGCAAAATGTACTCGAATTAACATTGTGAGCAGTATTGAGCTCATTAACAGGTCGAGTTATATTAAATTCTTGAACATGGTGAGCTACAGTGAGCTCGTCAGCAGTGCTGACAGGGTGAGCTACAGTGAGCTCGTCAACAGTGTTGACAGGGTGAGCTACAGTGAGCTCGTTAGCTGGTGCTAACAGGGTGAGCTGCATGGAGCTCGTTAGCTGGTGCTAACAGGGTGAGTTGCAGTGAACTCGTCAACAGTGTTGACAGGGCGAGCTACAGTGAGCTCGTTAGCTGGTGCTAACAGGGTGAGCTGCATGGAGCTCGTTAGCTAGTGCTAACAGGGTGAGTTGCAGTGAACTCGTCAACAGTGTTGACAGGGTGAGCTACAGTGAGCTCGTTAGCTGGTGCTAACAGGGTGAGCTGCATGGAGCTCGTTAGCTAGTGCTAACAGGGTGAGCTACATGGAGCTCGTTAACAGTTAACAGGGTGAGTTACATGGAACTCGTCAACAGTGTTGACAGGGTGAGCTACAGTGAGCTCGTTAGCTGGTGCTAACAGGGTGAGCTGCATGGAGCTCGTTAACAGTTAACAGGGTGAGCCGCATTGAGCTCGTTAGCTGGTGCTAACAGGGTGAGCTGCATGGAGCTCGTTAACAGTTAACAGGGTGAGTTACATGGAACTCGTCAACAGTGTTGACAGGGTGAGCTACAGTGAGCTCGTTAGCTGGTGCTAACAGGGTGAGCTGCATGGAGCTCGTTAACCGTTAACAGGGTGAGTTCAGTGAACTCGAATTAACGAGGTGGAGTTTTGTCATTCAGTTATCATGGCGAGCAATATTAAGCTCGTGCGCATGGTGAACGAGCACTCATATTATTACGTTAATTCTAAGGTGAGCTATGTTAAGCTCATGAAGCATGTTAATTAACAATGCTAATGTTTAACGGTAATGCATTAAACATATTAGTTCTCTGGAAATTCACTTACATATTAGTAAGTTTGCAAGTTTGTTCGTGTTGCGCTCCTACACTAAATAAGCAGAAACGAAAGAAAAAACAACTCAAACAATTAATGCAAGTATTTATCACTAACTCTTAGTGCAGAAAACATGGTATTAAGAAGGTTTTCTTGGCAAACCTTTAAGCGCAAGTATAGTGGACCAGTGGTCCTAGTGAATTTGTTACTAAATTCAGGAAATGCCAGTGGCATTGAGTGCTAGATTCTCTAGCCTAGCATTATTAATTCCTAGGGAGTACTAGATTCTCTAGCCTAACATTACAATTTAACTAGGAAGACTGAGTGTGGTCAACTACTACTTGTCGAGAATAATTCTAGGTCTGTAGTGAATTCAATGGCTTGGTCGCTGTGACTTGTACTTGTTTGAGTACGGACCATTAGTTTTCACTGAGAGCTATGAAACATCTCGGCGAGTATCAATTGCACTACATTCAATCTGAGTTTATTACTCAGCTGTGTTTCTCCTTTTAGCTTGTTGTTGGAGAATTGACTTACTGCTGACTAATTTATTATTGTTAGCAGGTTTAGGCTTGTTCACATTCAGAACTTTACCAGTAAGTAAGTAGCCTCCTGCAGATTGGAGCATATTCATTCCCAATCGTTTAACATGTCCAGTTATGAACTGGTAATAGTAGTCGGCTCCTACTAGTACATCTACATTGTTAAGGCGGTCAGACGTTAACTTGTTGTCAGCCAAATTAATTTCACGTTCCTGCAGGAAGTGGGCTGTGTACCCCAGACCCTTAATATTTAAGTCTAAAGGTATTTGATCTACAACAATGGCTTGGACAGCCTTGGCTTGACTACCTAGTCGTACGAGCGGTTGAACTACTGTGTATTCATGGGTTCCTCGATTTATCATGGACCCTGACAAGTTTAATTTTACCTGTCCTATTGATTGTAAATTAAGTGCCTCTGCTGCCCTTTGAGTAATGAAAGTTCTCTGGGAACCTTGATCAAATAGTCCACGTATGGTGATCTTGGCTCCTCTGTTCTTCACTTGAAGTTGGGCAGTAGGCAAGGCAGCATCCACTTGAGATGCTTGTGAAGTTACGCTGTACACATCTCGCACCTTGCAGCACTGTACTGGTGTAGATTCTCTACGTCCTATTCTAGGATTGACATAATTAGTCCTAACTAATTTGCACAGTGCAGCATGATGTTTGCCCCTTCTACACCTATTGCAGGTGTTCAGTGGGGTGTCACAGCTGTTAACATTATGTGGTTTGAGACACCTAGTACATTTGTGTAACTGTTTGAGTCGCTTGACTCTTGTGTCTCTATTAGGATAATTAGTACATTTGTACAGAGAATGTTTTTGATTGCAAAACAAGCATATTCCCCATCCTACAGATCGTTTAGGAGTTACCGGTTTAGGTAAAACAGTATTTGCAGGTTGTGATGGTTTTGCTGTTTGCATTTGTTTGTTATTTATTCTCTTGTGAGTACTTGGTGTACTCTGGGGAACCATTAACAGGCTCTTGGGAGTGCTCTTTGGACTATTAGGTCTCTTAGGAGCACTTGTGGGACTCTTAGGCCTCACTGATGAATCAGTGTTTGACTGATTCTGGTTACATGGATTATTAGCAGTGCTCTTTGGACTATTAGGTCTCTTAGGAGCACCTGTGGGATTCTTAGGCCTCACTGATGAATCAGTATTTGACTGATTGTTGTTACATTGATTATTAGCACCTTGGTTACCTAGTGACAGTGTCACTTTAGAAGTTTCAGGTAAGGAAACTGATGTAGGTACAGTTTTGGTGCATTCAGATTTAGCATTAATTGCTTGGTCTGCTGTATGATTGCTCATATTACGCAAACCTGTAAATATATCCTGCATTGACAGGGTATTACCATTCTGGCATACATATAGTTTATTAAGTGTGTCACCAGACAATTTTCTCTGGATGATAATTTTAGTCATCCACTCAGTAGTTGGGTGATCCACCTCTTTACTGAAAGAATTTATCAGTGACTCAAGCTGAAAACTAAAGGCTTGTAAAGAGTCAACTGATTGCTCTGGTGAAGATAAATTTAATAATTGGTGCACAAGGTTTATAATAGTCTTCTCATTGTCAGCACTTACTTTAGAAGGCTGTTGAGAGCAATTGTGACCATTACTAGTGTTGCTTAAGGCTTCTTGCTTAGCCTCAGCTTTGATTACAGCTTCGGCTGCTGCTGCAGCATTAGCTTTATCATTTTCTGGTTCAGATTCACTGATTATTGCAGCTGTCACGTGGGGGTGGGCGGTCCGGGGCTCTGCTAACACTCGGCTGCTAGGGGCTCAAAGGGCCCAAATACTCAGCCCCTCCGACTCCCTGGATTCACCGGAGTCTCCTTGGTCACACAAGATAGGACCAACAATGCCCACCTCCGCAGGTCTTTGCTTCCACCACAAAGGGGTGCCACTGATTCACCCTGGAAGCCCTTCAGTCAACCACGGGGAAACTGCTGTTAACAGTTCCGGCCTAGACCCGTGGGGGAGTGAAGGAAGACTCAGGCTTACCTATAACCATAACCTCCCTGAGTCTTGCCTGCCAGACAAAAAAAAGGTTGCAGGAACTCCTTTCCCGCCTGTCTTCTCTATCTTCCTCTTAGCAAGGTCGCCAGCTGGGTTATTATATCTGCACCCCAGCAATGCAGTTCAGTGGGTGTATCATATATCGTTTGTAGCCAGAAATGTATGCTCATAGAGAAAATCACAAATGGAGGCACACTCAAACACAGTAATAAAATGTGTGGATTTACTGACGCAAATTACATGAACACACACACACAATCACAAGTAATACATGAATATGGAATATGGATGATGAGTCTGGAGATCGTCAGCCTCTTCTTCCACGACCTCCACTCTCCTTCAACTGGGCAGGAAGACAGGAGTCTCACACTCTCACAGGAGGGCCTCTTCACCACGTCGGCACCTCTTCTTCACTGTCCTGCCATCCATACACACTGTCCTCTCTGACAGTCCTGGACACAAGCTGCCTTGCAGCCTACTCTACTATTAAGGTAATAAAGTCTTGCTGCCACATACACGAGTAAATATTGTGGCCTAACTAGCCTACTCATACAAGGGGTAATGGGAGGGAAAAATGATCTACCTTACACTCCTGGCTCACGACGCCTGTCCCTCGATGGTGTGAGGTTCCCTCGCTTCCTTGGGTCGATCCTCGACGATCCAGGGCGTTCCACAGGTCCTCAGGTGTCGTGAAGCCTTCGCGTCGTCGCCGTTCCAATCCCTGAGATTCAGCTGCCCCAATCCTGGTTCATCGATGGGCGCTGAGCTAATCACTATTTTTTCCCCACACTCGCCTCTCCCACAGGGCGTCGCTCCTTGTCCTAGGCACTGTGTCGTCCTTCCAAGATTCTCAGTGGATATGACCCCAGTCACAGCAGCTTGCTCGCCCACCTTCCAGACCTCAACGTCCAGCCAGCGGCGCCGCCTAGCGTCGTCGCCGACCGTTTTCCAAGTTTGGCACTTCTCTGCTCACTGAACTTGGTTCCTCTTTGGCTCCCCAGAAGCGCAGGGTCTCCAATGACTGTGAGGGGCAGCGAAGGCCAGCTCAATCCACTGAACAAGGCTTGCAGAGCCTCCAATCTTTGAGAGCAGACCGAGGCGCGTCCTGTCGCTTCCACGGTCAGTACAACTCTCACGTTGGCGCCGCCCGGGGCACTCGGTGACGTCATGGCGGGCCCTGATTTGTCGCCCGCGACCTACGTCGGCCAATCCGCGATCGGCATAGTGTCCCTTCCACAAGGTCACATCTGCCGTAGGGGATACTGTTTCATTTATAACAGGGCGCCAATTTTCCTTTATTTACAACTTATAATATAACCTCCTTCCATTAAATGGCAGCCGGTCTGGTCGCCACATATATCACTAGACTCCCTGAACCTCAGAGAATCAGTAGGGAGAGCTGATATGACTCTTTAAGCCGGCAAACGAAAGAAATAGGAGAGGGCACCGTAACATACCCCTCCCCTTAAAATAAGAGTCATATCGGAAGAGCAGCACTCAAGAGGGCCATCTATACTCTTGCTCCCTCCGTTCCTGAAGAGTCACTCCTCCAGTTGGCGATGTGGCTCCTACCACCTTGCCAGTCACTTGCCTCATTGTATCTCCACCTCGCATAGTACCGGGTGTGATGGGTGTTCCCTGAACACCTACAAGAAATCCTCTCTCCGTGGCTACGAGTGTACTCCCACGGCTCGTTACCACTGTAAGATTCAGTGCATGCAGCGCCTCCACCGCGTCGTGCACTCCGAGATAGTCTTGCATTTCCATTGCGTCCTACAGGTACTCCATGTTTCCTCTCATGATCTCCTCTTCGCCAATCTTCTCTCTTCTCGGTTCCTCTCCTCCCGTAGGTGCGTTGTCTCCTCACAGTGGCACTTGTAACCTGTACTCCATCCAGCAGCTTCCTCTCTTCCACACTAGGCTTTTGCGATGGCCCAATGCCCCTCTGGTTAGGCTGGCGCCTACCCTGGGTGTACCTATTCCCTGCTTTCTTCGTATTGCCTTTCCTATACCACTCGCTCCTTCGTTCCCGACGAACATCTTCACTCCTCCATGAGATTCTCTTCCCTGCAGACGTCTTCTTCGGTTCGTGGTTGGGCTCATCCACCTCCCTGTGGCTCACCTCACTACGGTGGTTCATCTTGCACCTACCACTATTCATCTGGCCGGCATAGGGTGCACTGCGTCGTGGCTCCTCCACTCTGCCCCTCACTGCCGTTCGCTCATCCACTGAGCTTACTTTATTCACGTATCTGTATGGAGGGAGTGCGGTCTGCAGCCTCTTCACCGCCCCAGGCGTTTGTACAGCTGCTCCTCGCCACTCCTCCACACGCATCATCAGGCTTAGTCGGAGGTCTTCGTCGGGGTTTTCCACTACCTCCGACGACCTCTCTGCACTCTCGCCCACGTTGTCGTCGTCTCTGGCGACGTTTTCCCTGGCGAAGTCGGCTTCCTCACGACCATCTGGAACGACCGATACCTCACCTGGCAGGGTTGTACCGCTGCTTGCAACATAGGCACTCCTGGCCCAATCGGGTTGTATCTTGCCTCCTCCGAGGTCATTACCCAGCACCATCTGTACATGCTCTAGGGGTAACTTAGGGGCTACAGCTACTATAGCTTTCTCGACTCCGCAGTCGGCAATCAGTTGTACTTCGTGAAGTGGCAACCTGTATTCCTCCCCCACACTGCGTATCCTCACCACTCCCACAGGTGAATCATTAAACTCCTTGGGGAGAATACTCCTGGTCACCATACTTATGTCAGCACCCGTATCTCGAAGCACGGCAACCTCCACTGGGTCTGACTTTCCAAACTTCACGTTGGCCCCGAAAACGAAGGGATGTTCACCCAACTTCATTTCCCAACCATTCACGTTGGGTCCACTATAATATGGGGTGTGAACAAACACTCTCTCCTCTTCCAACATTAATCCTACATTCCTTTGGTGCTCCTCACACTCGCGGGCATAATGTCCTCTCACACCACAGTTGTAGCATCGGCTGCCTCCCCTGGGCGGCCACTCGCCAGTCACTCTGGCGGTACCACTTGCAGACGTCCCCTGGGTCCTCCTTGGACTCCCCGTCGTCGTGTCCGGGACTGCAGCACTTGCTCCTGAGCTAGGTCCACTGCTCACAGCTTGGGGCTTCCTCCCCGCGTCTCTTGAGCTCTTGAACCACGTTACTTCATCGGGCACACTACTCTTGGGAGAGTCCCCACCCGTCCTCGCTCCTCCTGAACTCCTAAGGTTCCCTCCCGACCTGGGGTAAGGCGAGTGTCTGGGCGGCCCCTCCCTCCTGATATGTAGTGCCTCCTCCAGCATGTCGGCTCGATCCGCTACAGCCTTCAGGTCCTTAATACCTGCTTCTCTCACCCTTACTCGCAACTCAGGATGGAGCACCGACATGAACTTCTCCATCACTATCAGTCGTTTAACATCATCCACCGACTCCGCTTCCTCCGCCTTCAACCATCGTAGGAATTTCCGTTCCATATCCCTGGCGGTCTCGGCGTAAGTCTTTCCCGACGCTCTTGTACACTCTCTGAACCGCTTCCGGTACATCTCCGGAGTCAGCCGGAATGAGTGGAGAACCGCATTCTTAATCGCGTCATAACTAGTACACTCCTCTAGGTCCAGCATGTTATAGGCTTCCCGGGCCTCACCAGTCAACCTGCCCTGGACCAGAGCAGCCCAATCATCTTCCGGCCACTCCTTCAGAGTTGCTATCCGTTCAAAGTGTTCGAAGAACGCCTCAGCTTCTTGTGGTTCGAACGTAGGTAAGTCACGTTCCCTTACCTTGAGGTCATCCCGCCGTGCAGGTAGTGAGGGCAGACCACGTTCAACGCGACGCAATTCGACTTCTTTCTTTGCCCTTATCTCCTCCAGTCGCAGTTGTCTCTCTCCTTCTTCCCGCTGCAGCCGAGCTTCTCGCTCCTCTCGCTGCAGCTCAGCCGCACGTTCCTCTCGCTGCAGCTCAGCCGCACGTTCCTCTCGCTGCAGCTCAGCCGCACGTTCCTCTCGCTGCAGCTCAGCCGCACGTTCCTCTCGCTGCATTTGCGCTTCTCTCTCCTCTCGTCGCAGCTGGGCTTCCAGTTGCATCTTCATTATTTCCAGTTGCAGGCTCCTCTTACTACAGCTGGACCTTCCACTGCTCCCATGTTCACTGTGAATTCTCTCCACACTGGTAGGCGCTTGGGGAGGCCCTAGTCGGGACGGTTCACCTTGCGACGGCTCTCCTCGGGACAGCTCCTCTTGAGATGGCTCCTCTCCCGTCGCTTCCTCTCGAGCTGTGAGCTGTGCCATGATCTCTATCCTTCGCTCCGCTACCTTAGTCGTCCTCAACCTGATCCCAAAGTGGTTTGCCACTTGTTGGAGCTGGGCCTTGGTACACTCCTCCAAAATTCTCTCGTCCCTTGTGTCAATAAATTTCTTTACTTTGTCTTCCTCCATCTCTATATCATCAAGCATACACGACGGCACAGACAAGTTAGTAGGCACTAATTTCACCGTTTCAGTCCCTTAGCCGGTTGAGTAACAGTACCACCGAATTCACTGGCCACACTGTATTAGTACCCTGGCAACACTTGTCTTGAAATTTGGTCCACACTGTAGCTTGATCCACGCTTCCTGGCGAGGTTCCCAGTTCTTGGCTACCGGGGTTCGAATCCTGGCGAGGTCGCCAGTTCTCTTGTCACGTGGGGGTGGGCGGTCCGGGGCTCTGCTAACACTCGGCTGCTAGGGGCTCAAAGGGCCCAAATACTCAGCCCCTCCGACTCCCTGGATTCACCGGAGTCTCCTTGGTCACACAAGATAGGACCAACAATGCCCACCTCCGCAGGTCTTTGCTTCCACCACAAAGGGGTGCCACTGATTCACCCTGGAAGCCCTTCAGTCAACCACGGGGAAACTGCTGTTAACAGTTCCGGCCTAGACCCGTGGGGGAGTGAAGGAAGACTCAGGCTTACCTATAACCATAACCTCCCTGAGTCTTGCCTGCCAGACAAAAAAAAGGTTGCAGGAACTCCTTTCCCGCCTGTCTTCTCTATCTTCCTCTTAGCAAGGTCGCCAGCTGGGTTATTATATCTGCACCCCAGCAATGCAGTTCAGTGGGTGTATCATATATCGTTTGTAGCCAGAAATGTATGCTCATAGAGAAAATCACAAATGGAGGCACACTCAAACACAGTAATAAAATGTGTGGATTTACTGACGCAAATTACATGAACACACACACACAATCACAAGTAATACATGAATATGGAATATGGATGATGAGTCTGGAGATCGTCAGCCTCTTCTTCCACGACCTCCACTCTCCTTCAACTGGGCAGGAAGACAGGAGTCTCACACTCTCACAGGAGGGCCTCTTCACCACGTCGGCACCTCTTCTTCACTGTCCTGCCATCCATACACACTGTCCTCTCTGACAGTCCTGGACACAAGCTGCCTTGCAGCCTACTCTACTATTAAGGTAATAAAGTCTTGCTGCCACATACACGAGTAAATATTGTGGCCTAACTAGCCTACTCATACAAGGGGTAATGGGAGGGAAAAATGATCTACCTTACACTCCTGGCTCACGACGCCTGTCCCTCGATGGTGTGAGGTTCCCTCGCTTCCTTGGGTCGATCCTCGACGATCCAGGGCGTTCCACAGGTCCTCAGGTGTCGTGAAGCCTTCGCGTCGTCGCCGTTCCAATCCCTGAGATTCAGCTGCCCCAATCCTGGTTCATCGATGGGCGCTGAGCTAATCACTATTTTTTCCCCACACTCGCCTCTCCCACAGGGCGTCGCTCCTTGTCCTAGGCACTGTGTCGTCCTTCCAAGATTCTCAGTGGATATGACCCCAGTCACAGCAGCTTGCTCGCCCACCTTCCAGACCTCAACGTCCAGCCAGCGGCGCCGCCTAGCGTCGTCGCCGACCGTTTTCCAAGTTTGGCACTTCTCTGCTCACTGAACTTGGTTCCTCTTTGGCTCCCCAGAAGCGCAGGGTCTCCAATGACTGTGAGGGGCAGCGAAGGCCAGCTCAATCCACTGAACAAGGCTTGCAGAGCCTCCAATCTTTGAGAGCAGACCGAGGCGCGTCCTGTCGCTTCCACGGTCAGTACAACTCTCACGTTGGCGCCGCCCGGGGCACTCGGTGACGTCATGGCGGGCCCTGATTTGTCGCCCGCGACCTACGTCGGCCAATCCGCGATCGGCATAGTGTCCCTTCCACAAGGTCACATCTGCCGTAGGGGATACTGTTTCATTTATAACAGGGCGCCAATTTTCCTTTATTTACAACTTATAATATAACCTCCTTCCATTAAATGGCAGCCGGTCTGGTCGCCACATATATCACTAGACTCCCTGAACCTCAGAGAATCAGTAGGGAGAGCTGATATGACTCTTTAAGCCGGCAAACGAAAGAAATAGGAGAGGGCACCGTAACAAGCTTCACTTGTTTCATCTGCAGCTTCACTTGTTTCTCTGGGTTCTGGTGATAAGCTAGTTAATTCAGTAGCATTATGTATCGAACTTATAGAATCCAGGGAACATTGAGAAGAGTGGTCTGAAAATTGGTCAGACTCTGTAAACAAATCATCACATGAAGCTGTATTAGATGAGAGGTTAGAAAATGAAAGTTGAACTTCAGTTGTTGATCTTATATAGTGATCAGCATTGATTAGAGGATTCTCCTCGTCTTGATGTAGCTCATGTATTTCATCTGAGCTGAGTGTTAACTTGGATACCTGATCTATCCACTCGGGAATATCTTGCTTCGCAAGCACCTCCTTATATCGGTCTAAACTGGTTTGAACGGAATGTTCATAGTTATCGAGATCAGATTCTGTTAGACGTAAGTGGTCTGAGACAGTATGACCGGCCTGGAGTAAATTCCTGTGGGACTCGATTACAGTCTTGATATAATCATATTTTTGGTTGGCGTCCCTTATGTAACTTGCTAGTCTATAGACGTCACCTGGGTCAGTTTCGACACAGAAATGACATTTCATAAGCAGTTTTCCTAAAGGACCTTGAAGAGCTGTCAAGAATCTTGCGTTCCTTTCTAAAGGATTCATTCTTGTGGTAAATTGAGCCTGATAGGGCTTATGTAGCTAGTGGTATAGCTATAGTCTGCTCCTTGCTGTAGAGCAGGTATAATTATTGACAGCCTGATAGGGCTTATGTAGCTAGTGGTATAGCTATGGTCTGCTCCTTGATGTAGAGCAGGTATAAGTATTGACAGCCTAATATTTCTTGAGGCTGGTTGTAATTTACCTCATTTAGAGGTTAGCTACCTACCTAATAATAAGCAACTAAGATTTGAGTGGTACCTTGGTCTCACTACAAGTGTTCCTCAGCTTAGCTCTTCTAAATCAGCCTCGGATGGGTAGTGGACTTACAGTAACACTCAAAGACATACATGGAAATATGCAATAAAATAATTACACAATAAATGGTTAATCCCACCTTTGATAGGGTCAGCACAAAAGAATAATATATGTGTCACTAACTAGCTCAAGCCTAGTCGTGAGAATTTCTACTTGAGAAACTACAACTATATTTAGTCTGTGCTTGTGCCAAATTCAACACAATCACAGCCTAAATTGCTACCTACTGAAGGTTGGCAAAGATTATATTATGGTGCAGTAATGTGTAAATAATTGTGCTGTGTTTTTTGGGTTTTTTATATTTTATATAATATACACTTGTGTAATTATGTGTATAAGAAATTAAATGAACACAAAGGAATTAATTGTGTTTGGCAAGTATTCTACTGCCGTAAATATTATCTAACTCCTGAATGTACTCCTAATGGTGGAATAAAATGTTATCAGGGTTAGTAATGATTAACTAGTATGAGATCAGTAATTTATATTAGTATACTGCATCCCTAAATGTTAATGATCCACTGACTTGAGTGAATCAGTAATTATAACATGGATTCAGGCTATAATGGACAGTCTGCTGACAGCCATGTATTGAAACATTGGTATAGCCTAAATGGTTAACACTTAATTGGTGTTAGTGATTAATATAAGGTTATGAGCTGTTGCTCTTGGTGACCTAAGGATTCTACTTCAGTATGAAGTGTAGGTCTAAGTGTTGTGGGTACTTGGTTATGACCCATTAAAGCTATGTAAAGGTAGCTGTTAGTGTGATCTAGGCTAACTGGTGTGTTACACTGTTAGTTGACACAATTAATTAAATAGTTAGTCTAGCTTCTATCACACAAGGATTAGTTATTAATGGTTAATATTTTAATTATAAATTTAATGCCTATCCGGTTCGAAGGACCATAATGTGGGATATTTGGGCTTGATTCTGATTAATTAATAATTAAAATAGTAAATTAAATTACGAAGGACCACCCGCTTTTAAAGTAAAGAGGGAAACTGAGAATTTCAGATCATTAGATAAAATTCTAGAGAAAACCAGTGACTATGGATATGACTAGAAAGTATGATCATAAGAATAATTAATGGGCTGTATTATTAAAGAAACAAACCTCAAACACCTACATTGGAGAATTATTACTGGAGGTCAGTACGTCCAGGAATCAGTGTGGTTCGTTCACTAATTCTATTAATAATAATCTAATCCTATAAATAATGCTGAATATAATATTATTCATATAAAGAAGGACATGAATATGAGCATAGTAATGAGTTACAGTAAATCACACATTATGTTGAACATTCTGAATGTATCAAATTGCTTGAATATGGATAAAAAAGAAATAAGCCTTAGCTTGTAGTAGGTTCCTTTAGATAACCCTGGAAGTCCTCTTAATCTCCAAGTCTGGTACACTGACGAATGGCACGGTTAACATGGAGAAGACAGCATGAGGAATTCGTCTCTCGAGCTGCAAGATAAATAACTACCAGTAGCAATTGATTTAACTACTCAATTCATATTCAAGATTATTGATATCTACAGATGGAATTCTAATCACCTGTTATTAGGTGTTATCTCGCCGCGTGACGCGCAATCACCCCGCTATTATTAAACCTGTAAATGATGCATCAAATAAAAGGTACTTAGCTGTGGGCACTGTATAAGTATTAAGATTGCCGTAATTTCGCATCCCAGGCTCCGGTGAACCTATCCTGGATTGATGCGTTTCAAGCTGGCTGATCACGTGTCGTCAGGAACCAAGTCTAGGGGTCCCTTATTTAACACCAGCACTAGTTGAAGATATTATCTGCAAGGTCGTTCACGCCTCACAGTGGCGGCTTTCATCTGTGGATGGACACACTTATCCTATTTGCTGGACAAGGGCGTATTCTTATGAGTACGGTGAGCGCAAGTTTGCTTCCTTTCAACTCTGCACGTGTCCACGCACCGACTGAGGATGGCGTCCCCCAACCCACGCCGAGTCGACGTTCATAACACAAATTATTGGCATGAACATTAATATTTCTCGCATTCGCGCTTGAAACTCTAAAGACTGGACGGGTTTATTATTTAGAGGAACGAAATATTATTATTTACCTATTTAAGAATAGTAAATATATAAGGGAGAGGAATTAATGTCTCCCCATGGCATTCATTGATGACGTTAACACTACCGCGAGGTAGACGCTATGATTCTAACGCTCTATTCGGCTTTTAGTTAGAGAACAATTCGTCTGCAATCAGTTGTCACACAGAATGCTTTAATTATGGAGAATCGTATTTAATTCTCACACAAATTGAATATAATGTGTTTTACTGTAAAGAAATCTGACGCAATACTGGCGTCAGGTGACGTGAGAATTCTAGCCTAATGCACAGATGAATTATTAGTACAGGAGAATTCTACGAGTTGTGAATTTTACTTACTACAATATTAATATGGTTAGTAATAAGTAATGAGAATACAACAATGCTGTATTCGATGTTGGAAATATCCAACATAACTCCGGGGGGGGATTCCCAGGGTCGCAGTGTACTGTGTTGTACTGACCTATCCCGAAGTGATATTAAGATTAATACATTAGTATGTTAGTACACACATAACGAACGTCCCGGATTTATCAAGGACTTACAAGAGCTTGAGTCTTGCTATTTACATGTCAACTGAAACATGTTGTTTGTAGCCTACACAATGTTTATAAAATTCAACTCTCCCAATTTAAATTAACAGAATCTACGGTGATGCGATATCCTGGGTCATAGTGACGTGTAATGTTTCGTTACGGGATATCACATCGTAGTTTCATCACAGTTATCTCAGTGGGAGGTGAAGGAAATTACCATTCTTCAGAGTTGTAATAGGCTTGCAATTTCCCTTAGTGGAAACATGCATGAAATAATGAAACATTAAATGATTAAGTTATCGGTAATCAGGAACACTCTAAAGCTCACAATAAACTCAACAACTAGGGTCGCAGTGACATGTAATGGTGTATTACGTAGCTGCTGAATCGTAGGTAAACTCAGAATAAGTTCCTAAGAACTGATAACACTATTGTATAATTATACAGTAAAGTATTATTAGTCATTTAAGATCAAGGAAACTATGACACTACAGTAAGGTCACTGTCTAGGGTCGCTGTGACTTGTAACTATTGAGTTACTAGACAATAACATCACGCAGCATCATGATCACCCCAAATTCAAATGAGGAAATTGAATTAAATGTGCACTGCCGTGCAGTAGTCATGCTGACTGATGGTACAAATAATTTGCTAACTAGCTAAAATAATAGAAGTAGAGAACTGAAAGGTTCATTCATCAAAATCAAGGAAAATTCTGAGTCGACAGTGAGATTAGTAGCCTAGTCATTCTGACTTATGAGCTAATTAAATGGCAGCTCATAGGCTTGACACTGTAAACTGGTTAGTACGAAATCACCTTTACATGAATTTGGGTTTATTAAATCAGTCTCTATAAGTATAGTCAACTGTAATTATTGGTGAGTACAGATTAGGCTAGTACTCAGTTGACACTATTAAAGTCCCTAAACCTACCTAAATAAATGGTTTGAATTTCTAACCTACCTAAGTAAGGGACTAAGCTAATTGTGAGCAAAATGTACTCGAATTAACATTGTGAGCAGTATTGAGCTCATTAACAGGTCGAGTTATATTAAATTCTTGAACATGGTGAGCTACAGTGAGCTCGTCAGCAGTGCTGACAGGGTGAGCTACAGTGAGCTCGTCAACAGTGTTGACAGGGTGAGCTACAGTGAGCTCGTTAGCTGGTGCTAACAGGGTGAGCTGCATGGAGCTCGTTAGCTGGTGCTAACAGGGTGAGTTGCAGTGAACTCGTCAACAGTGTTGACAGGGCGAGCTACAGTGAGCTCGTTAGCTGGTGCTAACAGGGTGAGCTGCATGGAGCTCGTTAGCTAGTGCTAACAGGGTGAGTTGCAGTGAACTCGTCAACAGTGTTGACAGGGTGAGCTACAGTGAGCTCGTTAGCTGGTGCTAACAGGGTGAGCTGCATGGAGCTCGTTAGCTAGTGCTAACAGGGTGAGCTACATGGAGCTCGTTAACAGTTAACAGGGTGAGTTACATGGAACTCGTCAACAGTGTTGACAGGGTGAGCTACAGTGAGCTCGTTAGCTGGTGCTAACAGGGTGAGCTGCATGGAGCTCGTTAACAGTTAACAGGGTGAGCCGCATTGAGCTCGTTAGCTGGTGCTAACAGGGTGAGCTGCATGGAGCTCGTTAACAGTTAACAGGGTGAGTTACATGGAACTCGTCAACAGTGTTGACAGGGTGAGCTACAGTGAGCTCGTTAGCTGGTGCTAACAGGGTGAGCTGCATGGAGCTCGTTAACCGTTAACAGGGTGAGTTCAGTGAACTCGAATTAACGAGGTGGAGTTTTGTCATTCAGTTATCATGGCGAGCAATATTAAGCTCGTGCGCATGGTGAACGAGCACTCATATTATTACGTTAATTCTAAGGTGAGCTATGTTAAGCTCATGAAGCATGTTAATTAACAATGCTAATGTTTAACGGTAATGCATTAAACATATTAGTTCTCTGGAAATTCACTTACATATTAGTAAGTTTGCAAGTTTGTTCGTGTTGCGCTCCTACACTAAATAAGCAGAAACGAAAGAAAAAACAACTCAAACAATTAATGCAAGTATTTATCACTAACTCTTAGTGCAGAAAACATGGTATTAAGAAGGTTTTCTTGGCAAACCTTTAAGCGCAAGTATAGTGGACCAGTGGTCCTAGTGAATTTGTTACTAAATTCAGGAAATGCCAGTGGCATTGAGTGCTAGATTCTCTAGCCTAGCATTATTAATTCCTAGGGAGTACTAGATTCTCTAGCCTAACATTACAATTTAACTAGGAAGACTGAGTGTGGTCAACTACTACTTGTCGAGAATAATTCTAGGTCTGTAGTGAATTCAATGGCTTGGTCGCTGTGACTTGTACTTGTTTGAGTACGGACCATTAGTTTTCACTGAGAGCTATGAAACATCTCGGCGAGTATCAATTGCACTACATTCAATCTGAGTTTATTACTCAGCTGTGTTTCTCCTTTTAGCTTGTTGTTGGAGAATTGACTTACTGCTGACTAATTTATTATTGTTAGCAGGTTTAGGCTTGTTCACATTCAGAACTTTACCAGTAAGTAAGTAGCCTCCTGCAGATTGGAGCATATTCATTCCCAATCGTTTAACATGTCCAGTTATGAACTGGTAATAGTAGTCGGCTCCTACTAGTACATCTACATTGTTAAGGCGGTCAGACGTTAACTTGTTGTCAGCCAAATTAATTTCACGTTCCTGCAGGAAGTGGGCTGTGTACCCCAGACCCTTAATATTTAAGTCTAAAGGTATTTGATCTACAACAATGGCTTGGACAGCCTTGGCTTGACTACCTAGTCGTACGAGCGGTTGAACTACTGTGTATTCATGGGTTCCTCGATTTATCATGGACCCTGACAAGTTTAATTTTACCTGTCCTATTGATTGTAAATTAAGTGCCTCTGCTGCCCTTTGAGTAATGAAAGTTCTCTGGGAACCTTGATCAAATAGTCCACGTATGGTGATCTTGGCTCCTCTGTTCTTCACTTGAAGTTGGGCAGTAGGCAAGGCAGCATCCACTTGAGATGCTTGTGAAGTTACGCTGTACACATCTCGCACCTTGCAGCACTGTACTGGTGTAGATTCTCTACGTCCTATTCTAGGATTGACATAATTAGTCCTAACTAATTTGCACAGTGCAGCATGATGTTTGCCCCTTCTACACCTATTGCAGGTGTTCAGTGGGGTGTCACAGCTGTTAACATTATGTGGTTTGAGACACCTAGTACATTTGTGTAACTGTTTGAGTCGCTTGACTCTTGTGTCTCTATTAGGATAATTAGTACATTTGTACAGAGAATGTTTTTGATTGCAAAACAAGCATATTCCCCATCCTACAGATCGTTTAGGAGTTACCGGTTTAGGTAAAACAGTATTTGCAGGTTGTGATGGTTTTGCTGTTTGCATTTGTTTGTTATTTATTCTCTTGTGAGTACTTGGTGTACTCTGGGGAACCATTAACAGGCTCTTGGGAGTGCTCTTTGGACTATTAGGTCTCTTAGGAGCACTTGTGGGACTCTTAGGCCTCACTGATGAATCAGTGTTTGACTGATTCTGGTTACATGGATTATTAGCAGTGCTCTTTGGACTATTAGGTCTCTTAGGAGCACCTGTGGGATTCTTAGGCCTCACTGATGAATCAGTATTTGACTGATTGTTGTTACATTGATTATTAGCACCTTGGTTACCTAGTGACAGTGTCACTTTAGAAGTTTCAGGTAAGGAAACTGATGTAGGTACAGTTTTGGTGCATTCAGATTTAGCATTAATTGCTTGGTCTGCTGTATGATTGCTCATATTACGCAAACCTGTAAATA
Source organism: Procambarus clarkii (assembly GCF_040958095.1). Taxonomy (NCBI): domain Eukaryota; kingdom Metazoa; phylum Arthropoda; class Malacostraca; order Decapoda; family Cambaridae; genus Procambarus; species Procambarus clarkii. Next base: position 6,053,085 of record NC_091161.1, on the reverse strand, counting down.
TATCCTGCATTGACAGGGTATTACCATTCTGGCATACATATAGTTTATTAAGTGTGTCACCAGACAATTTTCTCTGGATGATAATTTTAGTCATCCACTCAGTAGTTGGGTGATCCACCTCTTTACTGAAAGAATTTATCAGTGACTCAAGCTGAAAACTAAAGGCTTGTAAAGAGTCAACTGATTGCTCTGGTGAAGATAAATTTAATAATTGGTGCACAAGGTTTATAATAGTCTTCTCATTGTCAGCACTTACTTTAGAAGGCTGTTGAGAGCAATTGTGACCATTACTAGTGTTGCTTAAGGCTTCTTGCTTAGCCTCAGCTTTGATTACAGCTTCGGCTGCTGCTGCAGCATTAGCTTTATCATTTTCTGGTTCAGATTCACTGATTATTGCAGCTTCACTTGTTTCATCTGCAGCTTCACTTGTTTCTCTGGGTTCTGGTGATAAGCTAGTTAATTCAGTAGCATTATGTATCGAACTTATAGAATCCAGGGAACATTGAGAAGAGTGGTCTGAAAATTGGTCAGACTCTGTAAACAAATCATCACATGAAGCTGTATTAGATGAGAGGTTAGAAAATGAAAGTTGAACTTCAGTTGTTGATCTTATATAGTGATCAGCATTGATTAGAGGATTCTCCTCGTCTTGATGTAGCTCATGTATTTCATCTGAGCTGAGTGTTAACTTGGATACCTGATCTATCCACTCGGGAATATCTTGCTTCGCAAGCACCTCCTTATATCGGTCTAAACTGGTTTGAACGGAATGTTCATAGTTATCGAGATCAGATTCTGTTAGACGTAAGTGGTCTGAGACAGTATGACCGGCCTGGAGTAAATTCCTGTGGGACTCGATTACAGTCTTGATATAATCATATTTTTGGTTGGCGTCCCTTATGTAACTTGCTAGTCTATAGACGTCACCTGGGTCAGTTTCGACACAGAAATGACATTTCATAAGCAGTTTTCCTAAAGGACCTTGAAGAGCTGTCAAGAATCTTGCGTTCCTTTCTAAAGGATTCATTCTTGTGGTAAATTGAGCCTGATAGGGCTTATGTAGCTAGTGGTATAGCTATAGTCTGCTCCTTGCTGTAGAGCAGGTATAATTATTGACAGCCTGATAGGGCTTATGTAGCTAGTGGTATAGCTATGGTCTGCTCCTTGATGTAGAGCAGGTATAAGTATTGACAGCCTAATATTTCTTGAGGCTGGTTGTAATTTACCTCATTTAGAGGTTAGCTACCTACCTAATAATAAGCAACTAAGATTTGAGTGGTACCTTGGTCTCACAACAAGTGTTCCTCAGCTTAGCTCTTCTAAATCAGCCTCGGATGGGTAGTGGACTTACAGTAACACTCAAAGACATACATGGAAATATGCAATAAAATAATTACACAATAAATGGTTAATCCCACCTTTGATAGGGTCAGCACAAAAGAATAATATATGTGTCACTAACTAGCTCAAGCCTAGTCGTGAGAATTTCTACTTGAGAAACTACAACTATATTTAGTCTGTGCTTGTGCCAAATTCAACACAATCACAGCCTAAATTGCTACCTACTGAAGGTTGGCAAAGATTATATTATGGTGCAGTAATGTGCAAATAATTGTGCTGTGTTTTTTGGGTTTTTTATATTTTATATAATATACACTTGTGTAATTATGTGTATAAGAAATTAAATGAACACAAAGGAATTAATTGTGTTTGGCAAGTATTCTACTGCCGTAAATATTATCTAACTCCTGAATGTACTCCTAATGGTGGAATAAAATGTTATCAGGGTTAGTAATGATTAACTAGTATGAGATCAGTAATTTATATTAGTATACTGCATCCCTAAATGTTAATGATCCACTGACTTGAGTGAATCAGTAATTATAACATGGATTCAGGCTATAATGGACAGTCTGCTGACAGCCATGTATTGAAACATTGGTATAGCCTAAATGGTTAACACTTAATTGGTGTTAGTGATTAATATAAGGTTATGAGCTGTTGCTCTTGGTGACCTAAGGATTCTACTTCAGTATGAAGTGTAGGTCTAAGTGTTGTGGGTACTTGGTTATGACCCATTAAAGCTATGTAAAGGTAGCTGTTAGTGTGATCTAGGCTAACTGGTGTGTTACACTGTTAGTTGACACAATTAATTAAATAGTTAGTCTAGCTTCTATCACACAAGGATTAGTTATTAATGGTTAATATTTTAATTATAAATTTAATGCCTATCCGGTTCGAAGGACCATAATGTGGGATATTTGGGCTTGATTCTGATTAATTAATAATTAAAATAGTAAATTAAATTACGAAGGACCACCCGCTTTTAAAGTAAAGAGGGAAACTGAGAATTTCAGATCATTAGATAAAATTCTAGAGAAAACCAGTGACTATGGATATGACTAGAAAGTATGATCATAAGAATAATTAATGGGCTGTATTATTAAAGAAACAAACCTCAAACACCTACATTGGAGAATTATTACTGGAGGTCAGTACGTCCAGGAATCAGTGTGGTTCGTTCACTAATTCTATTAATAATAATCTAATCCTATAAATAATGCTGAATATAATATTATTCATATAAAGAAGGACATGAATATGAGCATAGTAATGAGTTACAGTAAATCACACATTATGTTGAACATTCTGAATGTATCAAATTGCTTGAATATGGATAAAAAAGAAATAAGCCTTAGCTTGTAGTAGGTTCCTTTAGATAACCCTGGAAGTCCTCTTAATCTCCAAGTCTGGTACACTGACGAATGGCACGGTTAACATGGAGAAGACAGCATGAGGAATTCGTCTCTCGAGCTGCAAGATAAATAACTACCAGTAGCAATTGATTTAACTACTCAATTCATATTCAAGATTATTGATATCTACAGATGGAATTCTAATCACCTGTTATTAGGTGTTATCTCGCCGCGTGACGCGCAATCACCCCGCTATTATTAAACCTGTAAATGATGCATCAAATAAAAGGTACTTAGCTGTGGGCACTGTATAAGTATTAAGATTGCCGTAATTTCGCATCCCAGGCTCCGGTGAACCTATCCTGGATTGATGCGTTTCAAGCTGGCTGATCACGTGTCGTCAGGAACCAAGTCTAGGGGTCCCTTATTTAACACCAGCACTAGTTGAAGATATTATCTGCAAGGTCGTTCACGCCTCACAGTGGCGGCTTTCATCTGTGGATGGACACACTTATCCTATTTGCTGGACAAGGGCGTATTCTTATGAGTACGGTGAGCGCAAGTTTGCTTCCTTTCAACTCTGCACGTGTCCACGCACCGACTGAGGATGGCGTCCCCCAACCCACGCCGAGTCGACGTTCATAACACAAATTATTGGCATGAACATTAATATTTCTCGCATTCGCGCTTGAAACTCTAAAGACTGGACGGGTTTATTATTTAGAGGAACGAAATATTATTATTTACCTATTTAAGAATAGTAAATATATAAGGGAGAGGAATTAATGTCTCCCCATGGCATTCATTGATGACGTTAACACTACCGCGAGGTAGACGCTATGATTCTAACGCTCTATTCGGCTTTTAGTTAGAGAACAATTCGTCTGCAATCAGTTGTCACACAGAATGCTTTAATTATGGAGAATCGTATTTAATTCTCACACAAATTGAATATAATGTGTTTTACTGTAAAGAAATCTGACGCAATACTGGCGTCAGGTGACGTGAGAATTCTAGCCTAATGCACAGATGAATTATTAGTACAGGAGAATTCTACGAGTTGTGAATTTTACTTACTACAATATTAATATGGTTAGTAATAAGTAATGAGAATACAACAATGCTGTATTCGATGTTGGAAATATCCAACATAACTCCGGGGGGGGATTCCCAGGGTCGCAGTGTACTGTGTTGTACTGACCTATCCCGAAGTGATATTAAGATTAATACATTAGTATGTTAGTACACACATAACGAACGTCCCGGATTTATCAAGGACTTACAAGAGCTTGAGTCTTGCTATTTACATGTCAACTGAAACATGTTGTTTGTAGCCTACACAATGTTTATAAAATTCAACTCTCCCAATTTAAATTAACAGAATCTACGGTGATGCGATATCCTGGGTCATAGTGACGTGTAATGTTTCGTTACGGGATATCACATCGTAGTTTCATCACAGTTATCTCAGTGGGAGGTGAAGGAAATTACCATTCTTCAGAGTTGTAATAGGCTTGCAATTTCCCTTAGTGGAAACATGCATGAAATAATGAAACATTAAATGATTAAGTTATCGGTAATCAGGAACACTCTAAAGCTCACAATAAACTCAACAACTAGGGTCGCAGTGACATGTAATGGTGTATTACGTAGCTGCTGAATCGTAGGTAAACTCAGAATAAGTTCCTAAGAACTGATAACACTATTGTATAATTATACAGTAAAGTATTATTAGTCATTTAAGATCAAGGAAACTATGACACTACAGTAAGGTCACTGTCTAGGGTCGCTGTGACTTGTAACTATTGAGTTACTAGACAATAACATCACGCAGCATCATGATCACCCCAAATTCAAATGAGGAAATTGAATTAAATGTGCACTGCCGTGCAGTAGTCATGCTGACTGATGGTACAAATAATTTGCTAACTAGCTAAAATAATAGAAGTAGAGAACTGAAAGGTTCATTCATCAAAATCAAGGAAAATTCTGAGTCGACAGTGAGATTAGTAGCCTAGTCATTCTGACTTATGAGCTAATTAAATGGCAGCTCATAGGCTTGACACTGTAAACTGGTTAGTACGAAATCACCTTTACATGAATTTGGGTTTATTAAATCAGTCTCTATAAGTATAGTCAACTGTAATTATTGGTGAGTACAGATTAGGCTAGTACTCAGTTGACACTATTAAAGTCCCTAAACCTACCTAAATAAATGGTTTGAATTTCTAACCTACCTAAGTAAGGGACTAAGCTAATTGTGAGCAAAATGTACTCGAATTAACATTGTGAGCAGTATTGAGCTCATTAACAGGTCGAGTTATATTAAATTCTTGAACATGGTGAGCTACAGTGAGCTCGTCAGCAGTGCTGACAGGGTGAGCTACAGTGAGCTCGTCAACAGTGTTGACAGGGTGAGCTACAGTGAGCTCGTTAGCTGGTGCTAACAGGGTGAGCTGCATGGAGCTCGTTAGCTGGTGCTAACAGGGTGAGTTGCAGTGAACTCGTCAACAGTGTTGACAGGGCGAGCTACAGTGAGCTCGTTAGCTGGTGCTAACAGGGTGAGCTGCATGGAGCTCGTTAGCTAGTGCTAACAGGGTGAGTTGCAGTGAACTCGTCAACAGTGTTGACAGGGTGAGCTACAGTGAGCTCGTTAGCTGGTGCTAACAGGGTGAGCTGCATGGAGCTCGTTAGCTAGTGCTAACAGGGTGAGCTACATGGAGCTCGTTAACAGTTAACAGGGTGAGTTACATGGAACTCGTCAACAGTGTTGACAGGGTGAGCTACAGTGAGCTCGTTAGCTGGTGCTAACAGGGTGAGCTGCATGGAGCTCGTTAACAGTTAACAGGGTGAGCCGCATTGAGCTCGTTAGCTGGTGCTAACAGGGTGAGCTGCATGGAGCTCGTTAACAGTTAACAGGGTGAGTTACATGGAACTCGTCAACAGTGTTGACAGGGTGAGCTACAGTGAGCTCGTTAGCTGGTGCTAACAGGGTGAGCTGCATGGAGCTCGTTAACCGTTAACAGGGTGAGTTCAGTGAACTCGAATTAACGAGGTGGAGTTTTGTCATTCAGTTATCATGGCGAGCAATATTAAGCTCGTGCGCATGGTGAACGAGCACTCATATTATTACGTTAATTCTAAGGTGAGCTATGTTAAGCTCATGAAGCATGTTAATTAACAATGCTAATGTTTAACGGTAATGCATTAAACATATTAGTTCTCTGGAAATTCACTTACATATTAGTAAGTTTGCAAGTTTGTTCGTGTTGCGCTCCTACACTAAATAAGCAGAAACGAAAGAAAAAACAACTCAAACAATTAATGCAAGTATTTATCACTAACTCTTAGTGCAGAAAACATGGTATTAAGAAGGTTTTCTTGGCAAACCTTTAAGCGCAAGTATAGTGGACCAGTGGTCCTAGTGAATTTGTTACTAAATTCAGGAAATGCCAGTGGCATTGAGTGCTAGATTCTCTAGCCTAGCATTATTAATTCCTAGGGAGTACTAGATTCTCTAGCCTAACATTACAATTTAACTAGGAAGACTGAGTGTGGTCAACTACTACTTGTCGAGAATAATTCTAGGTCTGTAGTGAATTCAATGGCTTGGTCGCTGTGACTTGTACTTGTTTGAGTACGGACCATTAGTTTTCACTGAGAGCTATGAAACATCTCGGCGAGTATCAATTGCACTACATTCAATCTGAGTTTATTACTCAGCTGTGTTTCTCCTTTTAGCTTGTTGTTGGAGAATTGACTTACTGCTGACTAATTTATTATTGTTAGCAGGTTTAGGCTTGTTCACATTCAGAACTTTACCAGTAAGTAAGTAGCCTCCTGCAGATTGGAGCATATTCATTCCCAATCGTTTAACATGTCCAGTTATGAACTGGTAATAGTAGTCGGCTCCTACTAGTACATCTACATTGTTAAGGCGGTCAGACGTTAACTTGTTGTCAGCCAAATTAATTTCACGTTCCTGCAGGAAGTGGGCTGTGTACCCCAGACCCTTAATATTTAAGTCTAAAGGTATTTGATCTACAACAATGGCTTGGACAGCCTTGGCTTGACTACCTAGTCGTACGAGCGGTTGAACTACTGTGTATTCATGGGTTCCTCGATTTATCATGGACCCTGACAAGTTTAATTTTACCTGTCCTATTGATTGTAAATTAAGTGCCTCTGCTGCCCTTTGAGTAATGAAAGTTCTCTGGGAACCTTGATCAAATAGTCCACGTATGGTGATCTTGGCTCCTCTGTTCTTCACTTGAAGTTGGGCAGTAGGCAAGGCAGCATCCACTTGAGATGCTTGTGAAGTTACGCTGTACACATCTCGCACCTTGCAGCACTGTACTGGTGTAGATTCTCTACGTCCTATTCTAGGATTGACATAATTAGTCCTAACTAATTTGCACAGTGCAGCATGATGTTTGCCCCTTCTACACCTATTGCAGGTGTTCAGTGGGGTGTCACAGCTGTTAACATTATGTGGTTTGAGACACCTAGTACATTTGTGTAACTGTTTGAGTCGCTTGACTCTTGTGTCTCTATTAGGATAATTAGTACATTTGTACAGAGAATGTTTTTGATTGCAAAACAAGCATATTCCCCATCCTACAGATCGTTTAGGAGTTACCGGTTTAGGTAAAACAGTATTTGCAGGTTGTGATGGTTTTGCTGTTTGCATTTGTTTGTTATTTATTCTCTTGTGAGTACTTGGTGTACTCTGGGGAACCATTAACAGGCTCTTGGGAGTGCTCTTTGGACTATTAGGTCTCTTAGGAGCACTTGTGGGACTCTTAGGCCTCACTGATGAATCAGTGTTTGACTGATTCTGGTTACATGGATTATTAGCAGTGCTCTTTGGACTATTAGGTCTCTTAGGAGCACCTGTGGGATTCTTAGGCCTCACTGATGAATCAGTATTTGACTGATTGTTGTTACATTGATTATTAGCACCTTGGTTACCTAGTGACAGTGTCACTTTAGAAGTTTCAGGTAAGGAAACTGATGTAGGTACAGTTTTGGTGCATTCAGATTTAGCATTAATTGCTTGGTCTGCTGTATGATTGCTCATATTACGCAAACCTGTAAATATATCCTGCATTGACAGGGTATTACCATTCTGGCATACATATAGTTTATTAAGTGTGTCACCAGACAATTTTCTCTGGATGATAATTTTAGTCATCCACTCAGTAGTTGGGTGATCCACCTCTTTACTGAAAGAATTTATCAGTGACTCAAGCTGAAAACTAAAGGCTTGTAAAGAGTCAACTGATTGCTCTGGTGAAGATAAATTTAATAATTGGTGCACAAGGTTTATAATAGTCTTCTCATTGTCAGCACTTACTTTAGAAGGCTGTTGAGAGCAATTGTGACCATTACTAGTGTTGCTTAAGGCTTCTTGCTTAGCCTCAGCTTTGATTACAGCTTCGGCTGCTGCTGCAGCATTAGCTTTATCATTTTCTGGTTCAGATTCACTGATTATTGCAGCTTCACTTGTTTCATCTGCAGCTTCACTTGTTTCTCTGGGTTCTGGTGATAAGCTAGTTAATTCAGTAGCATTATGTATCGAACTTATAGAATCCAGGGAACATTGAGAAGAGTGGTCTGAAAATTGGTCAGACTCTGTAAACAAATCATCACATGAAGCTGTATTAGATGAGAGGTTAGAAAATGAAAGTTGAACTTCAGTTGTTGATCTTATATAGTGATCAGCATTGATTAGAGGATTCTCCTCGTCTTGATGTAGCTCATGTATTTCATCTGAGCTGAGTGTTAACTTGGATACCTGATCTATCCACTCGGGAATATCTTGCTTCGCAAGCACCTCCTTATATCGGTCTAAACTGGTTTGAACGGAATGTTCATAGTTATCGAGATCAGATTCTGTTAGACGTAAGTGGTCTGAGACAGTATGACCGGCCTGGAGTAAATTCCTGTGGGACTCGATTACAGTCTTGATATAATCATATTTTTGGTTGGCGTCCCTTATGTAACTTGCTAGTCTATAGACGTCACCTGGGTCAGTTTCGACACAGAAATGACATTTCATAAGCAGTTTTCCTAAAGGACCTTGAAGAGCTGTCAAGAATCTTGCGTTCCTTTCTAAAGGATTCATTCTTGTGGTAAATTGAGCCTGATAGGGCTTATGTAGCTAGTGGTATAGCTATAGTCTGCTCCTTGCTGTAGAGCAGGTATAATTATTGACAGCCTGATAGGGCTTATGTAGCTAGTGGTATAGCTATGGTCTGCTCCTTGATGTAGAGCAGGTATAAGTATTGACAGCCTAATATTTCTTGAGGCTGGTTGTAATTTACCTCATTTAGAGGTTAGCTACCTACCTAATAATAAGCAACTAAGATTTGAGTGGTACCTTGGTCTCACAACAAGTGTTCCTCAGCTTAGCTCTTCTAAATCAGCCTCGGATGGGTAGTGGACTTACAGTAACACTCAAAGACATACATGGAAATATGCAATAAAATAATTACACAATAAATGGTTAATCCCACCTTTGATAGGGTCAGCACAAAAGAATAATATATGTGTCACTAACTAGCTCAAGCCTAGTCGTGAGAATTTCTACTTGAGAAACTACAACTATATTTAGTCTGTGCTTGTGCCAAATTCAACACAATCACAGCCTAAATTGCTACCTACTGAAGGTTGGCAAAGATTATATTATGGTGCAGTAATGTGCAAATAATTGTGCTGTGTTTTTTGGGTTTTTTATATTTTATATAATATACACTTGTGTAATTATGTGTATAAGAAATTAAATGAACACAAAGGAATTAATTGTGTTTGGCAAGTATTCTACTGCCGTAAATATTATCTAACTCCTGAATGTACTCCTAATGGTGGAATAAAATGTTATCAGGGTTAGTAATGATTAACTAGTATGAGATCAGTAATTTATATTAGTATACTGCATCCCTAAATGTTAATGATCCACTGACTTGAGTGAATCAGTAATTATAACATGGATTCAGGCTATAATGGACAGTCTGCTGACAGCCATGTATTGAAACATTGGTATAGCCTAAATGGTTAACACTTAATTGGTGTTAGTGATTAATATAAGGTTATGAGCTGTTGCTCTTGGTGACCTAAGGATTCTACTTCAGTATGAAGTGTAGGTCTAAGTGTTGTGGGTACTTGGTTATGACCCATTAAAGCTATGTAAAGGTAGCTGTTAGTGTGATCTAGGCTAACTGGTGTGTTACACTGTTAGTTGACACAATTAATTAAATAGTTAGTCTAGCTTCTATCACACAAGGATTAGTTATTAATGGTTAATATTTTAATTATAAATTTAATGCCTATCCGGTTCGAAGGACCATAATGTGGGATATTTGGGCTTGATTCTGATTAATTAATAATTAAAATAGTAAATTAAATTACGAAGGACCACCCGCTTTTAAAGTAAAGAGGGAAACTGAGAATTTCAGATCATTAGATAAAATTCTAGAGAAAACCAGTGACTATGGATATGACTAGAAAGTATGATCATAAGAATAATTAATGGGCTGTATTATTAAAGAAACAAACCTCAAACACCTACATTGGAGAATTATTACTGGAGGTCAGTACGTCCAGGAATCAGTGTGGTTCGTTCACTAATTCTATTAATAATAATCTAATCCTATAAATAATGCTGAATATAATATTATTCATATAAAGAAGGACATGAATATGAGCATAGTAATGAGTTACAGTAAATCACACATTATGTTGAACATTCTGAATGTATCAAATTGCTTGAATATGGATAAAAAAGAAATAAGCCTTAGCTTGTAGTAGGTTCCTTTAGATAACCCTGGAAGTCCTCTTAATCTCCAAGTCTGGTACACTGACGAATGGCACGGTTAACATGGAGAAGACAGCATGAGGAATTCGTCTCTCGAGCTGCAAGATAAATAACTACCAGTAGCAATTGATTTAACTACTCAATTCATATTCAAGATTATTGATATCTACAGATGGAATTCTAATCACCTGTTATTAGGTGTTATCTCGCCGCGTGACGCGCAATCACCCCGCTATTATTAAACCTGTAAATGATGCATCAAATAAAAGGTACTTAGCTGTGGGCACTGTATAAGTATTAAGATTGCCGTAATTTCGCATCCCAGGCTCCGGTGAACCTATCCTGGATTGATGCGTTTCAAGCTGGCTGATCACGTGTCGTCAGGAACCAAGTCTAGGGGTCCCTTATTTAACACCAGCACTAGTTGAAGATATTATCTGCAAGGTCGTTCACGCCTCACAGTGGCGGCTTTCATCTGTGGATGGACACACTTATCCTATTTGCTGGACAAGGGCGTATTCTTATGAGTACGGTGAGCGCAAGTTTGCTTCCTTTCAACTCTGCACGTGTCCACGCACCGACTGAGGATGGCGTCCCCCAACCCACGCCGAGTCGACGTTCATAACACAAATTATTGGCATGAACATTAATATTTCTCGCATTCGCGCTTGAAACTCTAAAGACTGGACGGGTTTATTATTTAGAGGAACGAAATATTATTATTTACCTATTTAAGAATAGTAAATATATAAGGGAGAGGAATTAATGTCTCCCCATGGCATTCATTGATGACGTTAACACTACCGCGAGGTAGACGCTATGATTCTAACGCTCTATTCGGCTTTTAGTTAGAGAACAATTCGTCTGCAATCAGTTGTCACACAGAATGCTTTAATTATGGAGAATCGTATTTAATTCTCACACAAATTGAATATAATGTGTTTTACTGTAATGAAATCTGACGCAATACTGGCGTCAGGTGACGTGAGAATTCTAGCCTAATGCACAGATGAATTATTAGTACAGGAGAATTCTACGAGTTGTGAATTTTACTTACTACAATATTAATATGGTTAGTAATAAGTAATGAGAATACAACAATGCTGTATTCGATGTTGGAAATATCCAACATAACTCCGGGGGGGGATTCCCAGGGTCGCAGTGTACTGTGTTGTACTGACCTATCCCGAAGTGATATTAAGATTAATACATTAGTATGTTAGTACACACATAACGAACGTCCCGGATTTATCAAGGACTTACAAGAGCTTGAGTCTTGCTATTTACATGTCAACTGAAACATGTTGTTTGTAGCCTACACAATGTTTATAAAATTCAACTCTCCCAATTTAAATTAACAGAATCTACGGTGATGCGATATCCTGGGTCATAGTGACGTGTAATGTTTCGTTACGGGATATCACATCGTAGTTTCATCACAGTTATCTCAGTGGGAGGTGAAGGAAATTACCATTCTTCAGAGTTGTAATAGGCTTGCAATTTCCCTTAGTGGAAACATGCATGAAATAATGAAACATTAAATGATTAAGTTATCGGTAATCAGGAACACTCTAAAGCTCACAATAAACTCAACAACTAGGGTCGCAGTGACATGTAATGGTGTATTACGTAGCTGCTGAATCGTAGGTAAACTCAGAATAAGTTCCTAAGAACTGATAACACTATTGTATAATTATACAGTAAAGTATTATTAGTCATTTAAGATCAAGGAAACTATGACACTACAGTAAGGTCACTGTCTAGGGTCGCTGTGACTTGTAACTATTGAGTTACTAGACAATAACATCACGCAGCATCATGATCACCCCAAATTCAAATGAGGAAATTGAATTAAATGTGCACTGCCGTGCAGTAGTCATGCTGACTGATGGTACAAATAATTTGCTAACTAGCTAAAATAATAGAAGTAGAGAACTGAAAGGTTCATTCATCAAAATCAAGGAAAATTCTGAGTCGACAGTGAGATTAGTAGCCTAGTCATTCTGACTTATGAGCTAATTAAATGGCAGCTCATAGGCTTGACACTGTAAACTGGTTAGTACGAAATCACCTTTACATGAATTTGGGTTTATTAAATCAGTCTCTATAAGTATAGTCAACTGTAATTATTGGTGAGTACAGATTAGGCTAGTACTCAGTTGACACTATTAAAGTCCCTAAACCTACCTAAATAAATGGTTTGAATTTCTAACCTACCTAAGTAAGGGACTAAGCTAATTGTGAGCAAAATGTACTCGAATTAACATTGTGAGCAGTATTGAGCTCATTAACAGGTCGAGTTATATTAAATTCTTGAACATGGTGAGCTACAGTGAGCTCGTCAGCAGTGCTGACAGGGTGAGCTACAGTGAGCTCGTCAACAGTGTTGACAGGGTGAGCTACAGTGAGCTCGTTAGCTGGTGCTAACAGGGTGAGCTGCATGGAGCTCGTTAGCTGGTGCTAACAGGGTGAGTTGCAGTGAACTCGTCAACAGTGTTGACAGGGCGAGCTACAGTGAGCTCGTTAGCTGGTGCTAACAGGGTGAGCTGCATGGAGCTCGTTAGCTAGTGCTAACAGGGTGAGTTGCAGTGAACTCGTCAACAGTGTTGACAGGGTGAGCTACAGTGAGCTCGTTAGCTGGTGCTAACAGGGTGAGCTGCATGGAGCTCGTTAGCTAGTGCTAACAGGGTGAGCTACATGGAGCTCGTTAACAGTTAACAGGGTGAGTTACATGGAACTCGTCAACAGTGTTGACAGGGTGAGCTACAGTGAGCTCGTTAGCTGGTGCTAACAGGGTGAGCTGCATGGAGCTCGTTAACAGTTAACAGGGTGAGCCGCATTGAGCTCGTTAGCTGGTGCTAACAGGGTGAGCTGCATGGAGCTCGTTAACAGTTAACAGGGTGAGTTACATGGAACTCGTCAACAGTGTTGACAGGGTGAGCTACAGTGAGCTCGTTAGCTGGTGCTAACAGGGTGAGCTGCATGGAGCTCGTTAACCGTTAACAGGGTGAGTTCAGTGAACTCGAATTAACGAGGTGGAGTTTTGTCATTCAGTTATCATGGCGAGCAATATTAAGCTCGTGCGCATGGTGAACGAGCACTCATATTATTACGTTAATTCTAAGGTGAGCTATGTTAAGCTCATGAAGCATGTTAATTAACAATGCTAATGTTTAACGGTAATGCATTAAACGTATTAGTTCTCTGGAAATTCACTTACATATTAGTAAGTTTGCAAGTTTGTTCGTGTTGCGCTCCTACACTAAATAAGCAGAAACGAAAGAAAAAACAACTCAAACAATTAATGCAAGTATTTATCACTAACTCTTAGTGCAGAAAACATGGTATTAAGAAGGTTTTCTTGGCAAACCTTTAAGCGCAAGTATAGTGGACCAGTGGTCCTAGTGAATTTGTTACTAAATTCAGGAAATGCCAGTGGCATTGAGTGCTAGATTCTCTAGCCTAGCATTATTAATTCCTAGGGAGTACTAGATTCTCTAGCCTAACATTACAATTTAACTAGGAAGACTGAGTGTGGTCAACTACTACTTGTCGAGAATAATTCTAGGTCTGTAGTGAATTCAATGGCTTGGTCGCTGTGACTTGTACTTGTTTGAGTACGGACCATTAGTTTTCACTGAGAGCTATGAAACATCTCGGCGAGTATCAATTGCACTACATTCAATCTGAGTTTATTACTCAGCTGTGTTTCTCCTTTTAGCTTGTTGTTGGAGAATTGACTTACTGCTGACTAATTTATTATTGTTAGCAGGTTTAGGCTTGTTCACATTCAGAACTTTACCAGTAAGTAAGTAGCCTCCTGCAGATTGGAGCATATTCATTCCCAATCGTTTAACATGTCCAGTTATGAACTGGTAATAGTAGTCGGCTCCTACTAGTACATCTACATTGTTAAGGCGGTCAGACGTTAACTTGTTGTCAGCCAAATTAATTTCACGTTCCTGCAGGAAGTGGGCTGTGTACCCCAGACCCTTAATATTTAAGTCTAAAGGTATTTGATCTACAACAATGGCTTGGACAGCCTTGGCTTGACTACCTAGTCGTACGAGCGGTTGAACTACTGTGTATTCATGGGTTCCTCGATTTATCATGGACCCTGACAAGTTTAATTTTACCTGTCCTATTGATTGTAAATTAAGTGCCTCTGCTGCCCTTTGAGTAATGAAAGTTCTCTGGGAACCTTGATCAAATAGTCCACGTATGGTGATCTTGGCTCCTCTGTTCTTCACTTGAAGTTGGGCAGTAGGCAAGGCAGCATCCACTTGAGATGCTTGTGAAGTTACGCTGTACACATCTCGCACCTTGCAGCACTGTACTGGTGTAGATTCTCTACGTCCTATTCTAGGATTGACATAATTAGTCCTAACTAATTTGCACAGTGCAGCATGATGTTTGCCCCTTCTACACCTATTGCAGGTGTTCAGTGGGGTGTCACAGCTGTTAACATTATGTGGTTTGAGACACCTAGTACATTTGTGTAACTGTTTGAGTCGCTTGACTCTTGTGTCTCTATTAGGATAATTAGTACATTTGTACAGAGAATGTTTTTGATTGCAAAACAAGCATATTCCCCATCCTACAGATCGTTTAGGAGTTACCGGTTTAGGTAAAACAGTATTTGCAGGTTGTGATGGTTTTGCTGTTTGCATTTGTTTGTTATTTATTCTCTTGTGAGTACTTGGTGTACTCTGGGGAACCATTAACAGGCTCTTGGGAGTGCTCTTTGGACTATTAGGTCTCTTAGGAGCACTTGTGGGACTCTTAGGCCTCACTGATGAATCAGTGTTTGACTGATTCTGGTTACATGGATTATTAGCAGTGCTCTTTGGACTATTAGGTCTCTTAGGAGCACCTGTGGGATTCTTAGGCCTCACTGATGAATCAGTATTTGACTGATTGTTGTTACATTGATTATTAGCACCTTGGTTACCTAGTGACAGTGTCACTTTAGAAGTTTCAGGTAAGGAAACTGATGTAGGTACAGTTTTGGTGCATTCAGATTTAGCATTAATTGCTTGGTCTGCTGTATGATTGCTCATATTACGCAAACCTGTAAATATATCCTGCATTGACAGGGTATTACCATTCTGGCATACATATAGTTTATTAAGTGTGTCACCAGACAATTTTCTCTGGATGATAATTTTAGTCATCCACTCAGTAGTTGGGTGATCCACCTCTTTACTGAAAGAATTTATCAGTGACTCAAGCTGAAAACTAAAGGCTTGTAAAGAGTCAACTGATTGCTCTGGTGAAGATAAATTTAATAATTGGTGCACAAGGTTTATAATAGTCTTCTCATTGTCAGCACTTACTTTAGAAGGCTGTTGAGAGCAATTGTGACCATTACTAGTGTTGCTTAAGGCTTCTTGCTTAGCCTCAGCTTTGATTACAGCTTCGGCTGCTGCTGCAGCATTAGCTTTATCATTTTCTGGTTCAGATTCACTGATTATTGCAGCTTCACTTGTTTCATCTGCAGCTTCACTTGTTTCTCTGGGTTCTGGTGATAAGCTAGTTAATTCAGTAGCATTATGTATCGAACTTATAGAATCCAGGGAACATTGAGAAGAGTGGTCTGAAAATTGGTCAGACTCTGTAAACAAATCATCACATGAAGCTGTATTAGATGAGAGGTTAGAAAATGAAAGTTGAACTTCAGTTGTTGATCTTATATAGTGATCAGCATTGATTAGAGGATTCTCCTCGTCTTGATGTAGCTCATGTATTTCATCTGAGCTGAGTGTTAACTTGGATACCTGATCTATCCACTCGGGAATATCTTGCTTCGCAAGCACCTCCTTATATCGGTCTAAACTGGTTTGAACGGAATGTTCATAGTTATCGAGATCAGATTCTGTTAGACGTAAGTGGTCTGAGACAGTATGACCGGCCTGGAGTAAATTCCTGTGGGACTCGATTACAGTCTTGATATAATCATATTTTTGGTTGGCGTCCCTTATGTAACTTGCTAGTCTATAGACGTCACCTGGGTCAGTTTCGACACAGAAATGACATTTCATAAGCAGTTTTCCTAAAGGACCTTGAAGAGCTGTCAAGAATCTTGCGTTCCTTTCTAAAGGATTCATTCTTGTGGTAAATTGAGCCTGATAGGGCTTATGTAGCTAGTGGTATAGCTATAGTCTGCTCCTTGCTGTAGAGCAGGTATAATTATTGACAGCCTGATAGGGCTTATGTAGCTAGTGGTATAGCTATAGTCTGCTCCTTGATGTAGAGCAGGTATAAGTATTGACAGCCTAATATTTCTTGAGGCTGGTTGTAATTTACCTCATTTAGAGGTTAGCTACCTACCTAATAATAAGCAACTAAGATTTGAGTGGTACCTTGGTCTCACAACAAGTGTTCCTCAGCTTAGCTCTTCTAAATCAGCCTCGGATGGGTAGTGGACTTACAGTAACACTCAAAGACATACATGGAAATATGCAATAAAATAATTACACAATAAATGGTTAATCCCACCTTTGATAGGGTCAGCACAAAAGAATAATATATGTGTCACTAACTAGCTCAAGCCTAGTCGTGAGAATTTCTACTTGAGAAACTACAACTATATTTAGTCTGTGCTTGTGCCAAATTCAACACAATCACAGCCTAAATTGCTACCTACTGAAGGTTGGCAAAGATTATATTATGGTGCAGTAATGTGCAAATAATTGTGCTGTGTTTTTTGGGTTTTTTATATTTTATATAATATACACTTGTGTAATTATGTGTATAAGAAATTAAATGAACACAAAGGAATTAATTGTGTTTGGCAAGTATTCTACTGCCGTAAATATTATCTAACTCCTGAATGTACTCCTAATGGTGGAATAAAATGTTATCAGGGTTAGTAATGATTAACTAGTATGAGATCAGTAATTTATATTAGTATACTGCATCCCTAAATGTTAATGATCCACTGACTTGAGTGAATCAGTAATTATAACATGGATTCAGGCTATAATGGACAGTCTGCTGACAGCCATGTATTGAAACATTGGTATAGCCTAAATGGTTAACACTTAATTGGTGTTAGTGATTAATATAAGGTTATGAGCTGTTGCTCTTGGTGACCTAAGGATTCTACTTCAGTATGAAGTGTAGGTCTAAGTGTTGTGGGTACTTGGTTATGACCCATTAAAGCTATGTAAAGGTAGCTGTTAGTGTGATCTAGGCTAACTGGTGTGTTACACTGTTAGTTGACACAATTAATTAAATAGTTAGTCTAGCTTCTATCACACAAGGATTAGTTATTAATGGTTAATATTTTAATTATAAATTTAATGCCTATCCGGTTCGAAGGACCATAATGTGGGATATTTGGGCTTGATTCTGATTAATTAATAATTAAAATAGTAAATTAAATTACGAAGGACCACCCGCTTTTAAAGTAAAGAGGGAAACTGAGAATTTCAGATCATTAGATAAAATTCTAGAGAAAACCAGTGACTATGGATATGACTAGAAAGTATGATCATAAGAATAATTAATGGGCTGTATTATTAAAGAAACAAACCTCAAACACCTACATTGGAGAATTATTACTGGAGGTCAGTACGTCCAGGAATCAGTGTGGTTCGTTCACTAATTCTATTAATAATAATCTAATCCTATAAATAATGCTGAATATAATATTATTCATATAAAGAAGGACATGAATATGAGCATAGTAATGAGTTACAGTAAATCACACATTATGTTGAACATTCTGAATGTATCAAATTGCTTGAATATGGATAAAAAAGAAATAAGCCTTAGCTTGTAGTAGGTTCCTTTAGATAACCCTGGAAGTCCTCTTAATCTCCAAGTCTGGTACACTGACGAATGGCACGGTTAACATGGAGAAGACAGCATGAGGAATTCGTCTCTCGAGCTGCAAGATAAATAACTACCAGTAGCAATTGATTTAACTACTCAATTCATATTCAAGATTATTGATATCTACAGATGGAATTCTAATCACCTGTTATTAGGTGTTATCTCGCCGCGTGACGCGCAATCACCCCGCTATTATTAAACCTGTAAATGATGCATCAAATAAAAGGTACTTAGCTGTGGGCACTGTATAAGTATTAAGATTGCCGTAATTTCGCATCCCAGGCTCCGGTGAACCTATCCTGGATTGATGCGTTTCAAGCTGGCTGATCACGTGTCGTCAGGAACCAAGTCTAGGGGTCCCTTATTTAACACCAGCACTAGTTGAAGATATTATCTGCAAGGTCGTTCACGCCTCACAGTGGCGGCTTTCATCTGTGGATGGACACACTTATCCTATTTGCTGGACAAGGGCGTATTCTTATGAGTACGGTGAGCGCAAGTTTGCTTCCTTTCAACTCTGCACGTGTCCACGCACCGACTGAGGATGGCGTCCCCCAACCCACGTCGACGTTCATAACACAAATTATTGGCATGAACATTAATATTTCTCGCATTCGCGCTTGAAACTCTAAAGACTGGACGGGTTTATTATTTAGAGGAACGAAATATTATTATTTACCTATTTAAGAATAGTAAATATATAAGGGAGAGGAATTAATGTCTCCCCATGGCATTCATTGATGACGTTAACACTACCGCGAGGTAGACGCTATGATTCTAACGCTCTATTCGGCTTTTAGTTAGAGAACAATTCGTCTGCAATCAGTTGTCACACAGAATGCTTTAATTATGGAGAATCGTATTTAATTCTCACACAAATTGAATATAATGTGTTTTACTGTAATGAAATCTGACGCAATACTGGCGTCAGGTGACGTGAGAATTCTAGCCTAATGCACAGATGAATTATTAGTACAGGAGAATTCTACGAGTTGTGAATTTTACTTACTACAATATTAATATGGTTAGTAATAAGTAATGAGAATACAACAATGCTGTATTCGATGTTGGAAATATCCAACACCAGTATTTACCCAAGTCTTTCCTAAATCTAAACTTATCCAATTTATACCCATTGTTTCGTGTTCTGTCTTGTGTTGATATTTTTAATACCCTATTAATATCCCCCCTGTTATGTCCATTCATCCACTTGTAAACCTCTATCATGTCACCCCTAACTCTTCGCCTTTCCAGGGAATGCAACTTAAGCTTTGTTAATCTTTCTTCATATGAAAGATTTCTAATTTGGGGAATTAACTTAGTCATCCTACGTTGGACACGTTCAAGTGAATTTATATCCATTCTATAATATGGCGACCAAAACTGAACTGCATAATCTAAATGGGGCCTATCCAAAGCAAGATATAGCTTAAGAACCACACCAGGTGTCTTGTTACTAACGCTTCGATTAAAAAATCCCCGTGTCCTATTCGCCTTATTACGAACATTCATGCATTGATCCTTTTGTTTTAAATTCTTACTAATCATAACTCCCAGATCCCTTTCGCAATCCGACTTCGCAATCTCAACACCATCTAGCTCGTATCTTGTAACTCTATCATCATTACCTTGCCTCAGAACTTTACATTTATCAGCATTAAACTGCATTTGCCAATCATTTGACCATTTCAAAACCCTATCTAGATCAACTTGAAGTGATAGTGAGTCCTCCTCCGAATTAATTTCCCTAGCGATTTTCGTATCATCGGCAAAATTGCAAATGTTGCTACTCAAACCTGAATCTAAATCATTTATATATATTATAAACAACAGAGGTCCCAGGACAGAGCCCTGAGGTACTCCACTAACAACATTATCCCACTCTGACTTAACCCCATTTATACTAACTCTCTGTTTCCTTTGGAATAGCCATGCCCTAATCCAAGTTAATATAGCACCCCCAATACCATCAACCCCTTAACAACTCCCCATATAGATTCACACCAATAACAATAATAATAATTACTTTATCACACTATCCTACGTTAAAAGCCTTGGTCCACCTAAGCAGGATACAAGGTTTACACTCAGAACAAGCTAGGGTAAAGTACTACTAGTGAAGAGCTAGAGGCTTGAGTCAGCTTAGGGTATATACATTCACACCAATAACAATAATAATAATTACTTTACCACACTATCTTACGTTAAAAGCCTTGGTCCACTTAAGCAGGATACAAGGTTTTACACTGAACACAAGCTAGGGTAAAGTTCTACTAGGGAAACACTTGAAGCTAGAGTCAGCTTAGGGTAGGGAGACCACGTGGTTCCACTGGGACCCCCCTTAGAATAACTAGTAATATACACACTAAGACACCTACTACACACAAAGTATAATACTCTGCACATAGAACACGTGTATGCCAGACAATGAAGAATGTACACAGTATACTTAGCTGGAAACAAGACACAGAAATAAGAAACGAGGAGGAAGGGTAGGAGGATCCTATCCATCCAATGCCAGCTCAGAGAAGGTGTCTCAGTCTCCTTCCCCCCAGCTGGCTCGCTGCCGGCAGACTGCTCAACTGATCGTACCGCAGCCCTATACCAAGTTTACTCAGGTTTACTTTACAAATGATTAGAAAGTATTAGTAAACATAGTTGGTGCCTATGTTATTATTTAATAATCAACCCCAAGCTCAGTCTTTAAATGCTCTTCGAGAATCAAGAATAGTCTTACGTCTGGCAGGGAAGATACAAACAATTGCAGCTCGTGATGCGTCCAGCTATACTCTAAGAAAGTTTAATAGCTCAATTTTGACCTCTGGTTTCCACTGAGGAACCCAGGGTCGTAACAAAGGGACAGAAGTGAGAGATATTTGGGAGGACGAGGGGACAAGGGTCTCCTCGTCCCTTGACGGTAATGGTGGGGAAGGACAAGAGACAGGGGAGTTTGGGATGGTGCGGACGAGGGGATGGCAGAATGGAGAATGGTGGGGAGGACAAAGGGACAGTGAGAGTGAGAGGGTGTGTTAGCCAGAGCTCCTGAGTGTTGTTATATTGTCATAACAATATGGAAGTTGTAGTGAAGGACCTGATGACTCTAGTTGGGGCCCTGAAGACAGAGTTGGACTCTCAACAGGAGGAGGTACGACAGCTGAAACAACAACGGGAAGAAACGAAGGAGGAGACCATTAGTAAAAAGACCTCGTCTTGGAAAGTTGTAAAGGACAAGGGCCTTAAGAAGACTTTGATAAAGCCGCCCACAGAGGCCTAAGAACTTCTAATTCATTTACCGTATTGGAGGACGAGTGCTGTGGTGAGACTGCGGATCACGCGAAAAGGAAAGCAACGAAGCGCAGGCCCCTCAGAGAGTAAAGGAAATACCTAAGCGAACTTCAGTTGTGGGGGATTCCCAGATAAGGTATTTGGATAGAACGTTTTGTGCTAGAGATAGGGGGAAAAGGTTAAGGGTTTGCTATCCCGGAGCTGGTATTGGTGATATCGAAAACAACATGAATGATATTATGGCTGGAAATGGGAACAATCCCGTTATTAGCATTAGCGCGAGAGGAAATGATGTTGGTTGAGTTAGGAGTGAGGAACTGATTCAGAGGTATAAAACAGCCATAGAAATAGTTAAAAGCAAGGGAGGAATCCCGATCATATGTGGCATTCTTCCAAGAAAGGGAGTGGGAAATGAATGGATGTCGAGGGCACTTGGTGTCAATTGCCGGCTGGAAAGATATTGCAAATCAAATGCAATATCTTTCATAGACAACTGGGAACACTTGTATGGAAGAAGTGAAATGTATGTTCGGGATGGGGTGCATCTATCGAGGGCTGGGGTTATTGTTTTTGTGAACTCGTTGGAACCAGTGGTTAGAGGCATTTGTTTGGGCTTAAACTGTTAGTAGATAGTGGTATGGGAATTAATTTGGAGGAAGGAAGTGATAAAAGTATATGTTTGTGGGAGAAAAGAATTGGCAAAATGATCAGGGAATGAGAAGGGCCTCAAAATAACAATTCACTTAGGGTATATTACACTAACACTAGAAGTGTAAGAAATAAAGTAAATGATTTAAATGCTCTTGTCTGCACAGAAAAAATAGATATTATTGCACTTACCGAAAAGTGGATGAATGTAGAAAATAGAAAGCTATTAGAATATCAAATTAATTGATTTAAACTATTTCACACAGATAGATACATTAGACGAGGAGGGGGAGTAGCCATATATGTTAGGGACAATTTGAAATGTAGTCTCAAAGAGGGAATCAAAACTGAGCCACATACAGAAATTATTTGGATAGAATTAAACGAAAAAGCAAATAATATTATAATAGGAGTTATATATAGGCCACCAAATTTAGACAGAATGGAAGCAAAGCATCTATGAGATGAAATATCTAGAGCATCTAGATCTAACAGTGTTTATGTCATGGGTGACTTTATTTTAGTGGAATAAACTGGGTGAACAAAACAGGGAATAATGAAGCATTAGATTTTCTTGAATTAATTGACGATTGCTTTCTTATGCAACACATTAAGGAACCAATGTGGGGAAATAATATTTTAGATTTAGTGTTAACTAACAGGGAAACACAAATTAAGGACATCAAAATAGGCAGTGAGCTAGGGAACAGTGATCATAAAGAGATCAGATTTAGTATTGAATGGAATACATCTGTAGGAGAAAATTCTGGTAAAGTGCCTGATTTTCGAAAAGCTGATTTTAATAGCCTATGAAATTTTTTGGGTCAAATAGATTGGAAAGTCTTGGGTATGGGGTGTGGGCCGGTATTGGAGCTAGACGTGAATCCAGAGATAGGTGACGTATAAGGGGTTTTCGATGTGAATTCAAAATATAACCTATTTAAAAATATTCTAAGCAGAGCCCAGGAATGTAGTATAAAATATAAATTGAATAGATCAGATACTAATGATCCAAAGTGGATAACAAAGGATGTGAAGAACCTTATAGGTATAAAGAGAGCGTGGTACAAAAGGAATAAGAATGGGGAAGTCAGTTTAGAACAGGAATTCGTACAACTGGTAGAAATGTTAAAAAAGTGATAAGGAAAGCAAAAAGAAACTACGAAGTTCGCATAGCAGAGCAAGTGGAGACAAATCCTAAAGAGGTTTTCCAGTTATACCGGACAAAGATTAGGGAAAGGATAGGTCTATTAAAAACTGAGACAGGTCAAATAACAGATAGTGATGAAGAGATGAGTAGTATTTTTAATAAATATTGTATATCTGTATTTACTAAAGAGGAATTTAACAATATGCCTTTAGCCGAAAATGTGTATGTGGGTGGGGACGAGGACAGGTTGACTAGTTTAGCAGTTACCATTGAGGATGTAATTAAACAGATAGTAAAACTCAAACCAAACAAATCCCCAGGGCCGGATGAAGTGTTTGCCAGGGTGCTTAAAGAATGCAAAGAGGAGCTTTGCGACCCACTTTCTACCATATTTAATAAATCAGTAGAGTCAGGCAGAGTGCCAGAGTCATGGAAAGTTGCTAATGTGATACCAGTTTTTAAGAAAGGAGATATATCACTTGCGTCAAACTATCGGCCAATTAGCCTAACGTCTATTGTGGGAAAGTTACTCGAATCGATAATTGCAAATAAAATTCATCTTCATCTTGAAAAACATAAATTATTAATTGAGTCGCAACATGGTTTTATAAATGGCCGTTCATGTTTAACAAATTTGTTATCTTTTTATTCTATCATAGTTAAGGCAGTTGATAGTGGTAAGGATTGTGATGTTGTGTACCTTGACTTTAGCAAAGTCAAGGTACTTTGATTGGTACAATTCACTCCATAGATAACGTTGCTGTCTCTGGAATTGGTGATATTGTTGAAAACATGAATGATGTTATGACGGGAAATGGGAACAAACCCATTATTTGTATTAGTGCAGGGGGTAATGATGTTGGGCGAGTTAGGAGTGAGGAACTAATACAGAGATTTAGGACAGCCATTGAATTAGTTAGGAGCAAGGGAGGAATCCCGATCATATGTGGCATTCTTCCAAGAAAGGGAGTGGGAAATGAATGGATGTCGAGGGCACTTGGTGTCAATTGCCGGCTGGAAAGATATTGCAAATCAAATGCAATATCTTTCATAGACAACTGGGAACGCTTCTATGGAAGAAATGAAATGTATGCTCGTGATGGGGTGCTCCAATCGAGGGCTGGGGTTGTTGCTGTTGCGAACTCGTTGGAACCAGTGGTTAGAGGTGTTTGTTTGGGTTTAAACTGTTAGTAGATAGTGGTATGGGAATTGATTTGGAGGAAGAAGGTATTAAAAGTATGTGTTCGTGGGAGAAAAGAATTGGCAAAATGATCAGGGAAAGAAAAGGGCCTCAAAATAACAATTCACTTAGGATATATTACACTAACAGTAAAGTCTAAGAAATAAAATTAATGAATTAAATGCTCTTGTCTGCACAGAAAAAAATAGATATTATTGCACTTACCGAAACGTGGATGAACGTAGAAAATAGAGAACTATTAGCTGAATATCAGATAAATGGATTTAAACTATTTCACACAGATAGATATATTAGATGAGGAGGGGCAGTAGCCATATATGTTAGGGACAATTTGAAATGTAGTCTCAAAGAGGGAATCAAAACTGAGCCACACAGAAACTATTTGGATAGAATTAAACGAAAAAGCAAATAATATTATAATAGGAGTTATATATAGGCCACCAAATTTAGACAGAATGGAAGCAAAGCATCTAAGGAATGAAATATCTAGAGCATCTAGATCTAACAGTATTTATGTCATGGGTGACTTTAATTTTAGTGGAATAAACTGGGTGAACAGAACAAGGAATAGTGAAGCAAAAGATTTTCTAGAATTAATTGACGATTGCTTTCTTACGCAACACATTAAGGAACCAACGCGGGAAAATAATATTTTAGATTTAGTGTTAACTAACAGGGAAACACAAATTAATGACATCGAAATAGGGAGTGAGCTAGGAAACAGTGATCACAAAGTAATCAGATTTAGCATAGAATGGAATAGACCTGTAGGAGAAAATTCTGTTAAAGTGCCAGATTTTCGAAAAGCTGATTTTAATAGCCTAAGAACTTTTTTGGGTCAAATAGATTGGAAACTCTTGGGTATGGGGTGTGGGCCGGTCTTAGAGCGAGACATGAACCCAGCGATAGGTGACGTAAAAGGGGATTTTGATGTGGATTTAATATATAACTTATTTAAGAATATTCTAAACAAAGCACAGGAACTTAGTATACCATACAAATTGAATAGGTCGAATACTGATGACCCAAAGTGGATAACAAATAATTTAAAGAACCTTATAGGTAAAAAGAGAGCTTGGTACAAAAGGATTAAGAATGGGGAAGTCAGGTTAGAACAGGAATTCATACAACATGGGTAGAAATGTTAAAAAAGAGATTAGGAAAGCAAAAAGAAACTATGAAGTTCGCATAGCAGAACAAGCAAAGTCAAATCCTAAAGGATTTTTTCAGTTATATCGAACTAAGACTAGGGAAAGGATAGGTCCATTAAAAACTGAGACAGGTCAAATAACGGATAATGACAAGGAGATGAGTAGTATTTTTAACAAATATTTTATATCTGTATTTACTAAAGAAGAACTTAACAATATGCCTTCAGCCGAACAAGTCTATGTGGGTGGGGATGAGGACAGGTTGACTAGTTTAGCAGTTACCAGGGAGGATGTAATTAAACAATTAGAAAAACTAAAACCAAACAAATCCCCAGGGCCGGATGAAGTGTTTGCCAGGGTGCTTAAAGAATGCAAAGAGGAGCTTTCCGAGCCACTGTCTACCATATTTAATAAATCAATAGAGTCAGGCAGAGTGCCAGAGTCATGGAAGGTAGCTAATGTGGTACCAATTTTTAAGAAAGGAGATAGATCACTTGCGTCAAACTATCGGCCAATTAGCCTAACGTCTATTGTGGGAAAGTTACTTGAATCAATAATTGCAAATACAATTCGTCTCCACCTTGAAAAACATAAATTAATAAATGAGTCGCAACATGGTTTTACAAATGGCCGTTCATGTTTAACAAATTTGCAAACTTTTTATTCCAGCATAGTTGAGGCAGTTGATAGTGGTAAGGATTGTGATGTTGTGTACCTTGACTTTAGCAAAGCTTTTGATACAGTGCCACATGAAAGACTAATTAAAAAATAGAAGCTCATGGTATTGGGGGGTGCTATATTAACTTGGATTAGGGCATGGCTATTCCAAAGGAAACAGAGAGTTAGTATAAATGGGGTTAAGTCAGAGTGGGATAATGTTAGTGGAGTACCTCAGTGCTCTGTCCTGGGACCTCTGTTGTTTATAATATATATAAATGATTTAGATTCAGGTTTGAGTAGCAACATTTGCAAATTTGCCGATGATACGAAAATCGGTAGGGAAATTAATTCGGAGGAGGACTCACTATCACTTCAAGTTGATCTAGATAGGGTTTTGAAATGGTCAAATGATTGGCAAATGCAGTTTAATGCTGATAAATGTTAAGTTCTGAGGCTAGGTAATGATGAGTTACAAGATACGAGCTAGATGGTGTTGAGATTGCGAAGTCGGATTGCGAAAGGGATCTGGGAGTTATGATTAGTAAGAATTTAAAACAAAAGGATCAATGCATGAATGTTCGTAATAAAGCGAATAGGACACTGGGATTTATTAATCGAAGCGTTAGTAACAAGACACCTGGTGTGGTTCTTAACATAAGAACATAAAAACATAAGAACAAAGGCAACTGCAGAAGGCCTATTGGCCCATACGAGGCAGCTCCTATTTATAACCACCCAATCTCACTCATATACATGTCCAACCCATGCTTGAAACAATCGAGGGACCCCACCTCCACAATGTTACACGGCAATTGGTTCCACAAATCAACAACCCTGTTACTGAACCAGTATTTACCCAAGTCTTTCCTAAATCTAAACTTATCCAATTTATACCCATTGTTTCGTGTTCTGTCTTGTGTTGATACTTTTAATACCCTATTAATATCCCCCTTGTTATGTCCATTCATCCACTTGTTACCCTCTATCATGTCACCCCTAACTCTTCGCCTTTCCAGTGAATGCAACTTAAGCTTTGTTAATCTTTCCTCATATGAAAGATTTCTAATTTGAGGAATTAACTTAGTCATCCTACGCTGGACACGTTCAAGTGAATTTATATCCATTCTATAATATGGCGACCAAAACTGAACTGCAAAATCTAAATGGGGCCTAACTAGAGCAAGATATAGCTTGAGAACCACACCAGGTGTCTTGTTACTAACGCTGCAATTAATAAATCCAAGTGTCCGATTTGCCTTATTACGAACATTTATGCATTGATCTTTTTGTTTTAAATTCTTACTAATCATAACTCCCAGATCCCTTTCGCAATCTCAACACCATCTAGCTCGTATCTTGTAACTCATCATTACCTAGCCTCAGAACTTAACATTTATCAGCATTAAACTGCATTTGCCAATCATTTGACCATTTCAAAACCCTATCTAGATCAACTTGAAGTGATAGTGAGTCCTCCTCCGAATTAATTTCCCTACCGATTTTCGTATCATCGGCAAATTTGCAAATGTTGCTACTCAAACCTGAATCTAAATCATTTATATATATTATAAACAACAGAGGTCCCAGGACCTCTGGGTCCTGGGACCCAGAGGTCCTGAGCAAGAAGCAAGAAGTCCAGAGCAAGAAGCTATATCTTGCTCTGGTTAGGCCCCATTTAGATTATGCAGTTCAGTTTTGGTCGCCATATTATAGAATGGATATAAATTCACTTGAACGTGTCCAGCGTAGGATGACTAAGTTAATTCCTCAAATTAGAAATCTTTCATATGAGGAAAGATTAACAAAGCTTAAGTTGCATTCACTGGAAAGGCGAAGAGTTAGGGGTGACATGATAGAGGGTAACAAGTGGATGAATGGACATAACAAGGGGGATATTAATAGGGTATTAAAAGTATTAACACAAGACAGAACACGAAACAATGGTTATAAATTGTTTAAGTTTAGATTTAGGAAAGACTTGGGTAAATACTGGTTCAGTAACAGGATTGTTGATTTGTGGAACCAATTGCCGCGTAACATTGTGGAGGTGGGGTCCCTCGATTGTTTCAAGCATGGGTTGGACATGTATATGAGTGGGATTGGGTGGGTATAAATAGGAGCTGCCTCGTATGGGCCAACAGGCCTTCTGCAGTTGCCTTTGTTCTTATGTTCTTATGTTCTTAAGTGGACGAATGGACATAACAGGGGGGATATTAATAGGGTATTAAAAATATCAACACAAGACAGAACACGAAACAATGAGTATAAATTGGATAAGTTTAGATTTAGGAAAGACTTGGGTAAATACTGGTTCAGTAACAGGGTTGTTGATTTGTCGAACTAATTGCCGCGTAACGTGGTGGAGGTGGTGTCCCTCGGTTGTTTCAAGCGCGGGTTGGACAAGTATATGAGTGGGATTGGGTGGTTATAGAATAGGAGATGCCTGGTATGGGCCAATAGGCCTTCTGCAGTTACCTTTGTTCTTATGTTTAAGCTTTTAATACAGTGCCACATGAAAGACTGATTAAAAAGATAGAGGCTCATGGTATTGGGGGTGCTATATTAAGCTGGATTACAGCATGGCTATTCCAAAGAAAACAGAGTTAGTATAAATGGAGTCAAGTCAGAGTGGGAAAATGTTGTAAGTAGAGTGCCTCAAAGCTCTGTCCTTGGACCTCTGTTGTTTATTATATATATAAAAAATTTAGATTCAGGTTTGAGTAGCAACATTTGCAAATTTGTCGATGATACAAAAATCGGTGGGAAAATTAATACGGAAGAAGACTCACTATCACTTCAAGTTGATCTAAATAGGGTTTTGAAATGACCAAAGGATTGGCAGATGCAGTTTAATGCTGATAAATATAGTGTTCTGAGGCTAGGTAATGATGACAAGATACAAGATACAAGAGTTACAAGATACGAGCTAGATGGTGTTTAGATTGCGAAAGAGATCTGGGAGTTATGATTAATAAGAATTTAAAACAAAAGGAACAATGCATGAATGTTCGTAATAAGGCAAATAGGACACTGGGATTTATTAATCGAAGCGTTAGTAACAAGACACCTGGTGTGGTTCTTTAGCTATATCTAGCTCTGGTTTGGTCCTATTTAGATTATGCAGTTCAGTTTTGGTCGACGTACTGTAGAATGGATATAAATTCACTTGAACCTGTCCAGCGTAGGATGACTAAGTTAATTCCCCAAATTAGAAATCTTTCATATGAAGAAAGATTAACAAAGCTTAAGTTGCATTCACTGGAAAGGCGAAAGAGTTAGGGGTGACATGATAGAGGTTTACAAGTGGATGAATGGACATAACAAAGGAGATATTAATAGGGTATTAAAAGTATCAACACAAGACAGAACACGAAACGATGGGTTTAAATTGGATAAGTTTAGATTTAGGAAAGACTTGGTTAAATACTGGTTCAGTAACAGGGTTGTTGATTTGTCGAACCAATTGCCGTTTAACGTGGTGGTGGGGTCCCTCGATTGTTTCAAGCGTGGGTTGGACATGTATATGAGTGGGATTGGGTGGTTATAAATAGGAGCTGCTTCGTATGGGCCAATAGGCCTTCTGCAGTTGCCTTTGTTCTTATGTTCTTACAGGGGGAGTGGGGCATGGTGGGAAGGAAGAGGGGATTGTGGAGTGGGGAATGATCGAGGAGGACTTATGTCATGGGTGACTTTATTATGTCATGGGTGACTTTAATTTTAGCGGAATAAACTGGTTGAACAAAACAGGGAATAGTGAAGCAGAAGATTTTCTAGAATTAATTGACGATTGCTTTCTTACGCAACACATTAAGGAACCAACACGGGAAAATAATATTTTAGATTTAGTGTTCACTAACAGGGAAACGCAAATTAATGACATCGAAATAGGGAGTGAGCTAGGGAGCAGTGATCACAAAGAAATCAGTTTTAGCATAGAATGGAATAGACCAGTAGGAGAAAATTCTGTTAAAGTGCCAGATTTTCGAAAAGCTGATTTTAATAGCCTAAGAAATTTTTTGGGTCAAATTGATTGGAAAGGCTTGGGTATGGGGTGTGGGCCGGTCTTGGAGCGAGACATGAACCCAGCGATAGGTGACTTAAATGGGGATTTCGATGTGGATTCAATATATAACTTATTTAAGAATATTCTAAACAAAGCACAGGAACGTAGTATACCATACAAATTGAATAGATCGTATACTAATGACCCAAAGTGGATAACAAAGAATTTGAAGAACCTTATAGGTAAAAAGAGAGCTTGGTACAAAAGGATTAAAAATGGGGAGGTCACTTTAGAACAGGAATTCGTACAACTGGTTAGAAATGTTAAAAAAGAGATAAGGAAAGCAAAAAGAAACTATGAAGTTCGCATAGCAGGGCAAGCAAAGACAAATCCTAAAGGGTTTTTTCAGTTATATCGTACTAAGACTAGGGAAAGGATAGGTCCATTAAAAACTGAGACAGGTCAAATAACAGATAGTGATGAAGAGATGAGTAGTATTTTTAATAAATATTTTGTATCTGTATTTACTAAAGAGGAACTTAACAATATGCCTTCAGCCGAACAAGTCTATGTGGGTGGGGACGAGGACAGGTTGACGAGTTTAGCAGTTACCAGGGAGGATGTTCTTAAACAAATAGTAAAACTCAAACCAAACAAATCCCCAGGGCCGGATGAAGTGTTTGCTAGGGTGCTTAAAGAATGCAAAGAGGAGCTTTGTGACCCACTGTCAACCATATTTAATAAATCAATAGAGTCAGGCAGAGTGCCAGAGTTTTGGAAAGTTGCTAATGTGATACCAGTTTTTAAGAAAGGAGATAGATCACTTGCGTCTAACTATCGACCAATTAGCCTAACGTCTATTGTGGGAAAGTTACTCGAATCTATAATAGCAAATAAAATTCGTCTTCATCTTGAAAAACATAAATTAATAATTGAGTCGCAACATGGTTTTATAAATGGCCGTTCATGTTTAACAAATTTGTTATCTTTTTATTCTAGCATTGTTGAGGCAGTTGATAGTGGTAAGGATTGCGATGTTGTATACCTTGACTTTAGCAAAGCTTTTGATACAGTGCCACATGAAAGACTGATTAAAAAAATAGAGTCTCATGGTATTGGGGGTGCTATATTAAGCTGGATTACGGCATGGCTATACCAAAGGAAACAGAGAGTTAGTATAAATGGAATCAAGTCAGAGTGGGAAAATGTTGTAAGTGGAGTGCCTCAAGGCTCTGTCCTGGGACCTCTGTTGTTTATAATATATATAAATGATTTAGATTCAGGTTTGAGTAGCAACATTTGCAAATTTGCCGATGATACGAAAATCGGTAGGGAAATTAATTCGGAGGAGGACTCACTATCACTTCAAGTTGATCTAGATAGGGTTTTGAAATGGTCAAAGGATTGGCAGATGCAGTTTAATGCTGATAAATGTAAAGTTCTGAGGTTAGGTAATGATGATAGAGTTACAAGATACGAGCTAGATGGTGTTGTGATTGCGAAGTCGGATTGCGAAAGGGATCTGGGAGTTATGATTGGTGGGAATTTGGAGCAAGGGGATCAATGCATGAATGTTCGTAATGGGGCAAATCGGACACTTGGATTTGTTGATCGCAGCGTTAGTAACGAGACACCTGGTGTGGTTCTCAAGCTATATCTTGCTCTGGTTGGGCCCCATTTAGATTGTGCAGTTCAGTTTTGGTCGCCATATTATAGAATGGATATAAATTCACTTGAACGTGTCCAGCGTGGGATGACTGGGTTGGTTCCCCAAATTAGAAATCTTTCATATGAGGAAAGATTGGCAGAGCTTAAGTTGCATTCACTGGAAAGGCGAAGAGTTGGGGGTGACATGATAGAGGTTTGCAGGTGGATGAATGGACGTAACCGGGGGGATGTTGATAGGGTATTAAAAGTATCAACACAGGACAGAACACGAAACAATGGATATGGGTTGGATAAGTTTAGATTTGGGAGAGACTTGGGTGGGTACTGGTTCAGTAACAGGGTTGTTGATTTGTGGAACCAATTGCCGCGTAACATTGTGGAGGTGGGGTCCCTCGATTGTTTCAAGCACGGGTTGGACAAGTATATGAGTGGGATTGGGTGGTTATAGAATAGGAGCTGCCTCGTATGGGCCAATAGGCCTTCTGCAGTTACCTTTGTTCTTATGTTCTTATGTTCTTAGGACGGGGGACGGTGGAGTGGGGAAATGGTTGAGACGGCCCAGGAGATCGGTGAGGGGAGGGGGGGGAAGAATGCTGGGGAGGACTTGGGGACAGGGAAAGTTGCTGTCCCACAGCAACGCATTGCCGGGTACTGCTAGTATTTTTATAAATGTTCATAATAAAACAAATAGGACACTGGAATTTATTTATCGAAGAGTAAATATTAAGAGGCTATGTCTTGCTCTGGTTAGTCCCCATATAGCTTACACTGCTAAGTTTTGGTCGCGGTATTATAGAATGGATATAAATTTACTATAATGCGTCCAGATTAAGATGATAAAGTTAATCCCCTTAATTTGAAACCTGTCATATGAAGAAATATTGACAAACGTTAAATTACATTCTACAAAGAGGCGAAGAATTAGGGGTGTACAAGTGGATGAATGGAAATAACATAGGGGAGACCATCTGGTCACCACTTGGTCCTGGAGACATCTCCCGTCACGCAGGGTGCAGTCGCGCCTCCACAGATCTCCAGTATCAGCTCTTGATACTGGTAATGGCTCAAAAGGGCCACCACTTACGGGCTATTCATGCCCGTGCCACCTTTTGGGTGGCTTAATCTTCATCAATCAAATCAATCAAGAAGATACACCACACCATCTGGTCAGCACTTGGTCCGGGAGACATCTCCCGTCACGCAGGGTGCAGTCGCACCTCCACAGATCTCCAGTATCATCTATTGATACTGGTGATGGCTCAAAAGGGCCACCACTTACGAGCTATTCATGCCTGTGCCACCTTTTGGGTGGCTTCATCTTCATCTTAACACATTCACAAGGAAGACATCTCCCGTCATGCAGGGTGCATTCGCACCTCCACAGATCTCCAGTATCAGCTCCTGATACTGGTAATGGCTTAAAATGGCCACCACTTACGGGCTATTTATGCCCGTGCCACCTTTTGGGTGGCTTAATCTTCATCAATCAACATAGGGGAATAATAATAGGAATTAAAAGTAACAACACAAGACAGAACACGAAACAATGGGTATAAATTGGATTAGTTCAGATTTTGGAAAGACATTGGTAAATACTGGTTCGGTAACAGAGTTCCTGATTTGCAGAACCAATTACCGCATAACATATTAAAAATAGGATCCCTTGATTATTTCAATCGTAAATTAGAAATATATATGGATGGAATTGGGTGGATATAAATATGAGCTGCCTCGTATGGGCCAATAGGCCTTCTGCAGTTACCTTCATTCCTATGTTCTTATATATGGCTGCTCCCTCTCCTCGTCTAATATATCAACGTGTGTCAAACAGTTTAAATTTGTTTATTTGACATTCAGCTAACAGTTCTCTGTTTTCTACATTCATCCGTGTTTCGATAAGTGCAATAACATATATTGTTTCTGTGAAAACAGAAGCATTTAAATCATTTAATTTGTTTCTTAGACTCCTACTGTTCGTGTAAATTACCTTGGTGTATTGTTATTTTGAGGCCATTCTTCTTCCATGTTCATTTTGCCCTCCCCCTCCCAGTTCATACTTTATTGCCCTTATGTCCATATAAATTTCTATATCACTATCTACTTAAAGTTTAACCCAAAGAAACCTCTCAAATATCAGTTTCCAACTAGTTGGTAACAACAACAACCCCAGCCCTAGATAAATGTAAGGAGTAATTTCATTAATGTGAGGAGAGTGTGAGGAGAAGCTCATGGAGTGGCCTATATAAGTCCTGGAGAACAGATTCTTCAGTCATCGTCCATAGTACACATCAGAGAATTGAATTCTTATATAGAGATTACGGGCAATTATTTGACAAGATGCACATATTGTCGTTTGTCGGAATGGCGGTGATGGTGGTGGCGGTAACAAAGGCGATCCCTGTTGCCGTCGACACCAACATCTCGCCGGAAACACTTGCTAAATTTATTACACTTGATGAAATGAAACAATTCTTCAACGAAACTAATGACTACTTGTTCAATAAGCTGCCAGGTAAGACACTGTCAGAAGTTGCCGAAAATATTAAGGAAAAGATGACAACCGTAAAGCAGACGATTGAGGAAACCGAGGCAGTTAAGCAGCTTACCAGCTCTCTCGCACCAGTCAAAACTTGGTTCAAGGAAAAGGCGACTACAATTCACGAGAAGTTCAGTGCCATGAAGAATACTACCTTCCAGCAGATGCTCAGCCACGTTATAGAGCAAGTAACCAGCTTGGACCATAAGATTATAAACTGGTTCGAAGAACATATTCCCAAACAATAAAACACACATGCCACTTGTCTAATCAAACTTACCATTATATTCCATCCGAATTATATAATCCTTATTATAACCTCTTGTTTCTCAATAATGTATTGGAAGATAAAATATGTTATTAATGTATATAAAATTGCATATCGAATAAAATATTGTTGATAGAATTGAAATAAATTGTTGATTCATAATTTGTAATTTTATTACCATTACACTTATACTATGACTGTACATTAATCTCTGTAATCTGAGAGATTTATATTCAATCATGGCATGGAGGAAACATCCTTAGTACATTGTCCCTCCTTAAATTAGATAAAAAATTGTCAGCTGCAGTTTCATTATATTCATATTGACTATCAAGTTGCACATAAAAATCATTTATCAACTGCGGTTTGTAGTTTAACAGTTATGGAAACTTCAGTATTCTATACTAAAACTCATAAGGTAATGCTGTCGAAAAGTATGTTGTCATCGCAAGATATCTCTACGTTTCCTATCATGTATGCAAATTTGCTGTAGCCAAATTAGGTAGTAGGAAATAAAATTTTGTTTGTTGGCTTTTAAAAATTGAGGTTTTTGGATAGAGCTTTTTGTGCAAAAGACGGGTAACAGGCTAGGGGTTTGCTATCCAGGAGCAGGAGTTAAGGATATTGTAGACAACACTATTATAAATTGAGGTATGGGGAAAGGATGCAATAAAAGTATGTGATGGTGGGGGAAATAGTTGGCAAAAATAATAGGGAAGGAGAGGGGTCTCAAAATAGCAATACACATAAAATATATTACATAAACAGTAGAAGCCTGAGAAACCAAATAAACGATTCAAATGCTCTTGTCTGCACAGAAGTCAAATCAAATATTAATTCAGGTAAAGTACATACATACAAGGTGAGATACAAAACATTGATGGATTTATAGATAGAGCTAGTACATACAATGCCTACAGCCACTAATACGCAAAGCGTTTCGGGCAGAACTATTTATAGTTATTAATCATTAGCTTAAATTTGCCTATGTTTATTATTCAACTTTTTTCTTTGATTTCATTTATTACCTAGTTTGCCTAGCCTCGCCATGCTCCCTTGCTCCATTGTACCCTGGCTTTGCCTGTATCTCAAATTGCTACTTACAGTGTACCTGAGAGTACTTGCAAGCAATCTACCTCATTTCTTTTTTTGTTCAATTTGTTTTTGTATTGTATAGTCTTGTTTATATCTTTGTTTTGTATATATCTTTTGTATTGTCTAGTCCTTGTTTATATGTTTTTTCTTTGATTTCATTTATTACCCAGGTTGCCTAGCCTCGAAATACTCCCTTACTCCATTGTACCCCTGTAAGCCGCTTGCAAGCTGCCTCATTTTTTCTATTGTTGTTCATTTTGTGTTTGTTTTGTACAGTATTGTTTATATATTTTTCCCCCTTTTATAGCTCAATTCTACTTTGTAATTTGCCATTCTTGCCTTGTCTTCCTGCAACCAGCTTTTTATGCAGACAAGTATAGACCCAGAACTAAACCTCTTATCCACTATCTATGACAATCATCACTATAATGATCTAGATTGCAGATATTTTGCAGCACATGATGTAAACAATGTATTAACACATAATCACAATATCTCTGTAATCAACTTGAACGTTAGATCCCTAGGTAAACACTTCGATGATGTTAGTGCCTTAATTGAAACTATTGACAAATTCTCTTTTATTATACATACTGAAACGTGGTTGAAAGAGGATACTAGTCAACTCTTTAACATGCTTAACTACTCGGCAATTCACAACTGTCGTCAAATTCAGAGAGGTGGTGGTACTGCTCTTTACTACCACCAAGAACTAACATTCTTAAAAGTAATTAGAACTAGAGACTGCTTTGGGGAGTATATCTTCGCCAGCTTCAGAGTCAAGGGTGTCGAGTCTGTCCTGTCTGTGGGTGCAGTCTATAGAACTCCTAACACTGATGAGTCAGAATTCAACTCAAACCTTAGAAATCTAATACTCGATAATAGACTGAAAAAAAAACCATCTAATTATCGCAGGGGACTTTAATATTGACCTCTGCGAGCCTGAACACCCTACTGCTGTTAGCTTCCTCAACTGTATGAATTCCTGCTTCCTCATACCCTTAATCACTAGACCTACTAGAATCACTGATAGTACTGCTACGACTCTAGATCACATCTGGACAAACATAACCTCTCCGCTTACTTCAGGTATAATCACCGATAGCACTACAGACCATTACCCCACATTTCTCTTAACAAACCACCTCTAGAGACAAGGGAGTTAAGCTTTAGGCTGCACAATGAAACTGCTACAGACAATTTTATAACAGCTGCTGATAATGTCAACTGGGAGTCCGAGTTAGGTAACATAGGGGACATCAACCTAGCAGTGCAATCTTTTCTTCAAAAAACTCTCAGCCTTTATAACACCCACTGTCCTATACTAACGAAACAAGTCACAACCAAAAGGCTTAACAATCCCTGGCTTACAAAGGGAATACTTAAATCCATTAATAAAAAACATGACCTTGAAAAGAAGTATCGGTTAGGAACCTTCTCCAAAGAATTCTCAAAGAATTACTCGTTATTGCTATCTAAAATAATTAGACGAGCCAAAACTAAATACTACGAGGATTAATTTACCCAAATAAAGGAGCAACATTAAAAAAACTTGGAGCACATTTCGCAAATATTGGGATCTAAGATTTTAAATAACAAACCAACACTCCTGTCCAATAACGATAGTCAGCTTTCAGCCTCTGATTCTGCTATTGAGTTCAATAGGTTCTTCTCTTCCATTGGGTCATCCCTTGCAGATGATATTCCATCTTCCAGTACTGATGTTAAGGACTATTTTACAGGTAACTATCCACAGTCTCTGTACCTAAAGCCTATTAATTCCACTGACGTCAATGAGATAATCCTATCCCTTAAAACCAAGTCTGGTGCCCTTGAGGAGATACCAACTTTAATTTACAAAAAAGCCTCCAGAACTTTAGCCCCTGCTATTGCATTGCTCTTTAACAAGTCACTTGAACTCCAAACCTTTCCAGATACCCTAAAAAAAAGCGAGAGTTACCCCAGTACACAAATCTGGTGATCTCACAGATGTTAACAACTACAGACCTATATAAGTCCTGCCTAACTTGTCAAAAATTTTTGAAAAACCTAATCTACAAGCAGCTTTACTCTTATCTAGCCAAACACAATATACTTAGCTCTTGCCAATATGGCTTCAGACCCCAAAAAAGCACTAACGATGCACTTATTAGTATGATTAACTTGATTCATACAGCTCTTGATAAAAATGAGTTCCCCTGTTGGGTTATTTGTGGACCTGCGTAAGGCTTTTGACACTGTCAACCACCAAAACCTTCTTATATTACATCATTATGGAGTCCAGAGGTCAATCCCTGCAATACCTCAAATCCTACCTTACTGACAGGCTCCAGTATGTTTCTGTGAATAATTCAATTTCTCCCACCCTACCCATCAACATTGGTGTTCCTCAGGCCAGCATACTTGGCCCTCTCCTCTTTCTCATCTACATTAATGACCTTCCAAATATGCCTCCCAACACCTCAAACCAATTCTATTTGCTGATGACACAACCTTCATTTACTCCTGTCCTGGCCCCCTTGCTCTAAATGCCACAGTAAATACTGAGCTAAATAAAGTCCATCTTTGGCTAACTGCCAACAAACTCACCCTTAACATTGACAAAACTTTCTATATTCTGTTTGGCAACAAATCCTCTAATCAAATAAATCTCAAAATAAACAATACCCAAGTTTGTAACAAATTAGATGGCAAATTCCTTGGCATTCTCATTGACCACAAAGCTGAATTTCCAGGGACACATTCTAAATATCAAAAAAAGTTTCAAAAAACTGTTGGCATTCTTTCGAGGATCAGATTTTATGTGCCCTGCCCTGGTGACTCTCTATTACTCCCTCATCTATCCATATCTCAACTATGGTATTTGTGCTTGGGGTTCTACTACCCAAAATCATTTACGTCCTCTAATTACTCAACACAAAGCTGCTATTAGGACAATATCCAACTCTGGCCCCAGACATCACTCGGTACCCCTACTCAAATCTCTGAATATGTTAGATATTAAGTCACTGCACATTCTTTCATGTGTATTATACATATATAAAACGCTGAACTGTAATGCCAATCCTGACTTCAAAAGCTTCATAGAAGGTCGTAACAGAACCCATGAGCACCACACCAGAAATAAATAGTTTTGATATTCCTAGAGTACGACTTAATCAAACTAGAAATGCTCTACAAATCAAGGGACCCAGAATGTGGAATGACCTTCCCAACCATGTTAAAGACTGTACCTCTCTCATACAGTTTAAGATAAAAATGAAGCTATACCTAATAAATTCCCTATAACCTACCTTACCCCTCTATTGTCAACCAATGTCCTGTTTTTTTTTAAATGACGCTGTTTGTCGGCAGAATTGTATTTGTGCTGCTTTTCAGCCATGTTTCCCCCCCCCCCTCCTTTTATCTCTTTTTATTTGTTCTCAACTCATTTTATTCTTTATGCTCAATTAGTATTAAGCTTTAGTCATTTAAGTTTTTCATGCCCGAAACACTTTGCGTAATAGTGGCTTTAGGCATTGTATGTACTAGCCCTATCTATATCACTCTTGTAAAATCTCTTGTATGTATCTACCTTACCTAAATAAACATTTGATTTGCTTTGATTTGATTTAGAAACCCTAGTATAACCCAAGTATAAAGGGGAAAGGAACCACCAAGGCAGATCCCACCCCTTACCAGGCAAAACAAAAAGAAAAGAAAAACCTAGCAAGAGGACAGCGTTCCCAGAGGGAACAGAGCCGGCCGCTGTTATAGTCTCTTAGGCCGCTTAGTCTCTGTGGTGTAGTGATAAGACACTCGCCTGGTGTTAGTGCGAGCGCTCTGTCATGGGTTCGTATCCTGGCCGGGGGAGTATTTACTGGGCGCAAATCCTTGACTGTAGCCTCTATTTAACTCAACAGTAAAATGGGTACTTGGTTGTAAAAACAATTCTTCATGGGGGTTGTATTCCAGGAACTTGCCCGAAACGCTATGCATACTAATGGCTGTACAAGAATGTAACAACTCTTGTATATATTTAAAAAAAAAAAATAGGTGAAAACTAGCTATGCAGTATTCCGTGCCCTTACCAGTGGAAAAACTACCACTTACTGCAAGGTGGAGTGGTGCTCTAGATGGCGTGAGGTGAGGACGTGTCGCCTGGCCTCTACGGTAGTTTGGGGTGTTTGCCGTTTTCGTCGGCAGTGGGTGTGTGTGTCTCTACCCTCCCTGCTGTTCCTGGTGGTGCGGACGTGGCGCTTTTGCGATGGGCGGCCATCTTCCCCTTGTTGTGAGGGTAAACTCCGTGGGTTTGGAGTTTACCAGCCGTGCAGGATACCCTCTAGTGGAGTTGGTCATGTGTGACATTTATTTATTTATTTATTATTTTATTTATTTATTTATGCATATACAAGAATGTACATAAGGAATGTGAGGATACAAATATGGTAATTACAGTCTTGTAAAGCCACTAGCACGCGCAGCGTTTCGGGCAGGTCCTTAATCTAAGAACATTTTAAGGAGGTAAATACTTGCAAAATTTATAGACAAAAAAATGATAACATTACATGAAATGAAAAAAAAAACGAAGATGAGAGAAAATTGTAGGTACAGTATATTAAAGCACATAGGTAGCTAAGATTGATTGCAATGACAGCTTAAAATGGTAGTTGACAACAAATTGGTAGGCACAATACAGCAGAAACAATATAAGATTGATTCAATGACAGCTTGAATGGTAGTTGACAAAAATTGGTAGTCACAATACAGCATATGGCTAGCACATAAAAGAAGACAGCAATGAACACAATGTTAAAGTTGTTTGATATTACATAAAAATTAGGAGATTGGGTAACACTAGGTACAGAGCAAATTTAAAGCTCAGTGTAGGAAACTAAGAAGATGAACTTAGGTACTTTTTGGTTTTGCTTTTAAATAAGGCAAAAGTTTTACAGTTCTTCAATTCACTAGGGAGTGAGTTCCATAGACTAGGTCCCTTAATTTGCATAGAGTGTTTACACAGATTAAGTTTGACCCTGGGGATATAAAGA